>NC_090450.1:401860208-402163238 GCF_031143425.1 Pleurodeles waltl | reverse complement strand
AGGTTAGAGTGCCGTGGACCCAGGCTGGAATGTGCACAAAGGATTTCTGCCGGAAGTGCACGGAGGCCGGAGTAGCTGCAAAAGTCGCGGTTCCCAGCAATGCAGTCTGGCGTGGGGAGGCAAGGACTTACCTCCACCAAACTTGGACTGAAGAGTCACTGGACTGTGGGAGTCACTTGGACAGAGTTGCTGGATTCGAGGGACCTCGCTCGTCGTGCTGAGAGGAGACCCAAGGGACTGGTAATGCAGCTTTTTGGTGCCTGCGGTTGCAGGGGGACGATTCCGTCGACCCACGGGAGATTTCTTCAGAGCTTCTAGTGCAGAGAGGAGGCAGACTACCCCCACAGCATGCACCACCAGGAAAACATTCGAGAAGGCGGCAGGATCAGCGTTACAGAGTTGCAGTAGTCGTCTTTGCTACTATGTTGCAGTTTTGCAGGCTTCCAGCGCGGTCAGCAGTCGATTCCTTGGCAGAAGGTGAAGAGAGAGATGCAGAGGAACTTGGATGAGCTCTTGCATTCGTTATCTAAGGAATCCCAAGAGACAGAGACCCTAAATAGCCAGAAAAGAAGGTTTGGCTACCTAGGAGAGAGGATAGGCTAGCAACACCTGAAGGAGCCTATCAGGAGGAGTCTCTGACGTCACCTGGTAGCACTGGCCACTCAGAGCAGTCCAGTGGGCCAGCAGCACCTCTGTTTCCAAGATGGCAGAGGTCTGGAGCACACTGGAGGAGCTCTGGGCACCTCCCAGGGGAGGTACAGGTCAGGGGAGTGGTCACTCCCCTTTCCTTTGTCCAGTTTCGCGCCAGAGCAGGGCTAAGGGGTCCCTGAACCGGTGTAGACTGGCTTATGCAGAAATGGGCACCAAAAGTGCCCATGAAAGCATTTCCAGAGGCTGGGGGAGGCTACTCCTCCCCTGCCTTCACACCATTTTCCAAAGGGAGAGGGTGTAACACCCTCTCTCAGAGGAA
The DNA here is from genome assembly GCF_031143425.1 of Pleurodeles waltl. Lineage (NCBI taxonomy): Eukaryota > Metazoa > Chordata > Amphibia > Caudata > Salamandridae > Pleurodeles > Pleurodeles waltl. Next base: position 402,162,268 of record NC_090450.1, on the reverse strand, counting down.
GTTCTTTGTTCTGCCATCCTGGGACAGGCCTGGCTGGACCCCAGGAGGGCAGATGCCTGTCTGAGGGGTTGGCAGCAGCAGCTGCTGCAGTGAAACCCCGGGAAAGGCAGTTTGGCAGTACCAGGGTCTGTGCTACAGGCCACTGGGATCATGGGATTGTGCCATCTACGCCAGGATGGTATAGAGGGGGCAATTCCATGATCATAGACATATTACATGGCCATATTCGGAGTTACCATTGTGGAGCTACATATAGGTAGTGACCTATATGTAGTGCACGCGTGTAATGGCGTCCCCGCACTCACAAAGTCCGGGGAATTGGCCCTGAACAATGTGGGGGCACCTTGGCTAGTGCCAGGGTGCCCACACACTAAGTAACTTAGCACCCAACCTTTACCAGGTAAAGGTTAGACATATAGGTGACTTATAAGTTACTTAAGTGCAGTGTAAAATGGCTGTGAAATAACGTGGACGTTATTTTACTCAGGCTGCAGTGGCAGGCCTGTGTAAGAATTGTCAGAGCTCCCTATGGGTGGCAAAAGAAATGCTGCAGCCCATAGGGATCTCCTGGAACCCCAATACCCTGGGTACCTCAGTACCATATACTAGGGAATTATAAGGGTGTTCCAGTAAGCCAATGTAAATTGGTAAAATTGGTCACTAGCCTGTTAGTGACAATTTGAAAGAGATGAGAGAGCATAACCACTGAGGTTCTGATTAGCAGAGCCTCAGTGAGACAGTTAGTCACCACACAGGTAACACATTTAGGCACACTTATGAGCACTGGGGCCCTGGGTGACAGGGTCCCAGTGACACATAGAACTAAAACAACATATATACAGTGTAAAATGGGGGTAACATGCCAGGCAAGATGGTACTTTCCTACACAACCCCCCCCCCAAACGAAGGACAATAAGACTAGCCATGACTTGATGAGTCTTCATTGTCTAAGTGGAAATATCTGGAGAGTCCATCTGCATTGGAGTGGCTACTCCCAGGTCTATGTTCCACTGTATAGTCCATTCCCTGTAGGGATATGGACCACCTCAATAATTTAGGATTTTCACCTTTCATTTTTTTTAGCCAAAGTAGAGGTTTGTGGTCTGTCTGAACAATGAAGTGAGTGCCAAACAGGTATGGCCTCAACTTCTTCAGAGCCCAGACCACAGCAAAGGCCTCCCTCTCTATGGCAGACCAATGCTTTTCTCTAGGGGTCAACCTCCTACTAATAAAAGCAACAGGTTGATCCTGGCCCTCAGAATTAAGTTGTGATAGGACTGCCCCTACTCCTAATTCAGATGCATCAGTTTGGACATAGAATTTTTTAGAGTAACAAGGGCTTTTCAGGACAGGTGCAGAGCACATGGCCTGCTTCAGCTCCTCAAAAGCTTTCTGACAGTTTGCTGTCCATAATACCTTTTTAGGCATTTTCTTGGATGTGAGGTCATTATGTTAGGGTTTGTGCACAGCAAAGAGCATGTCCCCTCTCACTGCACTAGTGGGTTCTGTAATAGCTCCCTTTTAAACTTACTATTCAAACCCTTTCTTGTTATCTCACCTTCCCCCCCCCTTAGGCTTCTGTGTATGTTGTTTAATGTGCTGTTTTGTTTACACATTGGGCCTTGCTTTTACCAAGGCTTCTTTAAAACACTCCTCCTTAGGCCATGTGTTAATTCAACTCATTTGCATAATAACTGAAACTCTGCACACCTTTCAAGAACATGTGCAGCATGTGAGGACCACACCCAGCCCTTCAAACCACACCCAGCTCTTCGAACCACACCCAGCCCTGTCTATAAAAGGCAGCCCCCGAGCCTCACCCAGTGCTTGTGCTCGTCTACCTCCCGCTTACCTGAGAACAGATCCCTCGGCGCTGGCACTCCTGCTCTCTACAGACTTTCATTGGCTTCAATGCGCGCAGCTGCTGGCTCTTCCTTCTTCTGGTTTCCGGTTCCTCCTTGCCTCAGCCTCTCTCCTACAAACAACCTGCAAAAGAGAAAGAAGACAAGGTTAGACTGATCAGTATCTCTTGCCAGCAACAAGTAAGTGCAAAACTTTTTATTACCTGAAGGAACTTTGACAACAATTTCTGGATTCGTGTGTGGACGGTTTGAAGCAAGATACCTTCCACGAACATTGTGATTCAGGCTCTTTGTTGCAAGAATACCTTGCGGAGCTTTGTGAAACAAACATTGTTTTTTTTTTATGGAACTTTTAAGAATAGAACAGTGGAAACCATTAACAGCAAGGCAAACAGTAAATCAAGGACTTGCACAAATTACATGCTGTATTTTGATGTAAAAGTACAGTATTTGTTTTCCAAAAGATTCTGGAGATATGGGAAAAGTGAGTCTGCTATTGGGAATTTAGGCTTTAGTTATATTAAGATGAATGTTTGATATTGGTAATTCTGATAACGGTATTTGTTTAATGTTTTAGAAGCTTTACAGTAATAGAAAGCACATCCCAGAGCAGTAACACATTCCAAACCTGGAAACTCGAGACCAGGATCCAAGAGGTACTTTTAGAAGAGAATTTCTAATAAATAAAGGGATAGTCAGGAACCCATTTAGGAATAGGTTGCACTTATCTGTTCTTTGTTTATGTTTCATTAGGCACCAGTTTCTACGGAAGTCAGAAAGGGCCGCAGATTTGTGCAGCACTTCAACAGTGGAAACGCAAGAACGGTGTTGTCTCTCTTTTTTTATTTTATCCACTTCCCCCCTACCCTTGAGCTTCTGTTCTTAGTGCACTGTGTTAAAAACTAGTGTGCTGGAACAAGCAGTTTCAGGGTGGGGTCGGATTGTCTTCAACCTCCATCAGAACTGAACAAGAACTCAGGTGAGCTGGGCTTTGACAGAAGCACAAGCCTTAAAAAAATTCAGTTCTGGTGGACGATGAATACCGGGGAAGAAATAGAGGGCATTGACGTCACGGATATGGCGCAGGCCCTAAATGAGGACTTGGCTCATAATGAATCAGTGTCTGGCATCTTACAACATATGCAAGAGGAAATAGAGAGATTAAAGATGGAGAATACCTCTTTAAAACAGGATTTAAGCAGGTATAAATTTAGGGGATCTCAGTGGAACACAGCTTTTACGCCTTTGTTTAAAACCACCTCAGAGACAGGGGCGCCATCAAAACATACAACTTTGCCTCCCCCAGTTGAGGTTACTGTTAATGTTCCTAATGCTGTGCCCTTAGCAGCACCTGAACGTTTTCATGGAGATAGTAACAAATTCCATGTTTTTATCCATCAATGTCAATTACACTTCGTTTGTAAGCCACAACAGTTCCCTACTGATGCTACGAAAGTGGCATTCGTCTTGTCTTATTTGGGTGGCACAGCAGCCAATTGGTCAATTCCTTTCGTGGATAGAGATGATCCCATCCTCCATAATTGGAATCAATTTAAACGTACCATGACCAGCCTTTTTGCAAAACACACTTTCATGCAGGCAAGTGATAATGAGCTTTTAAATCTTAAACAAGGTAACAAGGATTTATTGACCTATCTCACTAGTTTTAATCGTTTACTCACCGAGACACAGTGGCCAGAAGGAAAGCGTGTCTCCCTTTTTTATAAAGGTTTGAGAGACGAGTTAAAAGACGCGCTGGCTCATATCGTTGATTTGCCAGAAGACTATTCGGACTTTGTAGATTTAGTTGTGAAATTAGAACATAGACTAGGAGAAAGAAAGGGAGATAAATACAAACTGGAATCACGGTTAACTTTTATTAAACACGAGAAGAAAGACACAGATAATAAACTCCCTGAACCTGAGCCTATGCAAATAGGGACACTCAGAGGTCCACTCACATCAGAGGAAAAAGAAAGAAGGAGAAAACTTCAATTATGTTTATATTGTGGCAGGGCAGGTCACTTTGCCAGAGAATGTCCAGTAAAGCCTAAAACTCCACAAAAGGGTGCTGTTTCCTCCACCTCCTCAACTGAATCGGGAAACGATTAAGCTCGACAAGGGGAGAGGTTACTTGTTCGAGAAAACATCTTAATCAAACCTCTAATGCTGCAGCCTTCATGGTACCGCACATTCCTAGACATTTCATAATTCAGGTCGTTTTAATTGTTACTACCCAAGTGAGGCATTCTCTCCCTGTCCTACTGGACTCAGGCGCGACAGGAAATTTTGTGGATAATAAGTTAGCTGAAAACTTAGGACTTCCTATGTGCCTAAAGCCTTGTCCAGAAGCAGTATGTGCAGTGGATGGGTCAGAATTGACCTCTGGATTAATCACAAAACAAACAAGTCCACTTGTTATGGTCTGTCAGAACGGGCACACAGAGGTGATTAGCTTTGATCTGATAGATACTCCTAATTTTGGTTTGATTCTCGGGGTACCCTGGTTAACAACTCATAACCCAAAAATTGACTGGGTGAATAGAACTGTTACTTTGGATTCCTCTTTCTGTAGAACCAATTGCTATCAAGAAGCAGGTACAGAACAGAGCACAGTATTACACTGTGCTAGTGTTACACAAGATGAACCAAGTCTCCCTCCTGAATATTCTGACTTTAAAGACGTCTTTGATCCAGTAAAGGCTAGTGTGCTGCCCCCACATCGGTCTTATGACTGCCGTATAGATCTTATCCCAGGGGCCCCTTTACCTAATAACAGAGTATATGCTTTGACTGACGAAGAAACCAAATACTTAAGAACCTACCTAGATGACCTACTACAGTCTGGGTTCATCCGTCATTCCACATCTCCGGTATCATCTCCACTCTTTTTTATCCCGAAGCCGGATAAATCCCTGCGCGCGTGTATCGATTATAGAGGACTAAATAAGGCTACAATAAAGAATAAATATCCTCTTCCTCTAATACCTGTGTTGTTGGATCAATTAAGACATTCTACTGTATACACTAAACTAGATCTGCGGGGAGCTTACCACCTGGTCCGAGTAAAAGAGGGGGATGAGTGGAAGACAGCTTTCAAGACAAAGTTTGGTTTATTTGAGTACACAGTAATGCCCTTTGGGTTATGTAATGCCCCTGCGGCCTTTCAGTTCTTTATAAATGAGGTCCTACACGAATTCCTGGACGTTTGTGTCATAGTATACATAGACGACATCCTCATTTACTCTAAGAACTCAGAAGAACATACCCAACATGTTCGTGCAGTATTATCAAAGTTAAAAGAAAATCATCTTTTTGCTAAGTTAGAAAAGTGTACTTTTAATGTCAGCAAGGTGGACTTTTTAGGATACTGCCTGTCACCTCAAGGAATAACTATGGATGTAAAGAAAATCAGTGCTATTGCTGATTGGCCAGAACCATCCTCTGTAAAAGATATTCAGAAATTTCTGGGTTTCGCCAATTTTTATAGGAGGTTTATTGCACATTTTGCAGACATTGCGGCCCCAATAACTACCTTGTTGCGGAAAGGGCAACGATTTCTTTGGACTGATGAGGCGGCACACGCCTTTCAACTCCTAAAACAAAAGTTCACTTCAGCCCCAATTCTGAAACATCCTGATCCTGACTTGCCCTTTTTTGTTGAAGCGGATGCTTCACAAGTAGCTATAGGAGGAGTTCTCTCTCAACGAGATATAGTAGATGGCCAGTTACATCCTATAGCCTTCTATTCCAAAAAGTTATTACCAGCTGAACAAAATTACACTGTGGCTGAAAGGGAACTACTAGCTATCAAAGTAGCCTTTTCAGAATGGAGGCATCATTTAATGGGAGCCAAGTACCCAGTTACAATCTTTTCTGACCATAAGAACCTACAGTTTTTTGGATCACTTAAAGCACTAACACCACGTCAGATGCGCTGGTTAAATTTTTTTAGCACATTTGACTTTGTTATAACCTATAGACCAGGTGCACAACAAATTCAATCTGATGTGTTATCTAGATACGGACATACCTCAGACATGAAACAAGATAAAATAGGAGAACCCATTATTCCTCCCCAAAAGTTTTTGGCACCAGTACAACAGAAGGATTTCATCACAGATCTATATAATGCACACATGCAAATAGCACCTCAGGATTGGTTAAAGGATTCCCATAACACAATACAACGAGGTTTATTGTATCACGACAACATGCTGTTAGTGCCCACCTCTGAATTACAAACACAGGTGATAATTTGGCATCACGCCTCACCATTGGCAGGTCATCCTGGTTGGGTAAAAACCCTGGAAAATGTGCAAAAACACTTTTGGTGGGACACTATAAGAAAGGACATTAAGCAATTTGTCACTACCTGTCCAATTTGTGCAAGACATAAATCTTCTCATAAGGCCCCTGACGGCTTGTTAATACCAATGCCAACACCCAAGCAACCTTGGCACACTGTGAGCGTAGACTTTATTGTAGGCTTACCACCTGTAAAATCCTTCACAACAGTGTTGGTTATAGTGGATTTTTTATCTAAAATGGCACATTTTGTACCATTACGGAAATTACCCACGGCGGCAGAATTTGCCGATATTTTTATAAGGGAAATTGTGCGTTTACATGGTTTGCCAAGCAAAGTGGTGTCAGATCGAGGGAGCCAGTTCAACTCTAGATTTTGGAAAAAATTATGTGAAAAACTGAAAATAGATGTGGCATTATCCACTGCTTTCCACCCAGAGACAGATGGACAGACTGAACGACTGAACCAAACCTTACTTCAAACGCTACGTTGTTTATTGGCTGATTATTCTAGTGAATGGTTGGAAGCTCTCCCTGTAGCGGAGTTTGTTTATAATAATACTGAGCATTCAGCTCTACTTTGCTCACCATTCTATTTCTTGCAGGGGTATCATCCAAGAGCTATACCCATTTTGTTAGAAGAGTCCCTGTTGCCTACAGTAACGGATAGACTAACGAGGTTAGGTGACATACAAGACAAAGCCAGGAAACATTTATTAAAGTACAAGGAAAGCATGAAAAGACAAGCAGACAAACACAGATCTGAGGCCCCAATGTATAAAATTGGTGACAAGGTATGGCTCTCCACAAAGAACCTAAACATAGAGGGATCCCGAAAGCTGCAACCACGTTTCATTGGACCCTTTAGTATAACTGCCATAGTAAACCCGGTAACAGTAAAATTAGATTTACCAAAAGAATATCCAGTACATACTACATTCCATGTGTCCTTGCTTAAGCCGTACAACCCAAAAACCCGACCTGAACCACCACCTCCACCCATACCAATTAAGGGAAATCTAGAATATGAAGTGAAAAGCATAAAAGACTCAAAAAGAATTAGTGGACGTCTGTTTTATTTAGTAGAATGGAAAGGATATGATGAATCTGAGAATTCATGGGAACCAGCATCATATGTACATGCCCCACAGCTGATTAGACGGTTTTATTTAAAAAACCCAGGAAAACCCCGTCCTGTAGGAGGGCCTTTGAGGGGGGCAACTGTTAGGGTTTGTGCACAGCAAAGAGCATGTCCCCTCTCACTGCACTAGTGGGTTCTGTAATAGCTCCCTTTTAAACTTACTATTCAAACCCTTTCTTGTTATCTCACCTTCCCCCCCCCTTAGGCTTCTGTGTATGTTGTTTAATGTGCTGTTTTGTTTACACATTGGGCCTTGCTTTTACCAAGGCTTCTTTAAAACACTCCTCCTTAGGCCATGTGTTAATTCAACTCATTTGCATAATAACTGAAACTCTGCACACCTTTCAAGAACATGTGCAGCATGTGAGGACCACACCCAGCCCTTCAAACCACACCCAGCTCTTCGAACCACACCCAGCCCTGTCTATAAAAGGCAGCCCCCGAGCCTCACCCAGTGCTTGTGCTCGTCTACCTCCCGCTTACCTGAGAACAGATCCCTCGGCGCTGGCACTCCTGCTCTCTACAGACTTTCATTGGCTTCAATGCGCGCAGCTGCTGGCTCTTCCTTCTTCTGGTTTCCGGTTCCTCCTTGCCTCAGCCTCTCTCCTACAAACAACCTGCAAAAGAGAAAGAAGACAAGGTTAGACTGATCAGTATCTCTTGCCAGCAACAAGTAAGTGCAAAACTTTTTATTACCTGAAGGAACTTTGACAACAATTTCTGGATTCGTGTGTGGACGGTTTGAAGCAAGATACCTTCCACGAACATTGTGATTCAGGCTCTTTGTTGCAAGAATACCTTGCGGAGCTTTGTGAAACAAACATTGTTTTTTTTTTATGGAACTTTTAAGAATAGAACAGTGGAAACCATTAACAGCAAGGCAAACAGTAAATCAAGGACTTGCACAAATTACATGCTGTATTTTGATGTAAAAGTACAGTATTTGTTTTCCAAAAGATTCTGGAGATATGGGAAAAGTGAGTCTGCTATTGGGAATTTAGGCTTTAGTTATATTAAGATGAATGTTTGATATTGGTAATTCTGATAACGGTATTTGTTTAATGTTTTAGAAGCTTTACAGTAATAGAAAGCACATCCCAGAGCAGTAACACATTCCAAACCTGGAAACTCGAGACCAGGATCCAAGAGGTACTTTTAGAAGAGAATTTCTAATAAATAAAGGGATAGTCAGGAACCCATTTAGGAATAGGTTGCACTTATCTGTTCTTTGTTTATGTTTCATTAGGCACCAGTTTCTACGGAAGTCAGAAAGGGCCGCAGATTTGTGCAGCACTTCAACAGTGGAAACGCAAGAACGGTGTTGTCTCTCTTTTTTTATTTTATCCACTTCCCCCCTACCCTTGAGCTTCTGTTCTTAGTGCACTGTGTTAAAAACTAGTGTGCTGGAACAAGCAGTTTCAGGGTGGGGTCGGATTGTCTTCAACCTCCATCAGAACTGAACAAGAACTCAGGTGAGCTGGGCTTTGACACATTAAGAGGGGCTGCAATGGAGCCATAGTTCTTAATGAACCTCCTGTAATACCCAGTGAGGCCTAGGAAGGCTCTCACCTGAGTCTGAGTGGTAGGGGGAACCCAATCAATAATTGTTTGGATTTTCCCCTGAAGTGGTGCAATGTGTTCCCCACCAACAAGGTGTCCCAGATAAACCACCTTACCCTGCCCTATCTGGCACTTTGAAGCCTTGATAGTGAGGCCTGCCTTTTGCAGGGCCTCCAAAACTTTCCATAGGTGGACCAGGTGATCATCCCAGCTGGAGCTAAAGATAGCTATATCGTCCAAATAGGCTGCACTGAAAGCTTCCAGCCCTTGCAGGACTGCGTTCACCAACCTCTGAAAAGTGGCAGGTGCATTTTTCAATCCAAAAGGCATTACTGTGAACTGGTAATGGCCTCCAATGGTTGAAAATGCAGTTTTAGGTTTAGCATCTTCTGATAATTTGATCTGCCAATACCCTGCAGTCAAATCAAAAGTGCTTAGATACTTGGCAGATGCCAGTGTATCTATGAGCTCATCTGCCCTGGGTATAGGGTGAGCATCAGTTTTGGTTACCTGGTTAAGACCTCTGTAGTCTACACAATACCGCATTTCCTTCTTTCCATCTTTGGAATGGGGTTTTGGTACAAGTACCACAGGAGAAGCCCATGGACTTTCAGAGTGCTCAACCACTCCCAGTTCTAGCATTTTCTGCACCTCTTGCTTTATGCAGTCCCTGACATGGTCAGGCTGCCTATAGATCTTACTTTTGACAGGTAAACTGTCTCCAGTATCTATAGTGTGCTCACACCAAGAAGTGGTACCTGGCACAGTAGAGAAGAGTTCAGAAAACTGACCCAGGAGATTTATGCAATGGTCTTTCTGCTCAGCAGTAAGACAATCAGCCAAAACTACACCTTCCACAAGAGCATATTGTTCTGTGGAAGAGAAGAGATCAGGTAGAGGATCACTGTCTTCTTCTTGTCCCTCATCAGTTGCCATGAGCAGGGTGAGATCAGCCCTGTCATAGTAGGGTTTCAGGCGATTGACATGGAGCACCCTAAGGGGACTTCTGGCAGTGCCTAAGTCAACTAAATAGGTGACTTCATCCTTTTTCTCAACAATTGTGTGGGGTCCACTCCATTTATCTTGGAGTGCTCTTGGGGCCACAGGCTCCAAGACCCACACTTTCTGCCCTGGTTTGTACTGAACCAAAACAGCCTTCTGATCATGCCATTGCTTCTGGAGCTCTTGGCTGGCCTGAAGGTTTTTACTGGCCTTTTTCATATACTCAGCCATCCTTGATCTGAGGCTAAGTACATAATCCACAATATCTTGCTTTGGAGCTTTTAAAGGTTGTTCCCAACCCTCCTTGACAAGTGTTAGTGGACCCCTAACAAGGTGACCAAAGAGGAGTTCAAAGGGGCTGAAGCCCACTCCTTTCTGGGGTACCTCCCTGTAGGCAAAAAGGAGGCATGGTAACAGGATATCCCATCTCCTGCGGAGTTTTTCAGGGAGACCCATAATCATGCCTTTGAGAGTTTTGTTAAATCTCTCCACCAGTCCATTTGTTTGTGGATGATAGGGTGTAGTGAACTTGTAAGTCACACCACACTCCTTCCACCTGGCCTTTAAGTATGCAGACATGAAATTGCTTCCCCTGTCTGATACTACTTCCTTTGGGAAGCCCACCCTAGAAAATATTCCCAGGAGGGCCTTTGCCACTGCAGGTGCTGCAGTGGTCCTTAAAGGAATTGCTTCAGGATATCTTGTGGCATGGTCCACTACCACCAAGATAAACCTATTGCCTGAAGCAGTAGGAGGGTCAAGGGGGCCAACTATGTCAACCCCTACCCTTTCAAAGGGAACCCCAACCACAGGCAGTGGAATAAGGGGTGCCTTTGGAGTGCCACCTGTCTTGCCACTGGCTTGACAGGTTTCACAGGACTTACAAAATTCCTTTGTGTCCTCAGACATCCTAGGCCAATGAAACAAGGGGACAAGCCTGTCCCAAGTATTCATTTGCCCCAGATGTCCAGCTAGGGGAATGTCGTGGGCTAGAGTTAGGAGGAACTTTCTGTACTCCTGAGGAATCACTAACCTCCTGGCAGTTCCAGGTTTAGGATCCCTTGCTTCAGTGTACAAGAGGTTGTCCTCCCAGTAAACTCTGTGAGAGTCACTGACATCCCCATTAGCCTGTTTGACAGCTTGCTGTCTTAGACCCTCTAGTGCGGGACAGGTTTGCTGTGCCACACTCAGCTCCTCCCTGGCAGGCCCCCCTTCACCCAAAAGCTCAGCAGTGTCTGCTTCCAGCTCCTCTGGTGTAGGTTCTGCACAGGGTGGAAATTCTTCTTCCTCAGAAGTAGAATCCACTGTAGAGGGAGGGATAGTAGGAAGTGCTTTACTTCTACTAGCCCTAGCTTTAGGGAGCACTTGGTCCATTGTTCCAGGATCCAAGCTTCCCTGTCCTTTTTGCTTTTTGGCCTGAGCCCTGGTTAAAGCAAAAATATGCCCTGGAAAGCCCAGCATTGCTGCATGGGCCTCCAACTCCACATCTGACCAAGCTGATGTCTCCAATTCATTTACTAGTAGACAGTCTACAGGTAAATCTGTGGCTACCACAACTTTCTTTGGACCAGTAACCCCTCCCCAGTTGAGATTTACAACAGCCATGGGGTGGCTAAGTGTGTTGTTGTGAGCATCGGTTACTTGGTACTGGTGACCAAGTAGGTGTTGTTCAGGGTGGACCAGTTTCTCTATGACCATAGTCACACTGGCTCCAGTGTCCCTGTAGGCCTGTACCTCAACACCATTTATTAGGGGTAGCTGCTTGTACTTATCCATATTAAGGGGACAAGCAACTAAGGTGGCTAAATCAATAGCCCCCTCAGAGACTTATATAGCCTCTGTGGTCTCCCTAACAAGACCAACCCCAACTAAGTAACCAATAGTGAGCCCAGCTACTCCCTTGGATTGGCTATTAGTAGGTTTGCTCCCACCACCACTGCTATTAGTAGGGACACTAGGGGGCATATTTATACTCAGTTTGCGCCGAATTTGCGTCGTTTTTTTCGACGCAAATTAGACGCAAAACTAACTCCATATTTATACTTTGGCGTTAGACGCGTCTAGCGCCAAAGTTCGTGGAGTTACCGTCATTTTTTTGCGTGAACACCTTCCTTGCGTTAATGATATGCAAGGTAGGCGTTCCCGTCTTAAAAAATGACTCCGATGCATATGCGTCGTATTTATACTCCCGGGCAAAAATGACGCCCGGGAGTGGGCGGGTCTAAAAAACCCGCATTAGCGCTGGATTTTAGCGCCTGGGTCAGGGCAGGCGTTAAGGGACCTGTGGGCTCAGAATGAGCCCAGAGGTGCCCTCCCCTGCCCCCAGGGACACCCCCTGCCACCCTTGCCCACCCCAGGAGGACACCCAAGGATGGAGGGACCCACCCCAGGGACATTAAGGTAAGTCCAGGTAAGTATTTTTTTTTATTTTTTTTTGCGGCATAGGGGGGCCAGATTTGTGCCCCCCTACATGCCACTATGCCCAATGACCATGCCCAGGGGACAGAAGTCCCCTGGGCATGGCCATTGGGCAAGGGGGCATGACTCCTGTCTTTGCTAAGATAGGAGTAATTTCAATGGGGGATGGGCGTCGTAAACAAATGCCGCAAATCAGGTTGTGGTGATTTTTTTGCCTCAGCCTGACTTGCACCATTTGTGGACGCCCATACGCCATTTTCCCCCTACGCCGGCGCTGCCTGGTGTACGTCGTTTTTTTTAACGCACACCAGACAGCGCCGGCGGCTAACGCCGGCTAACGTCATTCAATAAATACGGCGCCGGCATGGCGCTTCAGAATGGCGTTAGCCGGCGCTAATTTTTTTGGCGCAAAACTGCGTTAGCGCAGTTTTGCGTCAAAAAGTATAAATATGGCCCTAGGTGTAGCAGTAGGGGTTGTAGTGGTAGGAGGCTTGGTGCTTTTCTTTGGACAACTGGGATCTGTTGTCCAATGGCCTTTTATTTTACATAAATAGCACCATGGTTTATTTTCCTTGTTTTGATTAGAAGAGGATTTGGGCCCACCACCCCCACCAGAGTGTTTTTGTGGGCCTGATGAAGACTCATTTTTAGATTTGTCCCCACCCTTGTCAGAAGACTTACCATCCTTCTTCTTGTTGCCATCTTTGTCACCCCCTGTATGAACTTTTCTGTTCACCCTTGTTCTGACCCATTTGTCTGCCTTCTTTCCCAATTCTTGGGGAGAGGTCAGATCAGAGTCCACCAAGTACTGGTGCAACAAATCAGACACACAATTATTAAGAATATGCTCTCTCAGGATCAAGTTATACAGACTGTCATAATCAGTAACTTTACTGCCATGTAACCACCCCTCCAAGGCCTTCACTGAATGGTCAATTAAATCAACCCAGTCTTGTGAAGACTCCTTTTTGGTCTCTCTGAACTTTATCCTGTATTGTTCAGTGGTGAAGCCATAACCATCCAGGAGTGCATTCTTAAGAACTTTGTAATCATTAGCTTCATTTTCTTTCACAGTAAGGAGCCTATCCCTACCTTTTCCACTAAATGATAGCCATAGGATAGCAGCCCACTGCCTTTGAGGGACATCCTGTACAGCACAGGCCCTCTCAAGTGCAGCAAACCACTTGTTAATATCATCCCCCTCCTTATAAGGGGGAACTATCTTATGCAGATGTAGGAGGCTGGACTGGCTTGTAGTGAGTACCAAGGGGTACTTGCACCTTGCACCAGGCCCAGTTATCCCTTATTAGTGTATAGGGTGTCTAGCAGCTTAGGCTGATAGATAATGGTAGCTTAGCAGAGCAGCTTAGGCTGAACTAGGAGACGTGTGAAGCTACTACAGTACCACTTAGTGTCATATGCACAATATCATAAGAAAACACAATACACAGTTATACTAAAAATAAAGGTACTTTATTTTTATGACAATATGCCAAAGTATCTCAGAGTGTACCCTCAGTGAGAGGATAGGAAATATACACAAGATATATATACACAATAGCAAAAATATGCAGTATAGTCTTAGAAAACAGTGCAAACAATGTATAGTTACAATAGGATGCAATGGGGAAACATAGGGATAGGGGCAACACAAACCATATACTCCAGAAGTGGAATGCGAACCACGAATGGACCCCAAACCTATGTGACCTTGTAGAGGGTCGCTGGGACTATTAGAAAATAGTGAGAGTTAGCAAAATAACCCACCCCAAGACCCTGAAAAGTGAGTGCAAAGTGCACCAAAGTTCCCCTAAGGACAAAATAGTCGTGTTAGAGGGAGAATGCAGGGAAAACACAAATCAGCAATGCAACAACGATGGATTCCTGTCTGAAGGTACCTGTGGAACAAGGGGACCAAGTCCAAAAGTCACAAGCAGCTCGGAGATGGGCAGATGCCCAAGAAATGCCAGCGGTTGGTGCAAAGAAGCTCTTACTAGGCTGAAGAACTGTGAATACTGCAAGAACGACAAGGGCTAGAGACTTCCCCTTTGGAGGATGGATCCCCCACGCCTTGGAGAGTCGTGCAGAAGTGTTTTCCCGCCGGATGGACGCCAACAAGCCTTGCTACACGCAAATCGTGCGTTTGGCGTTTTTGGACGCTGCTGAGGCCCAGGAGGGACCAGGAGGTCGCAAATTGGACCTGCAGAGAGAGGGGACGTCGAGCAAGACAAAGAGCCCTCACTGAAGCAGGTAGCACCCGGAGAAGTGCCAGAAACAGGCACTACGAGGATGCGTGAAACGGTGCTCGCCGAAGTTGCACAAAGGAGTCCCACGTCGCCGGAGACCAACTTAGAAAGTCGTGCAATGCAGGTTAGAGTGCCGTGGACCCAGGCTTGGCTGTGCACGAAGGATTTCCGCCGGAAGTGCACAGGGGCCGGAGTAGCTTGCAAAGTCGCGGTTCCCAGCAATGCAGCCCAGCAAGGTGAGGCAAGGACTTACCTCCACCAAACTTGGGCTGAAGAGTCACTGGACTGTGGGGGTCACTTGGACGGTGTCGCTGGATTCGAGGGACCTCGCTCGTCGTGCTGAGAGGAGACCCAAGGGACCGGAGATGCAGCTTTTTGGTGCCTGCGGTTGCAGGGGGAAGATTCCGTCGACCCACGGGAGATTTCTTCGGAGCTTCTGGTGCAGAGAGGAGGCAGACTACCCCCACAGCATGCACAAGCAGGAAAACAGTCGAGAAGGCGGCAGGATCAGCGTTACAGAGTTGCAGTAGTCGTCTTTGCTACTATGTTGCAGGTTTGCAGGCTTCCAGCGCGGTCAGCGGTCGATTCCTTATCAGAAGGTGAAGAGGGAGATGCAGAGGAACTCGGCTGAGCTCATGCATTCGTTATCTGAAGTTTCCCCAGAGACAGAGACCCTAAATAGCCAGAAAAGAGGGTTTGGCTACCTAGGAGAGAGGAAAGGCTACTAACACCTGAAGGAGCCTATCAGCAGGAGTCTCTGACGTCACCTGGTGGCACTGGCCACTCAGAGCAGTCCAGTGTGCCAGCAGCACCTCTGTTTCCAAGATGGCAGAGGTCTGGAGCACACTGGAGGAGCTCTGGACACCTCCCAGGGGAGGTGCAGGTCAGGGGAGTGGTCACTCCCCTTTCCTTTGTCCAGTTTCGCGCCAGAGCAGGGGCTAAGGGGTCCCTGAACCGGTGTAGACTGGCTTATGCAGAATTGGGCACATCTGTGCCCAACAAAGCATTTCCAGAGGCTGGGGGAGGCTACTCCTCCCCTGCCTTCACACCATTTTCCAAAGGGAGAGGGTGTCGCACCCTCTCTCAGAGGAAGTTCTTTGTTCTGCCATCCTGGGCCAGGCCTGGCTGGACCCCAGGAGGGCAGCTGCCTGTCTGAGGGGTTGGCAGCAGCAGCAGCTGCAGAGAAACCCCAGGAAGGGCAGTCTGGCAGTACCAGGGTCTGTGCTACAGACCACTGGGATCATGGAATTGTACCAACAATGCCAGGATGGCATAGAGGGGGCAATTCCATGATCATAGACATGTTACATGGCCATATTCGGAGTTACCATGGTGAAGCTACATATAGGTAGTGACCTATATGTAGTGCACGCGTATAATGGTGTCCCCGCACTCACAAAGTTCAGTGAATTGGCTCTGAACAATGTGGGGGCACCTTGGCTAGTGCCAGGGTGCCCTCACACTAAGTAACTTTGCACCTAACCTTTACCAGGTAAAGGTTAGACATATAGGTGACTTATAAGTTACTTAAGTGCAGTGTAAAATGGCTGTGAAATAACGTGGACGTTATTTCACTCAGGCTGCAGTGGCAGGCCTGTGTAAGAATTGTCAGAGCTCCCTATGGGTGGCAAAAGAAATGCTGCAGCCCATAGGGATCTCCTGGAACCCCAATACCCTGGGTACCTCAGTACCATATACTAGGGAATTATAAGGGTGTTCCAGTAAGCCAATGTAAATTGGTAAAAATGGTCACTAGCCTGTCAGTGACAATTTGAAAGTAATGAGAGAGCATAACCACTGAGGTTCTGGTTAGCAGAGCCTCAGTGAGACAGTTAGGCACCACACAGGGAACATATACATGCACACCTATGAGCACTGGGGCCCTGTGTGACAGGGTCCCAGTGACACATACATATAGGCCACAAACCTATGAGCACTGGGGTCCTGACCAGCAGGATCCCAGTGACACATAACAACCATACTGAAAACATGGTGTTTTCACTATGAGCACTGAGGCCTGGCTATCAGGATCCCAGTGAGACAGTGAAAACAGTGACAAAACACCCTGACATACACTCACAAACAGGCCAAAAGTGGGGGTAACAAGGCTAGAAAGAGGCTACCTTCTCACACAACCCCCCCCCAAACGAAGGACAATAAGGCTAACCTTGGCCAGTTGAGACTTTATTGTCTAAGTGGTGATAAGTAGAGAGTAGCTCTGCAATAGACTGGTTACTCCCTTTATCATCCACTATATGGTTACTTCCCTGTGGGGATGTAAACCACCCTGTTTGAAGTTTTTTAGCTAAGCAACAATGTGAAGATGTATTTTCAGAGTTTCTATCAGTAAGTTTTAGTTTAGAGCAGTGGGAATTGTCCACTGAACCTATTTGTAGTGATGGAAATGCCAGACAGGGATGCTGTCTCAGAAAAGCCATAGCTGGGCAAAAACTTTGTCCATCTGGCTGGAAGAGAGAACAGGGATGCTGTTTCTCTTGAGTTGGAGCAGGGCAGGGATGCTGTCCTATGAGCTCCACACTAGGGCAGGGATGCTGTCCTAAGTGTTGTGAGGTAGTGCAGGGTTTCTGCACTAAAGTTTCTCTGGGAGGGTTGGAGGGATGCTCCATGTTAACTAAACTGGTGCTGTTTTTCTCACCAATGTTAGTTATCCCACAGAGAGGTACTTCCACCTCAGGGAGTCCAGCTTTGCCAGCTGCTGATTCCCTTGGCACAGGTGCCACCCCAGGAGAGGTTTCTCCCACCACAGGAATAGTATCCTGAATGGTAGGGTGGTTAGGGGATACTGTGATACCCTTTTTACCTGTTGATGGAGAGGGATCCTGAGTTTTCAGGCCTTCTCTCCTTTGCTTTTTCATTTCACTTGAAATGAGAGGGAACAATTCCTCAGGGATGCCCAGCATGGCTGCATGGGCATAAAACTCTACATCAGCCCAACCTGAGGCCTCTAGGTCATTACCTAAGAGACAGTCTACAGGTAAGCTAGGTGATACCACCACCTGCTTAGGGCCAGTAACTCCACCCCAACTAAACTGAATTATAGCTAAGGGAAGAAACTTAGTGGAGTTATGGACATCAATAATCTTATATTGTTGTCCAATGATGTGTTGTTCAGGAGGCACTAGGTTTTCAGTCACCAAAGTGAAACTGGCACCTGTGTCCCTGTAGGCCAAGGCCTCAACACCATTTATTGAAACTGTCTGCCTGTACTTATCCATTGTAAGGGGACAAGCAGCCAGTGTGGCAAGGCCAATGCCACTAGGTGTGACAAAAACTGTCTTGGGACTGATTACATCAGTTTCCACTATGGACCCATAAGTGAACCCAACTACACCCTTTGCTTGACTGTTGCCAGCAGTCCCACCACTAGTACCACTACTGCTAGGGGCACTAGAGCTTGATGTATTAGTGGTGGTAGGCTCAGGGGGTTTACCTGGACAGGACTTATCCCCTGGCCTATGGCCTCTATTTTTACACACAAAGCACCAAGGCTTTTTAATGTGTGCAGGTTGGGAAGAAGAGGAAGAATTTGTTTTATCCCCACCCTCTGAAGAGTGTTTAAGATTTGAAGTGGGATCTTTGGTTTTACCCTTATCCCCATGCTTATCTTGAGATTTTTCACCATCTTTCTTCTTATTGCCATCTTTGTCACCCCCTGTATGAACTTTTCTGTTCACCCTTGTTCTGACCCATTTGTCTGCCTTCTTTCCCAATTCTTGGGGAGAGGTCAGATCAGAGTCTACCAGGTACTGGTGCAACAAATCAGACACACAATTATTAAGTATATGCTCTCTCAGGATTGTGTTATACAGGCTTTCATAATCAGTAACTTTACTGCCATGTAACCACCCCTCCAAGGCCTTCACTGAATGGTCAATGAAATCAACCCAGTCTTGTGAAGACTCCTTTTTGGTCTCTCTGAACTTTATCCTGTACTGTTCAGTGGTTAAGCCATAACCATCCAGGAGTGCATTCTTAAGAACTGTAAAATTATTGGCATCACTTTCTTTCACAGTAAGGAGTCTATCCCTACCCTTTCCACTAAATGATAGCCATAGGATAGCAGCCCACTGCTTTTGAGGGACATCCTGTACAGCACAGGCCCTCTCAAGTGCAGCAAACCACTTGTTAATGTCATCCCCCTCCTTATAAGGGGGAACTATCTTGTGCAGATTCCTGGAATCATGCTCTTTTTCAGGATGACTATGGGGAATACTGCTGCTGCCACCATGGGTATCTAAACCCAACTTCTGTCTTTCCCTCTCTATTTCTAAAGACTGTCTATCCAAATCCAGCTGTTGCTTCTTGAGCTTCAGTCTGGTTTGCTCCACTCTCAATCTATTGAGCTCCCTTTCCAACAATCTGTCATCAGGGTGGGTGGGAGGGACATTTCTAGATACAGAGGTATGATGGGAATGAACAGAAGGAGACCTGTCCCTTACAGAGGGCACCCTAACAGCTTGGCTACCAGTATAATGTGAGAGCACATCATCAGTATGATGTGATTCAACCTCTGTACCAACTATGCTAGACTGTCTAGTAATGGGCAGGCTAAGAAGTTTCTTTCCTGAACCTTTTCCTGGGGGAGTCCCTGGATCAGATTGAGAACCATTAGCTACTTTTTCCACAGATTGGGCACTTATGGCCTTATCCTGTACTCTAAGCATATTAATTAACAGTTCTAAGGAAGGATTCTTCCCTACACTCAAACCTCTCTCTATGCAGAGACTCCTTGCTCCTTTCCAGCTAAGGTGATCATATGCAAGTTTGGACAGTTCAACTTTTTGGCCTGTGCCAGACATTTTTAGAGAGAGTTAAAGTGATAGACAAAGAGAAAAAAAAGTTTTCAGAACTTTTTGGAAAGACAGAAAAAAACTTTTTAAACTTTGAAGAACTTTTTGAAAGTTTAGAAGTACTTTTCAGCACTTAGAAAAGAGTGAAAAGAGGAAATGCAAAACTTTTTGGCTATGTGTATATACACTGACCTTGTTTTGTATATTTTTCTCTTATGAAAAGTACAATGACAAGAGTGGTAAGTAGTCTCAAGCACTTATCCCACCACTGCACAACCAATGTAGGAGGCTGGACTGGCTTGTAGTGAGTACCAAGGGGTACTTGCACCTTGCACCAGGCCCAGTTATCCCTTATTAGTGTATAGGGTGTCTAGCAGCTTAGGCTGATAGATAATGGTAGCTTAGCAGAGCAGCTTAGGCTGAACTAGGAGACGTGTGAAGCTACTACAGTACCACTTAGTGTCATATGCACAATATCATAAGAAAACACAATACACAGTTATACTAAAAATAAAGGTACTTTATTTTTATGACAATATGCCAAAGTATCTCAGAGTGTACCCTCAGTGAGAGGATAGGAAATATACACAAGATATATATACACAATAGCAAAAATATGCAGTATAGTCTTAGAAAACAGTGCAAACAATGTATAGTTACAATAGGATGCAATGGGGAAACATAGGGATAGGGGCAACACAAACCATATACTCCAGAAGTGGAATGCGAACCACGAATGGACCCCAAACCTATGTGACCTTGTAGAGGGTCGCTGGGACTATTAGAAAATAGTGAGAGTTAGCAAAATAACCCACCCCAAGACCCTGAAAAGTGAGTGCAAAGTGCACCAAAGTTCCCCTAAGGACAAAATAGTCGTGTTAGAGGGAGAATGCAGGGAAAACACAAATCAGCAATGCAACAACGATGGATTCCTGTCTGAAGGTACCTGTGGAACAAGGGGACCAAGTCCAAAAGTCACAAGCAGCTCGGAGATGGGCAGATGCCCAAGAAATGCCAGCGGTTGGTGCAAAGAAGCTCTTACTAGGCTGAAGAACTGTGAATACTGCAAGAACGACAAGGGCTAGAGACTTCCCCTTTGGAGGATGGATCCCCCACGCCTTGGAGAGTCGTGCAGAAGTGTTTTCCCGCCGGATGGACGCCAACAAGCCTTGCTACACGCAAATCGTGCGTTTGGCGTTTTTGGACGCTGCTGAGGCCCAGGAGGGACCAGGAGGTCGCAAATTGGACCTGCAGAGAGAGGGGACGTCGAGCAAGACAAAGAGCCCTCACTGAAGCAGGTAGCACCCGGAGAAGTGCCAGAAACAGGCACTACGAGGATGCGTGAAACGGTGCTCGCCGAAGTTGCACAAAGGAGTCCCACGTCGCCGGAGACCAACTTAGAAAGTCGTGCAATGCAGGTTAGAGTGCCGTGGACCCAGGCTTGGCTGTGCACGAAGGATTTCCGCCGGAAGTGCACAGGGGCCGGAGTAGCTTGCAAAGTCGCGGTTCCCAGCAATGCAGCCCAGCAAGGTGAGGCAAGGACTTACCTCCACCAAACTTGGGCTGAAGAGTCACTGGACTGTGGGGGTCACTTGGACGGTGTCGCTGGATTCGAGGGACCTCGCTCGTCGTGCTGAGAGGAGACCCAAGGGACCGGAGATGCAGCTTTTTGGTGCCTGCGGTTGCAGGGGGAAGATTCCGTCGACCCACGGGAGATTTCTTCGGAGCTTCTGGTGCAGAGAGGAGGCAGACTACCCCCACAGCATGCACAAGCAGGAAAACAGTCGAGAAGGCGGCAGGATCAGCGTTACAGAGTTGCAGTAGTCGTCTTTGCTACTATGTTGCAGGTTTGCAGGCTTCCAGCGCGGTCAGCGGTCGATTCCTTATCAGAAGGTGAAGAGGGAGATGCAGAGGAACTCGGCTGAGCTCATGCATTCGTTATCTGAAGTTTCCCCAGAGACAGAGACCCTAAATAGCCAGAAAAGAGGGTTTGGCTACCTAGGAGAGAGGAAAGGCTACTAACACCTGAAGGAGCCTATCAGCAGGAGTCTCTGACGTCACCTGGTGGCACTGGCCACTCAGAGCAGTCCAGTGTGCCAGCAGCACCTCTGTTTCCAAGATGGCAGAGGTCTGGAGCACACTGGAGGAGCTCTGGACACCTCCCAGGGGAGGTGCAGGTCAGGGGAGTGGTCACTCCCCTTTCCTTTGTCCAGTTTCGCGCCAGAGCAGGGGCTAAGGGGTCCCTGAACCGGTGTAGACTGGCTTATGCAGAATTGGGCACATCTGTGCCCAACAAAGCATTTCCAGAGGCTGGGGGAGGCTACTCCTCCCCTGCCTTCACACCATTTTCCAAAGGGAGAGGGTGTCGCACCCTCTCTCAGAGGAAGTTCTTTGTTCTGCCATCCTGGGCCAGGCCTGGCTGGACCCCAGGAGGGCAGCTGCCTGTCTGAGGGGTTGGCAGCAGCAGCAGCTGCAGAGAAACCCCAGGAAGGGCAGTCTGGCAGTACCAGGGTCTGTGCTACAGACCACTGGGATCATGGAATTGTACCAACAATGCCAGGATGGCATAGAGGGGGCAATTCCATGATCATAGACATGTTACATGGCCATATTCGGAGTTACCATGGTGAAGCTACATATAGGTAGTGACCTATATGTAGTGCACGCGTATAATGGTGTCCCCGCACTCACAAAGTTCAGTGAATTGGCTCTGAACAATGTGGGGGCACCTTGGCTAGTGCCAGGGTGCCCTCACACTAAGTAACTTTGCACCTAACCTTTACCAGGTAAAGGTTAGACATATAGGTGACTTATAAGTTACTTAAGTGCAGTGTAAAATGGCTGTGAAATAACGTGGACGTTATTTCACTCAGGCTGCAGTGGCAGGCCTGTGTAAGAATTGTCAGAGCTCCCTATGGGTGGCAAAAGAAATGCTGCAGCCCATAGGGATCTCCTGGAACCCCAATACCCTGGGTACCTCAGTACCATATACTAGGGAATTATAAGGGTGTTCCAGTAAGCCAATGTAAATTGGTAAAAATGGTCACTAGCCTGTCAGTGACAATTTGAAAGTAATGAGAGAGCATAACCACTGAGGTTCTGGTTAGCAGAGCCTCAGTGAGACAGTTAGGCACCACACAGGGAACATATACATGCACACCTATGAGCACTGGGGCCCTGTGTGACAGGGTCCCAGTGACACATACATATAGGCCACAAACCTATGAGCACTGGGGTCCTGACCAGCAGGATCCCAGTGACACATAACAACCATACTGAAAACATGGTGTTTTCACTATGAGCACTGAGGCCTGGCTATCAGGATCCCAGTGAGACAGTGAAAACAGTGACAAAACACCCTGACATACACTCACAAACAGGCCAAAAGTGGGGGTAACAAGGCTAGAAAGAGGCTACCTTCTCACACAACCCCCCCCCAAACGAAGGACAATAAGGCTAACCTTGGCCAGTTGAGACTTTATTGTCTAAGTGGTGATAAGTAGAGAGTAGCTCTGCAATAGACTGGTTACTCCCTTTATCATCCACTATATGGTTACTTCCCTGTGGGGATGTAAACCACCCTGTTTGAAGTTTTTTAGCTAAGCAACAATGTGAAGATGTATTTTCAGAGTTTCTATCAGTAAGTTTTAGTTTAGAGCAGTGGGAATTGTCCACTGAACCTATTTGTAGTGATGGAAATGCCAGACAGGGATGCTGTCTCAGAAAAGCCATAGCTGGGCAAAAACTTTGTCCATCTGGCTGGAAGAGAGAACAGGGATGCTGTTTCTCTTGAGTTGGAGCAGGGCAGGGATGCTGTCCTATGAGCTCCACACTAGGGCAGGGATGCTGTCCTAAGTGTTGTGAGGTAGTGCAGGGTTTCTGCACTAAAGTTTCTCTGGGAGGGTTGGAGGGATGCTCCATGTTAACTAAACTGGTGCTGTTTTTCTCACCAATGTTAGTTATCCCACAGAGAGGTACTTCCACCTCAGGGAGTCCAGCTTTGCCAGCTGCTGATTCCCTTGGCACAGGTGCCACCCCAGGAGAGGTTTCTCCCACCACAGGAATAGTATCCTGAATGGTAGGGTGGTTAGGGGATACTGTGATACCCTTTTTACCTGTTGATGGAGAGGGATCCTGAGTTTTCAGGCCTTCTCTCCTTTGCTTTTTCATTTCACTTGAAATGAGAGGGAACAATTCCTCAGGGATGCCCAGCATGGCTGCATGGGCATAAAACTCTACATCAGCCCAACCTGAGGCCTCTAGGTCATTACCTAAGAGACAGTCTACAGGTAAGCTAGGTGATACCACCACCTGCTTAGGGCCAGTAACTCCACCCCAACTAAACTGAATTATAGCTAAGGGAAGAAACTTAGTGGAGTTATGGACATCAATAATCTTATATTGTTGTCCAATGATGTGTTGTTCAGGAGGCACTAGGTTTTCAGTCACCAAAGTGAAACTGGCACCTGTGTCCCTGTAGGCCAAGGCCTCAACACCATTTATTGAAACTGTCTGCCTGTACTTATCCATTGTAAGGGGACAAGCAGCCAGTGTGGCAAGGCCAATGCCACTAGGTGTGACAAAAACTGTCTTGGGACTGATTACATCAGTTTCCACTATGGACCCATAAGTGAACCCAACTACACCCTTTGCTTGACTGTTGCCAGCAGTCCCACCACTAGTACCACTACTGCTAGGGGCACTAGAGCTTGATGTATTAGTGGTGGTAGGCTCAGGGGGTTTACCTGGACAGGACTTATCCCCTGGCCTATGGCCTCTATTTTTACACACAAAGCACCAAGGCTTTTTAATGTGTGCAGGTTGGGAAGAAGAGGAAGAATTTGTTTTATCCCCACCCTCTGAAGAGTGTTTAAGATTTGAAGTGGGATCTTTGGTTTTACCCTTATCCCCATGCTTATCTTGAGATTTTTCACCATCTTTCTTCTTATTGCCATCTTTGTCACCCCCTGTATGAACTTTTCTGTTCACCCTTGTTCTGACCCATTTGTCTGCCTTCTTTCCCAATTCTTGGGGAGAGGTCAGATCAGAGTCTACCAGGTACTGGTGCAACAAATCAGACACACAATTATTAAGTATATGCTCTCTCAGGATTGTGTTATACAGGCTTTCATAATCAGTAACTTTACTGCCATGTAACCACCCCTCCAAGGCCTTCACTGAATGGTCAATGAAATCAACCCAGTCTTGTGAAGACTCCTTTTTGGTCTCTCTGAACTTTATCCTGTACTGTTCAGTGGTTAAGCCATAACCATCCAGGAGTGCATTCTTAAGAACTGTAAAATTATTGGCATCACTTTCTTTCACAGTAAGGAGTCTATCCCTACCCTTTCCACTAAATGATAGCCATAGGATAGCAGCCCACTGCTTTTGAGGGACATCCTGTACAGCACAGGCCCTCTCAAGTGCAGCAAACCACTTGTTAATGTCATCCCCCTCCTTATAAGGGGGAACTATCTTGTGCAGATTCCTGGAATCATGCTCTTTTTCAGGATGACTATGGGGAATACTGCTGCTGCCACCATGGGTATCTAAACCCAACTTCTGTCTTTCCCTCTCTATTTCTAAAGACTGTCTATCCAAATCCAGCTGTTGCTTCTTGAGCTTCAGTCTGGTTTGCTCCACTCTCAATCTATTGAGCTCCCTTTCCAACAATCTGTCATCAGGGTGGGTGGGAGGGACATTTCTAGATACAGAGGTATGATGGGAATGAACAGAAGGAGACCTGTCCCTTACAGAGGGCACCCTAACAGCTTGGCTACCAGTATAATGTGAGAGCACATCATCAGTATGATGTGATTCAACCTCTGTACCAACTATGCTAGACTGTCTAGTAATGGGCAGGCTAAGAAGTTTCTTTCCTGAACCTTTTCCTGGGGGAGTCCCTGGATCAGATTGAGAACCATTAGCTACTTTTTCCACAGATTGGGCACTTATGGCCTTATCCTGTACTCTAAGCATATTAATTAACAGTTCTAAGGAAGGATTCTTCCCTACACTCAAACCTCTCTCTATGCAGAGACTCCTTGCTCCTTTCCAGCTAAGGTGATCATATGCAAGTTTGGACAGTTCAACTTTTTGGCCTGTGCCAGACATTTTTAGAGAGAGTTAAAGTGATAGACAAAGAGAAAAAAAAGTTTTCAGAACTTTTTGGAAAGACAGAAAAAAACTTTTTAAACTTTGAAGAACTTTTTGAAAGTTTAGAAGTACTTTTCAGCACTTAGAAAAGAGTGAAAAGAGGAAATGCAAAACTTTTTGGCTATGTGTATATACACTGACCTTGTTTTGTATATTTTTCTCTTATGAAAAGTACAATGACAAGAGTGGTAAGTAGTCTCAAGCACTTATCCCACCACTGCACAACCAATGTAGGAGGCTGGACTGGCTTGTAGTGAGTACCAAGGGGTACTTGCACCTTGCACCAGGCCCAGTTATCCCTTATTAGTGTATAGGGTGTCTAGCAGCTTAGGCTGATAGATAATGGTAGCTTAGCAGAGCAGCTTAGGCTGAACTAGGAGACGTGTGAAGCTACTACAGTACCACTTAGTGTCATATGCACAATATCATAAGAAAACACAATACACAGTTATACTAAAAATAAAGGTACTTTATTTTTATGACAATATGCCAAAGTATCTCAGAGTGTACCCTCAGTGAGAGGATAGGAAATATACACAAGATATATATACACAATAGCAAAAATATGCAGTATAGTCTTAGAAAACAGTGCAAACAATGTATAGTTACAATAGGATGCAATGGGGAAACATAGGGATAGGGGCAACACAAACCATATACTCCAGAAGTGGAATGCGAACCACGAATGGACCCCAAACCTATGTGACCTTGTAGAGGGTCGCTGGGACTATTAGAAAATAGTGAGAGTTAGCAAAATAACCCACCCCAAGACCCTGAAAAGTGAGTGCAAAGTGCACCAAAGTTCCCCTAAGGACAAAATAGTCGTGTTAGAGGGAGAATGCAGGGAAAACACAAATCAGCAATGCAACAACGATGGATTCCTGTCTGAAGGTACCTGTGGAACAAGGGGACCAAGTCCAAAAGTCACAAGCAGCTCGGAGATGGGCAGATGCCCAAGAAATGCCAGCGGTTGGTGCAAAGAAGCTCTTACTAGGCTGAAGAACTGTGAATACTGCAAGAACGACAAGGGCTAGAGACTTCCCCTTTGGAGGATGGATCCCCCACGCCTTGGAGAGTCGTGCAGAAGTGTTTTCCCGCCGGATGGACGCCAACAAGCCTTGCTACACGCAAATCGTGCGTTTGGCGTTTTTGGACGCTGCTGAGGCCCAGGAGGGACCAGGAGGTCGCAAATTGGACCTGCAGAGAGAGGGGACGTCGAGCAAGACAAAGAGCCCTCACTGAAGCAGGTAGCACCCGGAGAAGTGCCAGAAACAGGCACTACGAGGATGCGTGAAACGGTGCTCGCCGAAGTTGCACAAAGGAGTCCCACGTCGCCGGAGACCAACTTAGAAAGTCGTGCAATGCAGGTTAGAGTGCCGTGGACCCAGGCTTGGCTGTGCACGAAGGATTTCCGCCGGAAGTGCACAGGGGCCGGAGTAGCTTGCAAAGTCGCGGTTCCCAGCAATGCAGCCCAGCAAGGTGAGGCAAGGACTTACCTCCACCAAACTTGGGCTGAAGAGTCACTGGACTGTGGGGGTCACTTGGACGGTGTCGCTGGATTCGAGGGACCTCGCTCGTCGTGCTGAGAGGAGACCCAAGGGACCGGAGATGCAGCTTTTTGGTGCCTGCGGTTGCAGGGGGAAGATTCCGTCGACCCACGGGAGATTTCTTCGGAGCTTCTGGTGCAGAGAGGAGGCAGACTACCCCCACAGCATGCACAAGCAGGAAAACAGTCGAGAAGGCGGCAGGATCAGCGTTACAGAGTTGCAGTAGTCGTCTTTGCTACTATGTTGCAGGTTTGCAGGCTTCCAGCGCGGTCAGCGGTCGATTCCTTATCAGAAGGTGAAGAGGGAGATGCAGAGGAACTCGGCTGAGCTCATGCATTCGTTATCTGAAGTTTCCCCAGAGACAGAGACCCTAAATAGCCAGAAAAGAGGGTTTGGCTACCTAGGAGAGAGGAAAGGCTACTAACACCTGAAGGAGCCTATCAGCAGGAGTCTCTGACGTCACCTGGTGGCACTGGCCACTCAGAGCAGTCCAGTGTGCCAGCAGCACCTCTGTTTCCAAGATGGCAGAGGTCTGGAGCACACTGGAGGAGCTCTGGACACCTCCCAGGGGAGGTGCAGGTCAGGGGAGTGGTCACTCCCCTTTCCTTTGTCCAGTTTCGCGCCAGAGCAGGGGCTAAGGGGTCCCTGAACCGGTGTAGACTGGCTTATGCAGAATTGGGCACATCTGTGCCCAACAAAGCATTTCCAGAGGCTGGGGGAGGCTACTCCTCCCCTGCCTTCACACCATTTTCCAAAGGGAGAGGGTGTCGCACCCTCTCTCAGAGGAAGTTCTTTGTTCTGCCATCCTGGGCCAGGCCTGGCTGGACCCCAGGAGGGCAGCTGCCTGTCTGAGGGGTTGGCAGCAGCAGCAGCTGCAGAGAAACCCCAGGAAGGGCAGTCTGGCAGTACCAGGGTCTGTGCTACAGACCACTGGGATCATGGAATTGTACCAACAATGCCAGGATGGCATAGAGGGGGCAATTCCATGATCATAGACATGTTACATGGCCATATTCGGAGTTACCATGGTGAAGCTACATATAGGTAGTGACCTATATGTAGTGCACGCGTATAATGGTGTCCCCGCACTCACAAAGTTCAGTGAATTGGCTCTGAACAATGTGGGGGCACCTTGGCTAGTGCCAGGGTGCCCTCACACTAAGTAACTTTGCACCTAACCTTTACCAGGTAAAGGTTAGACATATAGGTGACTTATAAGTTACTTAAGTGCAGTGTAAAATGGCTGTGAAATAACGTGGACGTTATTTCACTCAGGCTGCAGTGGCAGGCCTGTGTAAGAATTGTCAGAGCTCCCTATGGGTGGCAAAAGAAATGCTGCAGCCCATAGGGATCTCCTGGAACCCCAATACCCTGGGTACCTCAGTACCATATACTAGGGAATTATAAGGGTGTTCCAGTAAGCCAATGTAAATTGGTAAAAATGGTCACTAGCCTGTCAGTGACAATTTGAAAGTAATGAGAGAGCATAACCACTGAGGTTCTGGTTAGCAGAGCCTCAGTGAGACAGTTAGGCACCACACAGGGAACATATACATGCACACCTATGAGCACTGGGGCCCTGTGTGACAGGGTCCCAGTGACACATACATATAGGCCACAAACCTATGAGCACTGGGGTCCTGACCAGCAGGATCCCAGTGACACATAACAACCATACTGAAAACATGGTGTTTTCACTATGAGCACTGAGGCCTGGCTATCAGGATCCCAGTGAGACAGTGAAAACAGTGACAAAACACCCTGACATACACTCACAAACAGGCCAAAAGTGGGGGTAACAAGGCTAGAAAGAGGCTACCTTCTCACAGCAGATTCCTGGAATCATGCTCTTTTGCAGGATGACTATGGGGAATACTGCTGCTGCCACCATGGGTTTCTAAACCCAGTTTCTGTCTCTCCTTCTCTACTTCTAAAGTCTGTCTATCCAAATCCAGCTGTTGCTTCTTGAGCTTCAGTCTGGTTTGTTCCACTCTCAATCTATTGAGCTCCCTTTCTAACAATCTGTCATCATGGTGGGTGGGAGGGACATGTCTTGAAACAGAAGTATGATGAGAATGGACAGAAGGAGACCTGTCCCTTACAGAGGGCACCCTAACAGCTTGGCTAACAGAAACATCATTTCTACTGTGATGAGAATGAATGCTCTTGCTATGATGTGAGACAACACTATCTGTATGGTGTGACTCAACATCAGTACCAACTATGCTAGACTGTCTAGTAATGGGCAGGCTTGGAATTTTCTTTCCTGAATCTTTTCCTGGGGGAGTCCCTGGATCAGATTGTGAACCATTAGCTACTTTTTCAACAGATGGGGCACTTTTAGCCTTATCTTGTTCTCTAAGCATGTTAAGTGACAATTCCAAGGAAGGATTCTTCCCTACACTCAAACCTCTCTCTATGCAGAGATTCCTTGCTCCTTTCAAGGTAAGGTGATCATATGCAAGTTTGGACAGATCAACATTTTGGCCTGTGCCAGACATTTTTAGAGAGAATTAAAGTGATAGAAAAAAAGAAAAAAGTTTTCATAATTTTTAGAAAGACAGAAAAAAAACTTTTAAAACTTTTTAGAACTTTTTAGAAAGTTAGAAGTACTTTCAGGCACTTAGAAAAGAGTGAAAAGAGGAAATGCTAAACTTTTTGGTTATGTGTATATACACTGAACTTGTTTTGTATATTTTTCTCTTATGAAAAGTACAATGACAAGAGTGGTAAGTAGTCTCAAAGCACTTATCCCACCGCTGCACAACCAATGTAGGAGGCTGGACTGGCTTGTAGTGAGTACCAAGGGGTACTTGCACCTTGCACCAGGCCCAGTTATCCCTTATTAATGTATAGGGTGTCTAGCAGCATAGGCTGATAGATAATGGTAGCTTAGCAGAGCAGCTTAGGCTGAACTAGGAGACGAGTGAATCTCCTACAGTACCACTTAGTGTCATATGCACAATATCATAAGAAAACACAATACACAGTTATACTAAAAATAAAAGGTACTTTATTTTTATGACAATATGCCAAAGTATCTCAGAGTGTACCCTCAGTGAGAGGATAGGAAATATACACAAGATATATATACACAATACCAAAAATATGCAGTATAGTCTTAGAAAACAGTGCAAACAATGTATAGTTACAATAGGATGCAATGGGGACACATAGGGATAGGGGCAACACAAACCATATACTCCAAAAGTGGAATGCGAACCACGAATGCACCCCAAACCTATGTGACCTTGTAGAGGGTCGCTGGGACTATTAGAAAATAGTAAGGGTTAGAAAAATAGCCCACCCCAAGTCCCTGAAAAGTGAGTGCAAAGTGCACTAAAGTTCCCCAAAGGACATAGAAGTACTGATAGGGGAATTCTGCAGGAAAGACACAAACCAGCAATGCAACAACGATGGATTTCCAGTCGAGGGTACCTGTGGAACAAGGGGACCAAGTCCAAAAGTCACGAGCAAGTCGGAGATGGGCAGATGCCCAGGAAATGCCAGCTGTGGGTGCAAAGAAGCTGCTACTGGACTGTAGAAGCTTAGGTTTCTGCAGGAACGACAAGGGCTAGAGACTTCCCCTTTGGAGGACGGATTCCTCACGCCGTGGAGAGTCGTGCAGAAGTGTGTTCCCGCCGAAAGACTGCCAACAAGCCTTGCTAGCGGCAAATTGTGCGGTAAGGGTTTTTGGACGCTGCTGTGGCCCAGGAGGGACCAGGAGCTCGCACATTGCGTCAGGACACAGAGGGGACGTCGAGCAAAACAAGGAGCCCTCTCAGCAGCAGGTAGCACCCAGAGAAGTGCCAGAAACAGGCACTACAAGGATGCGTGAAACGGTGCTCACCCGAAGTCGCACAAAGGAGTCCCACGTCGCCGGAGAACAACTTAGGAGGTCGTGTAATGCAGGTTAGAGTGCTGTGGACCCAGTCTGGACTGTGCACAAAGGATTTCCGCCGGAAGTGCACAGAGGCCGGAGTAGCTGCAAAAGTCGCGGTTCCCAGCAATGCAGTCTGGCGTGGGGAGGCAAGGACTTACCTCCACCAAACTTGGACTGAAGAGTCACTGGACTGTGGGAGTCACTTGGACAGAGTTGCTGGATTCGAGGGACCTCGCTCGTCGTGCTGAGAGGAGACCCAAGGGACCGGTAATGCAGATTTTTGGTGCCTGCGGTTGCAGGGGGACGATTCCGTCGACCCACGGGAGATTTCTTCGGAGCTTCTAGTGCAGAGAGGAGGCAGACTACCCCCACAGCATGCACCACCAGGAAAACAGTTGAGAAGGTGGCAGGATCAGCGTTACAGAGTTGCAGTAGTCGTCTTTGCTACTATGTTGCAGTTTTGCAGGCTTCCAGCGCGGTCAGCAGTCGATTCCTTGGCAGAAGGTGAAGAGAGAGATGCAGAGGAACTCGGATGAGCTCTTGCATTCGTTATCTAAGGAATCCCAAGAGACAGAGACCCTAAATAGCCAGAAAAGAGGGTTTGGCTACCTAGGAGAGAGGATAGGCTAGCAACACCTGAAGGAGCCTATCAGGAGGAGTCTCTGACATCACCTGGTGGCACTGGCCACTCAGAGCAGTCCAGTGTGCCAGCAGCACCTCTGTTTCCAAGATGGCAGAGGTCTGGAGCACACTGGAGGAGCTCTGGGCACCTCCCAGGGGAGGTACAGGTCAGGGGAGTGGTCACTCCCCTTTCCTTTGTCCAGTTTCGCACCAGAGCAGGGCTAAGGGGTCCCTGAACTGGTGTAGACTGGCTTATGCAGAAATGGGCACCAAAAGTGCCCATGAAAGCATTTCCAGAGGCTGGGGGAGGCTACTCCTCCCCTGCCTTCACACCATTTTCCAAAGGGAGAGGGTGTAACACCCTCTCTCAGAGGAAGTTCTTTGTTCTGCCATCCTGGGCCAGGCCTGGCTGGACCCCAGGAGGGCAGATGCCTGTCTGAGGGGTTGGCAGCAGCAGCAGCTGCAGTGAAACCCCGGGAAAGGCAGTTTGGCAGTACCAGGGTCTGTGCTACAGGCCACTGGGATCATGGGATTGGGCCAACTATGCCAGGATGGTATAGAGGGGGCAATTCCATGATCATAGACATATTACATGGCCATATTCGGAGTTACCATTGTGGAGCTACATATAGGTAGTGACCTATATGTAATGCACGTGTGTAATGGTGTCCCCGCACTCACAAAGTTCAGGGAATTGGCTCTGAACAATGTGGGGGCACCTTGGCTAGTGCCAGGGTGCCCTCACACTAAGTAACTTTGCACCTAACCTTTACCAGGTAAAGGTTAGACATATAGGTGACTTATAAGTTACTTAAGTGCAGTGTAAAATGGCTGTGAAATAACGTGGACGTTATTTTACTCAGGCTGCAGTGGCAGGCCTGTGTAAGAATTGTCAGAGATCCCTATGGGTGGCAAAAGAAATGCTGCAGCCAATAGAGATCTCCTGGAACCCCAATACCCTGGGTACCTCAGTACCATATACTAGGGAATTATAAGGGTGTTCCAGTAAGCCAATGTAAATTGGTAAAATTGGTCACTAGCCTGTTAGTGACAATTTGAAAGAGATGAGAGAGCATAACCACTGAGGTTCTGATTAGCAGAGCCTCAGTGAGACAGTTAGTCACTACACAGGTAACACATTTAGGCACACTTATGAGCTCTGGGTCCCTGGGTGACAGGGTCCCAGTGACACATACAACTAAAACAACATATATACAGTGAAAAATGGGGGTAACATGCCAGGCAAGATGGTACTTTCCTACAAATACCCTGCATCCTCCAGCACGCCGTGGGACATCTTCTGACCAAAGGAGAAGTTCCTGGCATCTTCCGTTGTTGCAGAATCTTTGGCTTCTTCCACCCAGAGGCAGCCCTTTTGCACCTTCATCTGGGGTTTGGGGAGCTCCTGTCCCCTGTGGACACTTGCGTGACTCTTGGACTTGGTCCCCTTCCTTTACAGGTCCTCAGGTCCAGGAATCCGTCTTCAGTGTTTTGCCGGTGGTTGTGTTTCTTGCAGAATCCCCTATCTCGACTATACTGTCTTTCTGGGGTAGTAGGGTAAATTTACTCCTACTTTTCAGGGTCTTGGGGTGGGGTATTGTGGACACCCTTACTGTTTTCTTACAGTCCCAGTGACCCTTTACAACCTCCCATAGGTCTGGGGTCCATTTGTGATTCACATTCCACTTTTGGAGTATATGGTTTGTGTTGCCCCTAGACTTATGTCTACCTATTGCATCCTATTGTGATTCTACATTGTTTGCACTACTTTTCTTACTGTTACTTACCTGTTTTGGGTTTGTGTACATATGATTTGTGTATATTACTTACCTCCTAAGTGAGGGTATCCTCTGAGATACTTTTGGCATATTGTCACTAAAATAAAGTACCTTTATTTTTAGTCGCTCTGAGTATTGTGTTTTCTTGTGATATTGTGCTGTATGATATAAGTGGTATAGTAGGAGCTTTGCATGTCTCCTAGTTCAGCCTAAGCTGCTTTGCCATAGCCACCTCTATCAGCCTAAGCTGCTAGAGACACCTCTATTCTACTAATAAGGGATAACTGGACCTGGCACAAGTTGTAAGTACCACAAGGTACCCACTATAAGCCAGGCCAGCCTCCTACAACGACTTGTAGTGTGCCCTGAGGAAACTTGCTGTACTTTATTCCTGCTTTCGTGGGCTCTGGGTTGGAGTACTTTACTTACTTTTGGTGTTTGCCTACACTCCCAGAGCCCGCTACACACTGCACTTGCCTAGAGGGGAATTCAACATTCCCATTCCACTATTCTAGTATATGGTTTGTGTTGCCCCAGGCCCATTGCAATCCATTGTATTTTCTAGTGTTTTCACTATTCTATGACTGTTTACTTACCGGATTTTGGTTACTAGTGTATAGATTGTGAATAATACTTACCTCCAGGTGGAGTATTGCCTCTAAGATATTTTTGGCCTTGTGTCACTAAAATAAAGTACCTTTAATTTTGTTAACACTGAGTATTGTCTTTTATTGTGTATAAGTACTATGTAACTATAGTGGTATTGCAGGAGCTTTGCATGTCTCCTAGCTTAGCCTAAGCTGCTATGCTACAGCTACCTCTAGACAGCCGAAGATGCTAGAACACTGCCTACATTTCACTAATAAGGGATAACTGGACCTGGTATAAGATGTAAGTACCTTAAGTACCCACTACAAATCAGGCCAGCCTTCTACATTGGTAGTGCATCAGTGGGATAAGTAATTGCAATTGCTTTACCACTTTGTTACTAGTTATTTTCACAAGAAAAGTGTACTCCAATACTTAGAGCTATATACAATTGTACCTAGTAGTCATTTTTCACTTTCAAAAAGTTCTTTCACACTTTCTAAATGTTTTTAAAAGTTCTGAAATGTTTTGCCTTTTTCTATAAAAAGTTAGGTTAAATACTTTGCCAACTTTTTACTCTTCTCCCTAACCTTTTCTTTCACTATGTCTGTTGTGGAGGCTACCCCCAGGGACCCCCACTTTTAAGTCCTTAGTATATGGTACCTAGTTACTGTAGGAGGCTGGCCTGGCTTGTAGTGGGTACCAGAGGTACTTACACCTTGTGCCAGGTCCAGTTATCCCTTATTAGTGTAGAAGAGGTGTTTCTAGCAGCTTAGGCTGATAGAAGGTTGCTATGGCAAAGCAGCTTACGCTGAACTAGGAGACATGTAAAGCTCCCACTATACCACTGGTGTCATATGCACAATATCATAAGAAAACACAATACACAGAAGTACTAAAAATAAAGGTACTTTATTTTTATGACAATATGCCAAAAGTATCTCAGTGAGTACCCTCAGTATGAGCATAAGTTATACACACAAGATTTATGTACACAAACCAAAATTAGGTAAGTAATAGCAAGAAAAGTAATGCACACAGTGTAGAGTTACAGTATATTGCAATAGGAGCACATAGGTATAGGGGCAACACAAACCATATACTCCAAAAGTGGAATGCGAACCACGAATGGACCCCAAACCTATGTGAGCTTGTAGAGGGTTGCTGGGACTGTAAGAAAACAGTGAGGGTTAGAAAAATAGCCCACCCCAAGACCCTGAAAAGTAGGTGTAAAGTGCACCTACTAACCCCAGAGAGCACAGAAGTCGTGATAGGGGGTTTCTGCAGAAAGAACAAACACCAGCAATGCAACAGTGGATTTCCGGACCTGAGTACCTGTAAGACAAGGGGACCAAGTCCAATAGTCGCGACAGTGTCGAGAGGGGGCAGGAGCACAGGAAATGCCAGCTGAGTGTGCAAGGAAGCAGCCACCGGATGGAAGAAGCTTGGAGTTCTGCAAGAAAGAAGAGAGCTAGGGACTTTTCCTTTGGAAGACGAATGTCCCACGTCGCGCTGAAGCTTGCAGAGGTGTTCCCATGCAGAAAGACCGCAAACAAGCCTTGGTAACTGCAAGGATCGCAGTAGAGGTTTTTGGGTGCTGCTGTGTCCCAGGAGGGACCAGGATGTCACCACTTGGAAGTTGAGACAGAGGGGGCGCACAGCAACTCAGGGAGCCCTTACAGAAGCAGGCAGCACCCGCAGAAGTACCTGAACAGGCACTTGGAAGAAGAGTGAACCGGAGTCCACGCGAAGACCTCTGGTACCCACTACAAGCCAGGCCAGCCTCCTACAACAACTCAGAAGGTTGTGCACCGCAGGAAGGAGGGTCGGGAACACAGGCTCGGCTATACACAAAGGAAATCCTGGAAGAGTGCACAGGAGCCGGAGCAGCTGCAAATCACACAGTACCCAGCAATGCAGTCTAGCGTGGGGAGGCAAGGACTTACCTCCACCAAACTCACTGGACTGTGGGAGTCACTTGGACAGATTTGCTGAGTTACAGGGACCACGCTCGTCATGCTGAGAGGCGACCCAGAGGACCAGTGATGCAGTCTTTTGGTGCCTGCGGTTGCAGGGGGAAGATTCCTTCGACCCACGGGAGATTTCTTCAGAGCTCCTGGTGCAGGGAGGAGGCAGGCTACCCCCAGAGCATGCACCACCTGGAAACAGTCGAGAAAGCCGGCAGGATGAAGCGATACAAGGTTGCTAGTAGTCGTCTTGCTACTTTGTTGCGGTTTTGCAGGCGTCCTGAGCAGTCAGCAGAAGGTGAAGAGGGAGATGCAGAGGAACTCTGGTGAGCTCTTGCATTCTTTATCTGAAGAATTCCCCAAAGCAGAGACCCTAAATAGCCAGAAAAGAAGGGTTGGCTACCAAGGAAGGAGAATTGGCTTCCAAGAGAGGTAAGAGCCTATCAGAAGGAGCCTCTGACGTCACCTGCTGCCACTGGCCACTCAGAGCAGTCCAGTGTGCCACAAACACCTCTGTTTCCAAGATGGCAGAGGTCTGGGACAAACTGGAAGAGCTCTGGGCACCTCCCCTGGGAGGTGCAGGTCAGGGGAGTGGTCACTCCCCTTTTCCTTTGTCTAGTTTCGTGCCAGAGCAGGGCTGGGGGATCCCTGAACCGGTGTAGACTGGCTTCTGCAGAGATGGGCACCATCTGTGTCCATCAAAGCATTTCCAGAGGCTGGGGGAGGCTACTCCTCCCCAGCCTTCACACCTATTTCCAAAGGGAGAGGTTGTTACACCCTCTCTCAGAGGAAGTCCTTTGTTCTGCCTTCCTGGGCCAGGGCTGCCTGGACCCCAGGAGGGCAGAAACCTGTCTGAGGGGTTTGCAGCAGCAGCAGCTGCAGTGGAGACCTTGGAAAGGCAGTTAGGCAGTACCTGGGTTCTGTGCTAGAGACCCGGGGGATCATGATATTGTCCCCCCAATGCCAGAATGGGTTTGGGGTGACAATTCCATGATCTTAGACATGTTACATGGCCATGTTCGGAGTTGCCATTGTGACTCTGTACATAGGTAGTGACCTATGTAGAGTGCACACGTGTAATGGTGTCCCCGCCCTCACAAAGTCCGGGGAATTTGCCCTGAACTATGTGGGAGCACCTTGGCTAGTGCCAGGGTGCCCACACACTAAGGGGGTGATTCTAACTTTGGCGGGCGGCGGAGGCCGCCCGCCAAAGTTCCGCCGGCAGAATACCGCTACGCGGTCAGAAGACCGCCGCGGTAATTCTGAGTTTCCCGCTGGGCTGGCGGGCGACTGCCAGAAGGCCGCCCGCCAGCCCAGCGGGAAACCCCTTCCCACGAGGATGCCGGCTCCGAATGGCAGGACACCGCCGGTTTTCCCTTTCTGACCGCGGCTGTACCGCCGCGGTCAGAATGCCCTGGGATGCACCGCCAGCCTGTTGGCGGTGCATCCGCGGTCGTTGGCCCTGGCAGTAGTCTACCGCCAGGGTCAGAATGACCTCCTAAGTATCTTTGCACCCAACCTTCACCAGTTGAAGGTTAGACCTATAGGTGACTTATAAGTTACTTAAGTGCAGTGGTAAATGGCTGTGAAATAACGTTTACGTTATTTCACGCAGGCTGCAGTGGCAGGCCTGTGTAAGAATTGTCAGAGCTCCCTATGGGTGGCAAAAGAAATGCTACCGCCCATAGGGATCTCCTGGAACCCCAATACCCTGGGTCCCTCAGTACCATATACTAGGGAATTATATGGGTGTACCAGTATGCCAATGTGAATTGGTAAATTTAGTCACTAGCCTGTTAGTGGCAAGTTTGGAAAGCAGAGAGAGCATAACCACTGAGGTTCTGGTTAGCAGAGCCTCAGTGAGACAGTTAGGCATCACACAGGGAACACATACTGGGCACATACTTATGAGCACTGGGGCCCTGCCTGGCAGGGTCCCAGTGACACATAGACTAAAACAACATATATACAGTGAAATATGGGGGTAACATGCCAGGCAAGATGGTACTTTCCTACAGTTACCCAGGGCATTGGGGTTCCAGGAGATCCTTATGGGCTGCAGCTTTTCTTTTGCCACCCATAAGGAGCTCACACAAACCTTTCATCAGGACTGCCACTGCAGCCTGAGTGAAATAGTACACACTCTATTTCACAGACATTTTTCACTGTGCCTGGCAACGTATAAGTCACCTATATGTCTAACCTTAATTTACTGAAGGCTAGGTGCAAAGTTACTGTCTGTGAGGGCACCCTTGCACTAGCAAAGGTGCCCCCACGTTGTCCAGGGCCAATTCCCTGAACTTCATCAGTGCGGGGACATCATTATAAGCGTGCACTACATATATTGTATTGTAATAGTAGTATTTATATAGCGCTTACTACCCCTGACAAGGTGTTGAAGCGCTTTTCGGCGCGTAGCACACTACTCCAGAACTCAAAAGGAATTAGTGGTGGATTAGTATAGGGAAATATGATTACAGTTTTAGTATTATTATGAGTTGATTTGAGCCGCGGAGTTTGTTAGTTGGATTGACTGGAGTAATGGAGGGGTAGAGGAGGGAAGAATCCAGAAGTGTTGATTGGGAGTTTATAGTAATAGGATTTAGGCTTGGGATGAGTAAAGGGGGGATGGAGGAGGGAAGAGTCTGTGGAAAGGGTTAGGGAGATCATAGTAGCAGGAGGGGTTTTGGATGAGTTAAAGGTGAGATAAATGAGTGAGAATTTAGTAGGGTTGTTAGGGAGATCATGGTAGTAAACTGAGGTTTGGGTGACTTAGATGTGGAAGAGGAGGGAAGAGCTTAGGCAGAGTTATTTAGGAGATGAAAGTAGTAGAATGGATTTGGGATGAGTGGGAATGGAGGATAGATTGATAGACACATGACATATGGTGATGGGTAGACAAAGTAAAGCTTACAAGAGAGTAAAAATATAATATTTTTTAAATAATTTTATACATATATATATATAAATATATATATATATATATGTATATATACATTTTGTGATTATTATGTTTATTTATATTATTTATTCTTTATACCTATTATTAATATTTTGTTTTAGATTTATTTATAATTTCAATTGTATTTATAGATTTGATTTGATTTTTATAAAAAAAAATCTCTAGTACAGTAGGACTAGAGTAATAAATAAATAGATATGTATATACGTAGTAAGGGAATATATGTCCAAGGCATATAATAATGGGTATAATATGAGAAGAAAAGTAGTATTGTATAAACACAGACTTTCAAGATTTGTAATATTTGAAGTTAACTAATAAGTGTACTTTTCTAAAATTTATTTATCTTTACTCAATTTTTGAATAGCTAAATGCCCATGACAATAAACATTTGATCAGTTTGATATAAAATGAGAGCAGGGATTCATAAGTATCTAATATAACAACTTATCTAGGAGCTATGCAATGACCTATGAACATGTTAAGCACAGAATAACATACACCCATATATATATATATATATATATATATATATATATATATA
The DNA here is from genome assembly GCF_031143425.1 of Pleurodeles waltl. Classification (NCBI taxonomy): domain Eukaryota; kingdom Metazoa; phylum Chordata; class Amphibia; order Caudata; family Salamandridae; genus Pleurodeles; species Pleurodeles waltl. The sequence goes on along the minus strand of NC_090450.1, from coordinate 402,122,874 downwards.
TATATATATATATATATATGCACACACACATACATACACACATGAATACACACACATATATGTACATGTATATACATATTTAAACGTGAGTAAATATACATTAGTTAAACAGGTTTAAAGAGTATGTGTGTAATTTATTGTCATGTCATAGTAGCGATAAATATTTCCTAAAGAACTATACATATCTAGAATATACACATAGGTGGTCATTACAACCCTGGCGGTCGGTGTTAAAGCGGCTGTAAGACCGCCAACAGGCCGGCGGTAACAAATTAGCAATTACGACCGTGCCGGAAAACGCCAACAAAGACAGCCACTTTAACACTCCGACCGCCACGGCGGTACAAACAAACAGCGCGGCGGTCACTGCCAACAGACAGGCGGGAGACAATGTACTGCCCACACTATAATGACAGGCCAATCCGCCACCTTTTCCAGGGCGGATTCTCCACGGATAAAAACACGCCGGAAACAGGAATCCCGAAGGAAAAACGCTCACCTCTACACACCCCACGAGGAACGAGGACGCCATGGACCCGGAACTCCAAATTCTACCTGCAATAGTATTCCTGCTCCTCTACCTGGATCACGAACTCTGGCGACGAAGACCACGGTGAGTACTGCACCTACGACACAGGGGAGGGGGGAGGGAAAAAACAGGGACACACACATGCAACACCCCCACCCTCACCCACTACAACACACACACTAATGCATATCAATACATCACAGTTACACCCCCCAAACCCCCCGGAAGAATGCAAAGACAATAGAAAATGAGTGTAACCATTGTAATATATTAAAAGCAAGTAGGCAGAAATATATATATACACCATGTACATAATATATACCAAGCATGGTAGTCCAGGTAGTGCTCTAAGAAAGTCCGTGGAACACTGGGACCACACGGTATGGGCAAGGCCCACACAAGATCCCCAACCATGACGGAGAGAACACTGCAGGGGCATCAGAGAGCAACTAAGCAGGCACCTCAGGGGGGAGGGAAAGGGGGGGCACCTCAGCCGCTTGAGTGCACAACGCCAAATCCACGAGGGGGCCACATGCCCACTGTTCCATCCTGGAAAGTGCTAAGCCACAGTCTCTCAAGTCTATACAGTGGGTGGGTTTCCCACTGTTCAATCCTGGGGAGTGCAAAGCCACAGTCTCTCAAGTCTATACAGTGGGTGGTTTGCATACTGCCATATCCTGGGGAGTGCAAAGCCACAGTCTATCAAGTCTCTACAGTGGGTGGTTTGCCCACTGTTCAATCCTGGGGAGTGCAAAGCCACAGTCTCTCAAGTCTCTACAGTGGGTGGGTTGCCCACTGCCATATCCTGGGGAGTGCAAAGCCACAGTCTCACAAGTGGATAACAGTCTCCACTGGTTCTGGAGGGGGCATGGTGCCCAGAGTGCTTTATCCTGCCAAGGATTGTGGTAGTGGATGCTTTTCTCCACTGGTTCTGGAGGGGGCATGGTGCCCAGAGTGCATCATTCACCCTGAGACGGACTCAGTTGCGTCAGTGCCCTTGCCGCTCATGGGCCAGCGGTGCTTGAGATGGCGGTGCCCTGTTCAGCGGTGCTTGAGATGGTGGTGCCCTGTTCAGCGGTGCTTGAGATGGCGTGCCCTGTTCAGCGGTGCTTGAGTTGGCGGTGCCCTGTTCAGCGGTGCTTGAGATGGCGGTCTCCATTGAAGGGTCTCAGCTGCTGGCGGTCCTTCATGGGCCAGTGGGGCTTTTGCTGGCGGTCCTTCATGGCCCAGCGGGGCTTTTGCTGGCGGTTCTTCATGGCCCAGCGGGGCTTTTGCTGGCGGTCCTTCATGGCCCAGCTGGACTTTTTCTGGCGATCCTTCATGGCCCAGCAGGGCTTTTGCTGGTGGTCCTTCATGGCCCAGCGGGGCTAGTGCTGGCGGTCCTACATGGCCCAGCGGGGCTAGTGCTGGCGGTGGCCTCCTGGGCAGGTGGGCTGGCGGTGGCCTCCTGGGCAGCTGGGCTGGCACTGGCGGTGGCCTCCTGGGCAGCTGGGCTGGTGCTGGCGGTGGCCTCCTGGGCAGCTGGGCTGGTGCTGACGGTGGCCTCCTGGGCAGCTGGGCTAGTGCTGGCGGTCCTGTCCTGGGCAGCTGGGCTGGTGCTGGCGATGGCCTCCTGGGCAGGTGGGCTGGTGCTGGTGGGCCCCTCCTGGGCAGGTGGGCTAGTGCTGGCGGTCCTGTCCTGGGCAGCTGGGCTTGTGCTGGAGGTGGGCTCCTGGGCATCGGGGATGATGGCGGTCTTCTCCGCCGTGCTGCTCTTCCCAGACTTGCCGGGTTTCTTGTGGCCCTTCCCCACCTTGGAAGGTGTCACAGCTGACTCCACACTCCCACCGGGACCCCTGGGAGCGGCTTTGGTGGCTGGAGTCTTCCCCCTCTCCTGCCGGGCACTGGCCAACTTCTGATGCTTCACAGGTGGGGGACTGTCTGTGCTGTGGCTCCTTGCCACACTGTCTGCCCTGGTGGCCGGTGCACTCCAGATTCCGGTGACTACAGGCACCACTGGTCCCAGAGATGTTGTGGCTGAGGTGCTAGTTCGGGACCTAGGAGACGGACGGGGAGGGGGAGGTGTGGGAAAGAGGTCAAGGTTGGACAGGAAAAGTTTTTGGGACACACTGGGACTGGTAGCTGGAGGGGGTTTGGGATTGGAGGAAGAGGTGGTGGTTGTAGGAGTTGTACGTTTGGTGACTTTGGGTGAAGGTGCATGCACTGGAGGCTGTTGTGAGGTGGATGGCTGTTGGGTGGGTGGGTGACTGCGTTTGTGTATCTTGGGACGGGGCATCACAGACACACTGGGAGAGGACACAGGGGACGTGTGAATGGTAGTGGGGGTGGTGACTGCACATGAGCAGGGTGTGGTGGTGGGTGTGCTGGAGAGGGACGTAGTGGCTGTAGATGTAGTGCATGCAGGTGTGAGTGTAGACGAGACTGTGAGGGAAGAGGGAGACGAGGAGGAGGAGGACACAGAGGAGGCAGTGGATGTTGGTGTGTCTGTATGAATGTGATGCTTGCGTGAGTGCCTGTGGGATGTGTGGTGCTTATGTTTGCCAGAGCTTCACTTGTGTGTTGACGTGTGTGCATGCTGGTCTGTAGGTGTGCTTGGGATAGGCTGAGGTACAGGTGATTGTGTCTGGGTGGAGGAAGTTGGAGGGGGAGGACAATGGCTGCCATCAATGCTGAGGCCATAGTCTGAAAATCTCGCTGAAGGGACGCCTGACCAGAATGAATGCCCTCCAGGAATGCATTGGTTTGTTGCAACTGCCTCTCTACACCCCGGATGGCATTCAAAATGGTAGACTGCCCAACAGTGAGGGACCTGAGGAGGTCAATGGCCTCCTCACTGAGGGCAGCAGGGGTGACTGGGGCAGGGCCTGAGGTGCCTGGGGCGAAGGTGATGCCCACCCTCCTGGTTGAGCGGGCACGGGACAAAGGCTGAGGGGCTACTGGGAGGGTGGTGCTGGTAGGGGGGGTAGCAGCTGTACCTGTAGATGCAGGGGCACAGATGTTGCCGCCACCACAAGGGAGCTCCCATCAGAGGACGAGTCCGTGTCGCTGGTGTCAGCTCCTGTCCCCGCCGTGGAGTTCCCCTTGCCCTCCGCCCCACTGGTGAACTCTGAGTCCGTAGTCTCGCCCTCCAGGGCCATGTGGGGTGCAGCTCCCTCGTGCTTCGGTGCCACTGCTCCTCTGCCTGATGATGCTAATGCACACAAGAACAGGGAGACCACAAAAAGGGGGGGAGAGGCAGAAGAAAGACATGTTGAGTGCATGCATTACCTCTACCGTTGGCGGACACGACAGACACACAAGCCCCCTGCACTACGCAGCGCTCTTGGGGTCCACTGTTCAATTCCTGGGAAATGGCCTACAAGGCTATGGATGACATTTGCACACATGGATGACACAGGGGCATGACTAGGTGTACTTGGCACTCTACGGAGGTGGGGTGGGGTGCCACATGGCCTGCCTTACGGAGGGGCCTTGCCTACGGAGGGGCCTTGCCTACGGAGCTCGCCCTGGCCTAGGGAAACCCACAGCCCACCTCCCCCACCCAGACACCTCCACTGCGCGCAAAGTCAGCAGCATGAGAGTGTACTCACGCCCTTGTGGCTGCTGTGATGCCCTCAAGCGCCCATCCAACTCCGGGTAGGCCACCGCCAGGATCCTGAACATCAGGGGGGTCATGGTGCGATGGGCACCCCTCCCACATTGGGAGGCCATCCCCAGCTGAGCCTCTGCCGTCTTTTTGCTCCAGCGGCAAATGTCCTCCCATCTTTTCCTGCAGTGGTTGCTCCGTCTGTGGTAGACCCCTAGGGTCTGGACGTCCTTGGCGATGGAACGCGAAATATATTTTTTCTGGTGGGCGCTGACCTACATGAAATGTACAGGGGAAAAAGAGAAGTTATTACCAACTGCACCGTCAAAGTGATTGGCCCCCATCCCTACCCTTGCCATGTGGCACATGCATTTGCCATCTTTCATGCACGCAGCACTCTCCCCCCTTCCTTCTTACATCCTGCCCTCTCCACACAAGCATAGCCCATACAACATGCTCCCTGTGTACCTATCTGTTTGTCTGGAGGACCGTAGAGTAGCATGTACTGGGGGAGGACCCCATCCACGAGCTTCTCCAACTCCTCCGATGTGAAGGCAGGGGCCCTTTCCCCAGACACTCGAGCCATTGTCTCTTCCAGATCGAGGTCACAGCAGCACTTGCAGTGTAGGTCCTCTCCTGTCGAAGACCAGGTATCGAGTGTGAGAAAGTAGCCTCTTTCTAGCCTTGTTACCCCCACTTTTGGCCTGTTTGTGAGTGTATGTCAGGGTGTTTTCACTGTCTCACTGGGATCCTGCCAGCCAGGGCCCAGTGCTCATAGTGAAAACCCTATGTTTTCAGTATGTTTGTTATGTGTCACTGGGACCCTGCTAGTCAGGACCCCAGTGCTCATAAGTTTGTGACCTATAGGTATGTGTTCCCTGTGTGATGCCTAACTGTCTCACTGAGGCTCTGCTAACCAGAACCTCAGTGGTTATGCTCTCTCATTTCTTTCAAATTGTCACTAACAGGCTAGTGACCAATTTTACCAATTTATATTGGCTTACTGGAACACCCTTATAATTCCCTAGTATATGGTACTGAGGTACCCAGGGTATTGGGGTTCCAGGAGATCCCTATGGGCTGCAGCATTTCTTTTGCCACCCATAGGGAGCTCTGACAATTCTTACACAGGCCTGCCACTACAGCCTGAGTGAAATAACGTCCACGTTATTTCACAGCCATTTTACACTGCACTTAAGTAACTTATAAGTCACCTATATGTCTAACCTTTACCTGGTAAAGGTTAGGTGCAAAGTTACTTAGTGTGAGGGCACCCTGGCACTAGCCAAGGTGCCCCCACATTGTTCAGGGCCAATTCCCCGGACTTTGTGAGTGCGGGGACACCATTACACGCGTGCACTACATATAGGTCACTACCTATATGTAGCTTCACAATGGTAACTCCGAATATGGCCATGTAACATGTCTATGATCATGGAATCGCCCCCTCTATGCCATCCTGGCATAGTTGGCACAATCCCATGATCCCAGTGGTCTGTAGCTCAGACCCTGGTACTGCCAAACTGCCTTTTCAGGGGTTTCACTGCAGCTGCTGCCAACCCCTCAGACAGGCTTCTCCCCTCCTGGGGTCCAGCCAGGCCTGGCCCAGGATGGCAGAACAAAGGACTTCCTCTGAGAGAGGGTGTTACACCCTCTCCCTTTGGAAAATGGTGTGAAGGCAGGGGAGGAGTAGCCTCCCCCAGCCTCTGGAAATGCTTTCTTGGGCACAGATGTGCCCAATTCTGCATAAGCCAGTCTACACCGGTTCAGGGGACCCCTTAGCCCTGCTCTGGCGCGAAACTGGACAAAGGAAAGGGGAGTGACCACTCCCCTGACCTGCACCTCCCCTGGGAGGTGTCCAGAGCTCCTCCAGTGTGCTCCAGACCTCTGCCATCTTGGAAACAGAGGTGCTGCTGGCACACTGGACTGCTCTGAGTGGCCAGTGCCACAAGGTGACGTCAGAGACTCCTTCTGATAGGCTCCTTCAGGTGTTGCTAGCCTATCCTCTCTCCTAGGTAGCCAAACCCTCTTTTCTGGCTATTTAGGGTCTCTGTCTCTGGGGAAACTTTAGATAACGAATGCAAGAGCTCATCCGAGTTCCTCTGCATCTCTCTCTTCACCTTCTGCCAAGGAATCGACTGCTGACCGCACTGGAAGCCTGCAAAACTGCAACATAGTAGCAAAGACGACTACTGCAACTCTGTAACGCTGATCCTGCCGCCTTCTCGACTGTTTTCCTGGTGGTGCATGCTGTGGGGGTAGTCTGCCTCCTCTCTGCACTAGAAGCTCCGAAGAAATCTCCCGTGGGTCGACGGAATCTTCCCCCTGCAACCGCAGGCACCAAAAAGCTGCATTACCGGTCCCTTGGGTCTCCTCTCAGCACGACGAGCGAGGTCCCTCGAATCCAGCAACTCTGTCCAAGTGACTCCCACAGTCCAGTGACTCTTCAGTCCAAGTTTGGTGGAGGTAAGTCCTTGCCTCCCCACGCCAGACTGCATTGCTGGGAACCGCGACATTTGCAGCTACTCCGGCCTCTGTGCACTTCCGGCGGAAATCCTTTGTACACAGTCCAGCCTGGGTCCACAGCACTCTAACCTGCATTGCTCGACCTCCTAAGTTGTTCTCCGGCGACGTGGGACTTCTTTGTGCGACTTCGGGTGAGCACCGTTTGATGCATCCTTGTAGTGCCTGTTTTTGGCACTTCTCCGGGTGCTACCTGCTGCTGAGAGAGCTCCTTGTCTTGCTCGACGTCCCCTCTCTCTCCTGATGCAATTTGCGAAATCCTGGTCCCTCCTGGGCCACAGCAGCATCCAAAAACGCTTACCGCACGATTTGCAGCTAGCAAGGCTTGTTGGTGGTCTTTCGGCGGGAAAACACTTCTGCACAACTCTCCACGGCGTGCGGAATCCGTCTTCCAAAGGGGAAGTCTCTAGCCCTTGTCGTTCCTGCAGAAACCTAAGCTTCTACAGTCCAGTAGCAGCTTCTTTGCACCCACAGCTGGCATTTCCTGGGCATCTGCCCATCTCCGACTTGCTTGTGACTTTTGGACTTGGTCCCCTTGTTCCACAGGTACCCTCGACTGGAAATCCATCGTTGTTGCATTGCTGGTTTGTGTCTTTCCTGCAGTATTCCCCTATCACGACTTCTTTGTCCTTTGGGGAACTTTAGTGCACTTTGCACTCACTTTTCAGGGTCTTGGGGTGGGCTATTTTTCTAACCCTCACTATTTTCCAATAGTCCCAGCGACCCTCTACAAGGTCACATAGGTTTGGGGTCCATTCGTGGTTCGCGTTCCACTTTTGGAGTATATGGTTTTTGTTGCCCCTATCCCTATGTGTCCCCATTGCATCCTATTGTAACTATACATTGTTTGCACTGTTTTCTAAGACTATACTGCATATTTTTGGTATTGTGTATATATATCTTGTGTATATTTCCTATCCTCTCACTGAGGGTACACTCTGAGATACTTTGGCATATTGTCATAAAAATAAAGTACCTTTATTTTTAGTATATCTGTGTATTTTGTTTTCTTATGATATTGTGCATATGACACTAAGGGGGTGATTCTAAGATTGGCCAACCGCTAGAAGCGATTGGAACCGCTAGAAGACCGTACCGCGGTCAAAAGACCGCGGCGGTCATTCTGGGTTTCCCACTGGGCTGGCGGGCGACTGCCAAAAGGCCGCCCGCCAGCCCAGCGGGAAACACCCTTCCACGAGGAAGCCGGCTCCGAATGGAGCCGGCGGAGTGGAAGGGGTGCGACGGGTGCTACGACACCCGTTCCCGCCTCCAGAACCAGGCTGGCGGGAAGGGGGTCAGAATCCCCATGGCGGCGCTGCCTGCAGTGCCGCCATGGAGGATTCTGCAGCCCAGGGGAAAACCGGCGGGAAACCGCCGGTTTCCCTTTTCTGACCGCGGCTTTACCGCCGCGGTCAGAATGGGCCTGGATGCACCGCTGGCGGTGCATCCGCGGTCCCCTACCCTGGCGGTCTCGGACCGCCAGGGTAGGAATGACCCCCTAAGTGGTACTGAAGGAGCTTCACTCGTCTCCTAGTTCAGCCTAAGCTGCTCTGCTAAGCTACCATTATCTATCAGCCTATGCTGCTAGACACCCTATACACTAATAAGGGATAACTGGGCCTGGTGCAAGGTGCAAGTACCCCTTGGTACTCACTACAAGCCAGTCCAGCCTCCTACATCGAGTGATTGAACAGATAGAAAATGTCGGTCACGTCCGCGGCGGTGCGTACCGTCACCGCCGGCGTACATTGTCATTGGCTCCTGGGACCCATAGGGTCCAATGTTAACCAATGCAGCATTGCGCTGCGGTCTTCGACCGCCTACCGCGACAGTGTACAACGCCAGCGCATTTACCTCACATCCCATTGTCCCACTTTACAGGTCAGGCAGCCACCATTTCAGGGGCCTACATGTCTTCATTTTCAACTGCGTCACACACACCTAGGCCTAGACTCAACACACATACAGGCCACCTTTTGTGTATGATTGGTGTTGTGGGTAAACTGTGCGTACGTACCTCTGAGTTGTTTGACTCTGTGCTCGCTGTTGTCTTTCATAGGAACCGTCCACTGGGACATGTGAGGAGATGGCGGCATCCTCCGGTGTACCGACCGTTGGTGGACCTGTCGACAATGGAGGAGTGACATGTGATTATCACATACAGGCTTGACCATGCCACAATCCAGGAACTGTGTACCCAGTTGGAGCCAGACCTGATGTCAGCAATCCGCCATCCCACAGGAATTCCCCCTCAAGTGCAGGTGCTGTCAGTGCTCCATTTCCTTGCAAGTGGGTCTTTTCAAACAACAGTGGCCATAGCATCAGGGATGTCCCAGCCTATGTTTTCCAACGTATTGTCCAGAGTGTTGTCTGCCCTTCTGAAACACATGCGGAGATACATCGTTTTTCCTCAGGTGGAGGATTTGCCTACAGTGAAAAGTGATTTCTATGCCCTGGGACACATCCCCAACATCATAGGTGCCATTGATGGGACCCATGTGGCTTTGGTCCCCCCCACAGGAGTGAACAGGTGTACAGAAACCGGAAGAGTTATAATTCGATGAATGTACAGATGGTATGTTTGGCAGACCAGTACATCTCCCATGTGAATGCCATGTTCCCTGGCTCAGTGCATGACGCCTACATCGTGCGGAATAGCAGCATCCCTTATGTGATGGGTCATCTCCAGAGGCACTGTGTGTGGCTATTAGGTGAGCACCTGGAAGCAAGTCAGTGGGAATGGTTGTCTGGGTCTTGGGATATCCCTCCAGGTTAGTGCATGTCTAACAGTATCCCTCACCATTTGCAGGTGACTCTGGTTACCCCAACCTGTCATGGCTACTGACCCCAGTGAGGAATCCCAGGACAAGGGCAGAGGAACGCTACAATGAGGCCCATGGGTGAACTAGGAGGGTGATCGAGTGGACCTTCGGCCTCCTGAAGGCCAGGTTCAGGTGCCTCCATATGACAGGTGGATCCCTATTCTACTCACCAGAGAAGGTGTGCCAGATCATCGTGGCCTGCTGTATGCTTCACAACTTGGCTTTGCGACGACAGGTGCCTTTTCTGCATGAGGATGGTCCAGATGGCAGTGTTGTGGCAGCTGTGGAGCCTGTGGACAGTGAAGACGAGGAAGCAGAGGAAGAAGACATGAACAACAGGGACTCAGTGATCCAGCAATATTTCCAGCGAGACACAGGTAATAGTACAGACCTGCCTACTACATGTACTTTAACACTACTACCTCTCTACTGTCTGTCGTTTTCACCCAGTGTATGGTCACTGAGTTGTCACTTTCCCTTACGATTTCACAGATGTGGGTCCCACTGTGTGACATCTGCTTAGATTCCTCATGGACTAGAGCTGTGTGACATAGGTATGTTGACATTACAATTGAAAGAGCATTTAGTCACTGTAATTACTAATACACTATTTCGAAATCACAGATGGACTCCAGATTGTTTTGTGCTTTAAGTGTGTTTATTTAAGTGCTCAATATTGGAGGGGGTAGTGAAATGGTGAGGGGTGATGGCGGAGGAATGTCCATGGCAGAGTCCAGTCTATTAGTCTCACAGGTGCATTGCCCATATGGGCCTAGGAAGTGGAGCTGGGGCAGTTTAAGTATGGACAGGGTGACAAAGTGGGACAGTAGGATGACAATCAGGGTGGTCTCATTTCTTGGCGGGGGTCTTGGCATCGTACTCTGTCTTTGAGCTGGATCTCAGGGACCGTTTGCGGGGTGGTTTTCCCTCTGCAGGGGGTGGGGTGCTAGTGAGAAGGTCCTGTGGTGGGGCGTCCTGTCCACTAGCGCCGGCGGAGGTGGTGGGCAGTTCATCGTCCATGCTAGTGTCAGGGGCCCCTTGTAGTGCCACAGTGTCCCTCCTGGTGTTGAGTACTTCCTTTAGCACCCCTACGAAGGTGCCCAGGGTGGAGCTGATGGTTCTGAGTTCCTCCCTGAAACCCATATACTGTTCCTTCTGCAGGCGCTGGGCCTCCTGAAACTTGGTCAGTACCGTTGCCATCGCCTCCTGGGAGTGGTGGTAGGCTCCCATGATGGAGGAGAGGGCCTCATGGAGAGGGGGTTCCCTTGGCCTGTCCGCCCCCTGTCGCACAGCAGCCCTCCCAGTTCCCCTGTGTTCCTGGGCCTCCGTCCCCTGGACCGTGTGCCCACTGCCACTGCCCCCAGGTCCCTGTTGTTGTTGGGGTGGTGGGTTATCCTGGGTTCCCTGTAGTGGTGGACACAGAGCTGATTGACGTGTCCTGCGGACGGAGGTATGGGCCCGCTGGGTGGGTGCTGTGCTGGTGTTTCCAGAGGGGGGAAGGTCTGTTGTGTCCTGTGACTGGGTGAGGGGAACCGACTGTCCCGAGGTCCCCTATGGGCCGGGCTGGTCATCTAGATCCAGTTGGACAGAGGTGCTGTCATCACTGTGGGCCTCTTCTGTTGGTGGTGTGGACATGTGTGGACCCTCCTGTCCGGTGACGTTGTGTAGGGGTCCTGCAGGGGTATTAAAGGATGGTATTACATCTGTGTGTGTCATGGTGTGCAATGGGTGGGTGACCGTGTACCCCAGTGCTTGCATTCCTGTGTGGGACCTTGTGTGATGATGGTTTAGGGGGTTGCATGGGTATGTGCAGTGGCCATGCTTTAGTGATGGGTGTCCATGCTTTGTTGTTGCATGCAGGGCTTGGTGTTGGGATGGGTGGTTTGTCATGTTGGGACATATGTGAGGAGTTGGGGTGCTGGGGGTGAGGGTGGGGGTATGTGATAGCATGCAGGTAGGGTGGGGGTTGTAATAATTAAGATTTGTCTTACCAAAGTCCATTCCTCCACCTACTCCTGCGAGGCCCTCTGGATGCAGAATCTCCAAGACCTGCTCCTCCCATGTTGTTAGTTGTGGGGTAGGAGGCGGGGGTCTGCCACCAGTCCGCTGAACCGCCTGGTGGTGTCTTGAGACCACGGAACGCACCTTCCCCTGTAGGTCGTTCCACCTCTTCCTGATGTCCTCCCGATTTCTTGGGTGCTGTCCCACTGCGTTGACCCTGTCTACTATTCTTTGCCATAGCTCCATCTTCCTTGCAATTGAGGTGTGCTGCACCTGTGATCCGAATAGCTGTGGCTCTACCCAGACGATTTCCTCCACCATGACCTTGAGCTCCTCCTCCGAGAACCTGGGGTGTCTTTGCCGTGCCATGGGGTGGTGTAGGTGATGTGTGGGGTGGAGTGTGTGGTGATAAGTGTGCTGATATGTAGTGGTGTGTTGTGTGAGGTGCGTGGAAGTTCTGTGGGTGATGGTGTTGTGTGCCTGTGGATGCTGTTGTTCTCGCTGGTGCTGTCTCTCTCTAGCCTTCTTTCTGAATTTTTGGTCATAGGGGTTTGTGGGTGATGTGGGTGTGTGTTTTATATTGTAATGGGTGTGTGGGAGTGGTGTGTGTATGTGTATCAGGTGTGTGTATTTCGAATTGTCCAATGTGGCTGTGTTTTGTAAGAGTGTGTGTATTTTGAGCGCGGCGGTGTGTACCGCCAATGGAATACCGCGGTTGAAAGACCGCCGCGTGGATTCGTGTGTCGTGATAGTGTGGGCGTATTTCTGTTGGCATGATGGTGGAGGTTTTGTTTTCGCCAGTTTATCACTGACCTTTGGTGTGGCGGACTTGTGTCGGTGTCTGAATTTTGGCGGTTTCCGAAATGTGGGTTATAATAGCTGTGGCAGAATTCTGCGGCGGTGTGTTGGCGCTCTTCGGCACGGCGGTAAGCGGCTTTTACCGCCAATGTTGTAAAGAGGGCCATAATCAGATAAAAAATATTTAACAACACAGGCATATACAGTCCATAGCTGTTTGAATATAGTGGTTGTAAAGGAAAGAGCCAACTCTTGAGTAGTCTTCTGAAGACAAGATAGTTATCTGTGGATCTTATATTTGGGGGTAATGAATTCCGTAGTTTGGCTGCTTCAACGGAGAAGGATGTACCACCCACAGTCTTTTTCTTGTATGGTGGTGTTCTAAGGCGAGGTGCCAATCTTGAGTCGAGGTTTCTTTGTTGAATGTATTTGTTTCTGATAAAAAGCAGTCCTGTTCCATGTATAGCTTTGTGGGTGACACAAAGCAGCTTAACGGTGCATCTTCTGGAAATGGGTAACCAGTGTTGAGCTCTCAAGGCAGGGGAGATGTGGGCTTGTGGCTTTACATACAATAGTAGCCTGGCTGCGGAGTTCTGAATACGTTGTAGTTTTTTCTTAATAGATAGAGATAATCCATGTTAGAGGCCATTGGCATAATCCAGTTTGGATAGTACAAGCGAGATAGTAGCCTGCACATTGTGTGGAAATCTGAGGTGGGGGAAGAAGCGTCGTAGAGTCTTCAAGGTGATGAAGCTTGTTCGTGCTAATTTTTCCACTTGGGCATTCATTGTTAACTTGAAGTCCATGGTGATTTCAAGGTTTTTAACTTCTTTGGATATTTGAGAAAGTGGTCCGAGATTGTCAGGTCAGGCGCAGAGTGGGCCATCATTTTTCCAGTCACCACATATGAGTATTTATGTTTTGGAGGCATTTAGTTTGAGATGGCTCCAAGTAATCCACTGATCAACAGCTCTGAGGCAAATTAAGTTTAGTGAGTATCCAATGTTTTGAGGCATTCTAATTTAAGTAGTATTTGTGTGTCATCTGCATAGTTGTAGCATCTCAGATAAAAATCATTGATCAGTTCTGGTAATGATATAATGTAGGTTGCTGAAAAGCAAAGATGAGATGATTGATCCTTGGGGGACCCCTTCTTTTGTGAGGTAGGGGTCAGACGAGAAGGGGGGAGAATAGATGATATTAGTTCTTTTTTTAAAGTAGGATGTAATCCAGTCGAGAGCAGTCCCTTCTATGCCGGCTTCATAGAGTCTTTGAATTAGGGTGTCATGGTCAACTGTATCAAAGGCAGCCGAGAGGTCAAACAGAAGTAGTGCAGCAACTCCATTGCGGTTGACTGTGTTTTTAAGATCATCTCAGATTGCTATGAGTGCCGATTCAGTGCCTCTTCCTGGGCGGAATCCGGTTTGGTAGTCTGAAAGTATAGAATTGTGACATCTGGGCGATTGCTACTCTTTCTCTCAGTTTGCCCAGGAAAGGTCCATTTGTGATTGGTCTGTAGTTGTTGGGGTCCTGCGGGTCTAGGTTTGTTTTCTTTAATAACGGTCGTATGTATGCCTTTTTCAGGTCTACAGGTAAAGTTCCTGTAGTTAAAGAGTTGTTGATGATTCTTCTTACAGATGCGGCAAAAGAAGTAGATAGAAGAATGTTCTTGAAGATTTGTGGTGGACAAGGGTCAGAAGGGCAAACGGAAGGTCTGCTTGCTTTGACCAAATCCATAAATTCACCTTGGGATATTTGTTGGAAGCACTGTAGAGGCTGGGTTGGTTTATTCTTAGAGGGTATTTTAGGAAAGGGGTTGGTGCTGATGCCTTTCTTCTGTTTTAACTAGGAGTCCAATGTGTCTGCCTTGGTTGTGTAGTGAGTTGCTAATTTGTTTGTGAAATCTTGAGTAGTGGGATGACTTCCTTCCATGCATGTAGGTTTTCGAAATTCATTAAGAATTTTATAAAATTCCTTGGTTGTAGATTGAGCATTTTGAATTCTGTCTGGGTAGTAACTTTTTTTAGCTTTTTTGATTGATGATTTGTATATTCTGTTAAGTTTGTGTAGCTGCAGTTTGTCTTGACTGTTGTTTGTTTTGAGCCAGGTCCGCTGCAACTTTCTGATTTGTTGTTTTATATTTTTAAGTTCTGTGTTTCTCCAAGGTGTTGGTTTTCTTTTGTCCTGTTTAGTTTTTCTGAGTAGTATTAGGATATCAAAAGCTTCCTGTAGCCACTCATAAAGTTTTGGAACATAATTAATTTTTATCTAGATCTGTGTTGGCTGTTAGTTGTGTTTCTAAGTCATCAAAATTGACTTTGCTCCAAGGTCGATAGGTGCATGTATGTAAGTAGTTGTGGGATGTGTTGATTTGTGGTGGTTTATGTCGGAAAGTTCTCAAATGGTGGTCTGACCATTTGATTGGCGTCATGCTATGAACAGTAACCAGTTCAGGCTTAGCAAAAATGACATCTAGGATGTGTCCAGCGATGTGTCTGGGATTGTGTAAAATCCGATATAGGTTCAATGCGTCTAGAAGTGTGGTGATAGCTTTTGGATTGGGCATATTGGGTTTGTCAAACCAAATGTTTAGGTCTCCAAGAATGGATAGGTTTGTGTATAATGGAATAAGGTTTGAGACTGTATCTAGAAAAGCGTCTGGGAATGTTGAGTCGTTAGATGGAGGTCTATAAAGGAGGAGGAAGTTACAGGAGCAAGTTGGAGTAGGGTGGCATCTGATGAGGAGGGCTTCACAACCTTGTATGGAAAGGTTGTCTGTTTTACTGAGATTTATTGCCTGTTTGAATATAATAGCTGGTCCACCTCCTCTCTTGCCTATACGGTTTTATGTGATTGTAGGAGGCTGGCCTGGCTTGTAGTGGGTAACTTAGGTACTTACACCTTACACCAGGTCCAGTTATGCCCTTATTGTAGGAGTGTGGCCTGGTTTGCAGTGGGTACCTTGGGTACTTACACCTTATACCAGGTCCAGTTATTCCTTATTAGTGAAGTAGTAGTGTTCTAGCAGCTTAGGCTGCTAGAGGTAGCTATAGCAGAGCAGCTTAGGCTGGACTAGGAGACATGCAAAGCTCATGCAATACCACTTATAGTTACACAATACATATACACAAATAAAGAAAATACTCAGTGTTACCAAAAATAAAGGTATTTATTTGGGTGACACAGTACCAAAAATATTTTAGAGGCAATACTCCTTTTGAAGGTAAGTACTATACACAATATATACACTAGACACTAACATTAGGTAAGTAATTAGATATAGGATAGTGCAAACAATAGGAAATGCTATAGAATGCAAAGAGAGAAAATAGGTCTAGGGGCAACACAAACCATATACTAAGGAAGTGGAACGCGAATCACATATTCCCCCCTAGACAAGTGTAGTGTGTGCAGAATCACTGGGAGAGTAACAATACAGTAAAGGTAATTAAATTACCTCTTTACTTGTGTATATGTACTGCACAACTTTGTTACCTGTGTTTTTCACAAGAAAAGCTTGTTCCAATAATTAGAACATATATAATATATACCTAGAAGAAATGTTCTAACTTTCTAAACTTCTGTTTAACTTTGCAAATGTTTTTACAAAGTGTTGACAAGTTTTCTTCTTTTCTCTAAAAAGTTAGCTCTGTTATTCTACTAACCTTTTACTAACTTTCCCAAACTTTTTTTTTCTCTTTCAATATGTCTTCTGTAGATGCTTTCCCTAGAATTGTGAAAACAACATATGAAAGTCTTATCTTTAAAAATGTGAAGGTCCTCTGTATTGAAAGAAGTTTGGGGATTGGGAAGAACCCCAATAAGGTGCTCCTCTCAAATCTTCTCCTCCAAGATGACCAGGGACGCAGCACTGATCCAGATCAGACGGGGGAAGATGTAGAGGATGACTCCAACCAGGAAGACTCAGAGGAGCAAACTAGCAATCCGGGGGAGGGTCCTTTCCCAGATCTATCTGTTAATAGGGCCCCTAGTATAACTGGTAGTGGGAAGGGTTCACACACAAGTAGGGCTCCCTTCACCCCTAGAGGCCAGGTCACTAGAGTGGCCCCTGTTAGAGACAGATCTGCCTTTGCACACTCTCATGTTGTAGGAGGCTGGCCTGGCTTGTAGTGGGTACCAGAGGTACTTACACCTTGTGCTAGGTCCAGTTATCCCTTATTAGTAGAATAGAGGTGTTTCTAGCAGCTGAGGCTGATAGAAGGTAGCTATGGCAAAGCAGCTTAGGCTGAACTAGGAGACATGTAAAGCTCCTACTATACCACTGGTGTCATATGCACAATATCATAAGAAAACACAATTCACAGAAGTACTAAAAATAAAGGTACTTTATTTTTATGACAATATGCCAAAAGTATCTCAGTGAGTACCCTCAGTATGAGGATGAGAAAAATACACAAGATATATGTACAAAATACCAAACTTATGCAGTAATAGCAAAAGGAAGTAATGCAAGCAGTGTAAAGTTACAATAGATTGCAATAGGAGCACATAGGTATAGGGGCAACACAAACCATATACTCCAAAAGTGGAATGCGAACCACGAATGGACCCCAAACCTATGTGAGCTTGCAGAGGGTCACTGGGACTGTAAGAAAACAGTGAGGGTTAGAAACATAGCCAACCCCAAGACCCTGTAAGGTAGGTGTAAAGTGCACCTACAACCCCCAGAGAGCACAGAAGTCGTGATAGATGGATTCTGCAAGGAAAACCAACACCAGCAATGCAACAACAGTGGATTTCCGGACCTGAGTACCTGTAAGACAAGGGGACCAAGTCCAATAGTCGCAACAGTGTCGAGAGTGGGCAGGAGTCCAGGAAATGCCAGCTGAGGGTGCAAGGAAGCTGCCACCGGATGGAAGAAGCTTGGTGTATTGCAAGAACGAAGAGGACTAGGAACTTCCCCTTTGGAGGATGGATGTCCCACATCGTGAAGAAGCTTGCAGAGGTGTTCCCACGCAGAAAGACTACAAACAAGCCTTGCTAGCTGCAAGGGGTCGCAGTTAGGGTTTTTGGATGCTGCTATGGCCCAGGAAGGACCAGGATGTCGCCACTTGGAAGGGGAGACAGAGGGGGTGCCCAGCAAGTCAGGGAGCCCTCACAGAAGTAGGCAGCACTCGCAGAAGTACCTGAACAGGCACTTGTAAGAAGAGTGAACCGGAGTCCATGCAAAGTCACAAAAGGGAGTCCCACAACGCCGGAGGACAACTCAGAAGGTTGTGCACTGCAGGTTAGAGTGTCGGGGACCCAGGCTTGGGTGTGCACAAAGGAAATCCTGGAAGAGTGCACAGGAGCCGGAGCAGCTGCAAATCATGCGGTACCCAGCAATGCAGTCTAGCGTGTTGAGGCAATGACTTTCCTCCACCAATCTTGGACTGAAGAGTCACTGGACTGTGCGAGTCACTTTAACAGAGTTTCTGAGTTCAAGGGACCACGCTCGTCGTGCTGAGAGGGGACCCAGAGGTCCGGTGATGCATTCTTTTGTTGCCTGCGGTTGCAGAGGGAAGATTCCGTCTACCCACGGGAGATTTCTTCAGAGCTCCTGGTACAAGAAGGAGGCAGGCTACCCCCAGAGCATGCACCACCTGGAAACAGTTGAGAAAGCTGTCAGGATGAAGTGATAAAAGGTTGCTAGTAGTCATCTGGCTACTTTGTTGCGGTTTTGCAGGCGTCCTGAGCAGTCAGCGGTCGATCCTTTGGCAGTAGGTGAAGAGGGAGATCTAGAGGAAATCTGGTGAGCTCTTACATTCGGTATCTGAAGAATTCCCCAAAGCAGAGACCCTAAATAGCCAGAAAAGGAGGTTTGGCTACCTAGGAAGGAGGATTGGCTACTAAGAGAGGTAAGAGCCTATCAGAAGGAGTCTCTGACGTCACCTGCTGGCACTGGCCACTCAGGGCAGTCCAGTGTGCCAGCAACACCTCTGTTTCCAAGATGGCAGAGATCTGGGGCACACTGGTGGAGCTCTGGGCACCTCCCCTGGGAGGTGCAGGTCAGGGGAGTGGTCACTCCCCTTTCCTTTGTCCAGTTTCGCACCACAGCAGGGCTGGGGGATCCCTAAACCGGTGTAGACTGGCTTATGCAGAGATGGGCAGCATCTGTGCCCATCAAAGCCTTTCCAGAGGCTCGGGGAGGCTACTCCTCCCCAGCCATCACACCTATTTCCAAAGGGAGAGGGTGTTACACCCTCTCTTAGAGGATATCCTTTGTTCTGCCTTCCTGGGACAGGGCTGCCTGGACCCCAGGAGGGCATAAACCTGTCTGAGGGGTTGGCAGCAGCAGCAGCTGCAGTGGAGACCCCGGAAAGGCAGTTTGGCAGTACCCGTGTTCTGTGCTAGAGACCCCGGGGATTATGGAATTGTCTCCCCAATGCCAGAATGGCATTGGGGTGTCAATTCCATGATCTTAGACATGTTACATGGCCATGTTCGGAGTTACCATTGTGACGCTATACATAGGTAGTGACCTATGTATAGTGCACGCTTGTAATGGTGTCCCCACACTCACAAAGTCCGGGGAATTTTCCCTGAATGATGTGGGGGCACCTTGGCTAGTGCCAGGGTGCCCTCACACTAAGTAACTTTGCACTAAACCTTCACCAGGTGAAGGTTAGACATATAGGTGACTTATAAGTTACTTAAGTGCAGTGGTAAATGGCTGTGAAATAACGTGGACGTTATTTCACTCAGGCTGCACTGGCAGGCCTGTGTAAGAATTGTCAGATCTCCCTATGGGTGGCAAAAGAAATGCTGCAGCCCATAGGGATCTCCTGGAACCCCAATACCCTGGGTACCTCAGTACCATATACTAGGGAATTATAAGGGTGTTCCAGTATGCCAATGTGAATGGGTGAAATTGGTCACTAGCCTGTTAGTGACAATTTGGAAAGAAATGAGAGAGCATAACCACTGAGGTTCTGATTAGCAGAGCCTCAGCGAGACAGTTAGTCATAACACAGGTAACACATACAGGGCACACTTATGAGCACTGGGGCCCTGGCTGGCAGGGTCCCAGTGACACATACAACTAAAACAACATATATACAGTGAAATATGGGGGGAACATGCCAGGCAAGACGGTACTTTCCTACACTCCGCCATTCTGGATCTTAGGCCAAGTCCATAGTCCACTATATCCTGTTTAGGAGCTTTTAAATGTTGTTCCCAACCCTCCTTCACAAGTGTTAGTGGACCTCTTACATGGTGCCCAAAGAGGAGTTCAAAAGGGCTGAAGCCCACTCATTTCTGGGGTACCTCCCTGTAAGCAAAAAGGAGGCAAGGTAACAGGATATCCCATCTCCTCTTGAGTTTTTAAGGGAGTCCCATTTTCATTCCTTTGAGAGTTTTATTAAACCTCTCTACCAGTCCATTTGTCTGTGGATGATAAAGTGTGGTGAATTTGTATGTTACACCACATTCCTTCCACATAGCCTTCAAGTATGCAGACATAAAGTTGCTACCCCTGTCTGATACCACCTCTTTTGGAAATCCCATCCTGGAAAAGATTCCCAGGAGGGCTTTTGCCATTGCAGGTGCTGTAGTGGTCCTTAGAGGAATTGCTTCAGGATATCTTGTGGCATGGTCCACAACCACCAAAATAAACCTATTACCTGAAGCAGTAGGAAGGTCAAGGGGGCCAGCTATGTCAACCCCTACCCTTTCAAATGGGACCTCAACCACAGGTAGTCGAATAAGGGGAGCCTTTGGTGTGCCACCAGTCTTGCCACTGGCTTGGCAGGTCACGCAAGACTTACAAAAATCTTTTGTGTCCTCTGACATCCTAGGCCAGTGAAACAGGGGGACAAGCCTTTCCCATGTTTTGATCTGGCCCAAATGCCCAGCCAAAGGAATGTCATGTGCCAGAGTTAGGAGGAACTCTGTACTGCAGGGGAATGACCAATCTCCTGGCTGCTCCAGGTTTTGGGTCCCTTGCCTCTGTGTACAAGAGGTTGTCCTCCCAGTGAACTCTATGTGAGTCACTGACATCCCCATTTTGCTGCTTGACAGCTTGCTGTCTGAGACCCTCTAATGTGGGACAGGATTGCTGTGCCACACTCAGCTCTTCCCTGGCAGGCCCCCCTCCACCCAAAAGCTCAGCAGTGTCTGCTGCCAGCTCATCTGGAGAAGGTTCTGCACAGGGAGGAAATTCTTCTTCCTCAGAAGGAGAATTATCTGTAGAGGGAGGAATAGTGGGTAGGGATTTACCCTTGCTATCCCTAGCTTTAGGGAGCACTTGGTCAATTGTTCCAGGATCCAAGTCACCCTGTCCTTTTTGCTTTTTGGCCTGAGCCCTTGTCAAAGCAAAAATATGCACAGGAATGCCCAGCATTGCTGCATGAGCCTCCAACTCCACTTCTGCCCAAGCTGATGTCTCTAAATCATTTCCTAGTAGACAGTCTGCAAGTAAATCTGAAGTAACCACAACTTTCTTTGGACCAGTAACCCCCCCCAGTTGAGATTCACAACAGCCATGGGGTGGCTAAGAGTGTTGTTATGAGCGTCTGTCACTTGGTACTGGTGACCAAGTAGGTGTTGTTCAGGGTGTACCAGGTTCTCTATCACCATGGTAACACTGGCACCTGTGTCCCTGTAGGCCTGAACCTCAACCCCATTTATTAGGGGAAGTTGCTTGTACTTATCTATATTAAGGTGACAAGCAACCAAGGTGGCCAAATCAATGGCACCTTCAGAGACTAACACAGCCTCTGTGGTCTCCCTAACAAGACCAGCCCCAACTACACTACCAAAGGTGAGCCCAGCTACTCCCTTGCATTGGCTATTAGTAGGTTTGCTCCCACCACCACTGCTATTACTAGGGGCACTAGAGGTTGCAGTAGGGGTTGTGGTAGTGGGAGGTTTGGTGTTTTTCTTTGGACTACTGGCATCAGTTGTCCAATGGCCTTTTACTTTACATAAATAACACCAAGGCTTTTTTACTTGATTTGAAGAGGATTTGGACCCACCACCCCCACCAGATTGTTTTTGTGGGCCTGATGAAGACTCATTTTTAGATTTGTCCCTACCCTTGTCAGAAGACTTACCATCCTTCTTCTTGCCATCCTTGTCACCCCCTGTATGAACTTTTCTGTTCACTCTTGTTCTGACCCATTTGTCTGCCTTCTTTCCCAATTCTTGGGGAGAGGTCTGATCTGAGTCCACTAGATATTGGCGTAACAAGTCAGACACACAGTTATTCAGAATATGCTCTCTCAGAATAAGATTATACAGGCTTTCATAGTCAGAAACTTTACTGCCATGTAGCCACTTCTCCAAGGCCTTCACTGAACAGTCAACAAAGTCTATCCAGTCTTGTGAGGACTTCTTTCTGGTATCTCTGAACTTAATCCTGTATTGTTCAGTGCTTAAGCCAAATCCATCCAAGAGTGCATCCTTCAAAACTGCAAAATTGTTAGCATCACTTTCTCTAACAGTAAGGAGCCTATCCCTACACTTTCCATTGAAAGATTGCCACAATATAACAGCCCATTGCCTTTGAGGGACCCCCTGTACCACACAGGCCCTCTCAAGTGCAGCAAACCACTTGTTAATGTCACCCCCTTCCTTGTAAGGGGGAACTATCTTGTGCAGATTCCTGGAATCATGCTCTCTCACAGGATTACTATCAGGAATACTGCTGCTGCCACCATGGGGTCCTAACCCCAATCTCTGTCTCTCCTTCTCCAGGTCTAGGGATTCCCTGTCGAGAGCCAGCTGTTGCTGTTTGAGCTTCAGCCTGGTCTCTTCCACTCCCAACTTTTTGAGTTCCCTTTCTAACATGTTGTCTTTAGGGTGGGTGGGTTGGGAATGCTTGGACACTGAGGATAAATTGGAATTAACAGAGGGAGATATGTCCCTAACAGCTTGGACTCTAACAATCTGGCCTCTAGAAATAAAAACATCCCTACTATGATGGGAGCTCCTATTACTACCAGCATTGCTCTGAGGTCTGCTGAGGGACAGATTTAGAATAGAACCCTCCACACCTCCCTCAAGGGTTTCCCCTGAGTCAGAATGTGAGCTGTCTACTAACTTCTCAGTTGAAGTGCCTGCTAGGGACTTATCATTCTCAATGAGCAGGTTAAATAGAAATTCTCTTGAAGGGTTCTTACCTATCACTAAACCTCTATCAATGCAGAGACTCCTTAGGCTCTTGAAGTTTAAATTGTCATAAGTTGTATTGACCATTTTAAGAGAAGTTCCTACATCAGACATGATAGAAGAAGGTTTAGAGACAGTGAGAAGAGAGAAAAAGTTTCAGGACTTTTTTAAACAACAGAAAAAAAACTTTTTGGAAACTTTTAGAAGTTTAGGAGTACTTTACAGCACTTAGTAGAAAGTGTAAGAGAAGAAAAATAAAACTTTTTGGTTAGGTGTACATACACTGAACTTGTTTTGTATATTATTCTCTTATGGAAAGTACACAATGACAAAGTGGTAAGTAGTTACAAGTACTTATCCCACCACTGCACATCCAATGTAGGAGGCTGGCCTGGCTTGTAGTGGGTACCAGAGGTACTTACACCTTGTGCCAGGTCCAGTTATCCCTTATTAGTGTAGAAGAGGTGTTTCTAGCAGCTGAGGCTGATAGAAGGTAGCTATGGCAAAGCAGCTTAGGCTGAACTAGCAGACATATAAAGCTCCTACTATACCACTGGTGTCATATGCACAATATCTTAAGAAAACATAATACACAGATATTCTAAAAATAAAGGTACTTTATTTTGATGACAATATGCCAAAAGTATCTCAGTGAGTACCCTCAGTATGATGATGAGAAATATACACAAGATATATGTACACAATACCAAAATTATGCAGTAATAGCAAAAGGAAGTAATGCAAGCAGTGTAAAGTTACAATAGATTGCAATAGGAGCACATAGGTATAGGGGCAACACAAACCATATACTCCAAAAGTGGAATGCGAACCACGAATGGACCCCAAACCTATGTGAGCTTGTAGAGGGTCGCTGGGACTGTAAGAAAACAGTGAGGGTTAGAAAAATAGCCGACCCCAAGACCCTGTAAGGTAGGTGTAAAGTGCACCTACAACCCCCAGAGAGCACAGAAGTCGTAATAGGGGGATTCTGCAAGGAAAACCAACACCAGCAATGCAACAACAGTGGATTTCCGGACCTGAGTACCTGTAAGACAAGGGGACGAAGTCCAAGAGTCGCAACAGTGTCGAGAGTGGGCAGGAGCCCAGGAAATGCCAGCTGAGGGTGCAAGGAAGCTGCCACTGGATGGAAGAAGCTTGGTGTATTGCAAGAACGAAGAGGACTAGGAACTTCCCCTTTGGAGGATGGATGTCCCACGTCATGAAGAAACTTGCAGAGGTGTTCCCACGCAGAAAGACCACAAACAAGCCTTGCTAGCTGCAAGGGTCGCGGTTAGGGTTTTTGGATGCTGCTGTGGCCCAGGAGAGACCAGGATGTTTCCACTTGGATGAGGAGACAGAGGGGGTGCCCAGCAAGTCAGGGAGCCCTCACAGAAGCAGGCAGCACCCGCAGAAGTACCTGAACAGGCACTTGGAAGAAGAGTGTACCGGAGTCCACGCAAAGTCACAAAAGGGAGTCCCACAACACCGAAGGACAACTCAGAAGGTTGTGCACTGCAGGTTAGAGTGTCGGGGACCCAGGCTTGGCTGTGCACGAAGGAAATCCTGGAAGAGTGCAGCTGCAAATCACGCGGTCTAGCGTGGGGAGGCAAGGACTTACCTCCACCAAACTTGGACTGAAGAGTCACTGGATTGTGGGAGTCACTTGGACAGAGTTGCTGAGTTCCAGGGACCACGCTCGTTGTGCTGAGAGGGGACCCAGAGGACCGGTGATGCAGTCTTTTGTTGCCTGCGGTTGCAGGGGGAAGGTTCCGTCGACCCACAGGAGATTTCTTCAGAGTTCCTGGTGCAAGAATGAGGCAGGCTACCCCCAAAGCATGCACCACCTGGAAACAGTCGAGAAAACCGGCAGGATGAAGCGATACAAGGTTGCTAGCAGTCGTCTCGCTACTTTGTTGCGGTTTTGCAGGCTTCCTGAGCAGTCAGCTGTCGATCCTTTGGCAGAAGGTGAAGAGGGAGATGCAGAGGAACTCTGGTGAGCTCTTGCATTCGGTATCTGAAGAATTCCCGAAAGCAGAGACCCTAAATAGCCAGAAAAGGAGGTTTGGCTACCTAGAAAGGAGGATTGGCTACTAAGAGAGGTAAGAGCCTATCAGAAGGAGTCTCTGACGTCACCTGCTGGCACTGGCCACTCAGGGCAGTCCAGTGTGCCAGCAACACCTCTGTTTCCAAGATGTCAGAGGTCTGGGGCACACTGGAGGAGCTCTGGGCACCTCCCCTGGGAGGTGCAGGTCAGGGGAGTGGTCACTCCCCTTTCCTTTGTCCAGTTTCGCGCCGGAGCAGGGCTGGGGGATCCCTTAACCGGTGTAGACTGGCTTATGCAGAGATGGGCAGCATCTGTGCCCATCAAAGCATTTCCAGAGGCTGGGGGAGGCTACTCCTCCCCAGCCATCACACCTATTTCCAAAGGGACAGGGTGTTACACCCTCTCTCAGAGGAAATCCTTTGTTCTGCCTTCCTGGGCCAGGGCTGTCTGGACCCCAGGAGGGCAGAAACCTGTCTGAGGGGTTGGCAGCAGCAGCAGCTGCAGTGGAGACCCCGGAAAGGCAGTTTGGCAGTACCCGTGTTCTGTGCTAGAGACCAGGGGGATCATGGAATTGTCTCCCCAATGCCAGAATGGCATTGGGGTGACAATTCCATGATCTTAGACATGCTACATGGCCATGTTCGGAGTTACCATTGTGACGCTATACATAGGTAGTGACCTATGTATAGTGCACACTTGTAATGGTGTCCCTGCACTCACAAAGTCCGGGGAATTTGCCCTGAACGATGTGGGGGCACCTTGGCTAGTGCCAGGGTGCCCTCACACTAAGTAACTTTGCACCCAACCTTCACCAGGTGAAGGTTAGACATATAGGTGACTTATAAGTTACTTAAATGCAGTGGTAAATGGCTGTGAAATAACGTGGACGTTATTTCACTCAGGCTGCACTGGCAGGCCTGTGTAAGAATTGTCAGATCTCCCTATGGGTGGCAAAAGAAATGCTGCAGCCCATAGGGATCCCCTGGAACCCCAATACCCTGGGTACCTCAGTACCATATACTAGGGAATTATATGGGTGTTCCAGTATGCCAATGTGAACTGGTGAAATTGGTCACTAGCCTGTTAGTGACAATTTGGAAAGCAGAAAGAGCATAACCACTGAGGTTCTGGTTAGCAGAGCCTCAGTGAGACAGTTAGTCATCACACAGGGAACACATACAGGGCACACACTTATGAGCACTGGGGCCCTGCCTGGCAGGTTCCCAGTGACACCCAGACTAAAACAACATATATACAGTGAAATATGGGGGTAACATGCCAGGCAAGATGGTACTTTCCTACACATGTTGCCGTGTTTCAGAGGCTTCACACCATTCTAACCAAACTGAGGCTAATGCAGCAACAATTGGCCTTAGACAGGGAATCCCTGGCTGTGGAGAAAGAGAGACAGGGTTTAGGATTAGTTCCCAATGGTGGCAGCAGCGTTTTTAGAAACTCAAATGTTAGGGAACCTTCATTTGATTCTAGAAATCTGCACAAAGGTATCCCTCCTTACAAGGATGGAGATGACACCTGCAAGTGGTTAGCTGCACTTGAGAGGGCCTGTAAAGTTCAGACGGCCCCTCATGTACAGTGGGCTACTGTCCTTTGGTTATCCTGCTCTGGCAAGGGGAGAGACAGACTTCTTATTGTCAGAGAGGATGATGCCAATAATTATCAAACTCTTAAAGGTGCACTCTTAGATGGTCTGCGCTTAACCACTGAACAGTACAGACTTAAGTTCAGAGAGACCAGAAAGGAGTCATCACAGGACTGGACAGACTCTGTAGACTGTTCTGTGAAGGTCCTAGAAAGTTGGTTAAAAGGAAGTAAGGTAACTGACTTTGAAAGCCTGTATAACTTGATTCTGAGAGAGTATATCTTGAATAATTGTGTATCCGACTTGTTACATCAGTATCTTGTGGACTCAGACCTGACCTCTCCCCAGGAATTAGGAAAGAAGGCAGACAAATGGGTCAGAACAAGGGTGAACAGAAAAGTTCATACAAGGGGTGACAAGGATGGCAAAAAGAATGATGGTGAGTCACATGACAAGGGTGGGGACAAAGATGAAAAATCATCAGAGGCTTCTTCATCAGGCCCACAAAAACCATCTAGGGGTGGTGGGTCCAAATCCTCTTCTCACAAAGATAAGAAACATTGGTGTTATATGTGTAAAGCTAAAGGCCATTGGGCAACTAACATTCATAGCCCAAAGGAAAACACCAAACCTCCCACCACTACAACCACAATTGCAACCACTTGTGTCCCTAGTAATAGCAGTGGTGGTGGGAAGAGCACTGCTAATAACCAATCAAAGGGTGTAGCTGGGCTCACCATTGGTAATGTAGTTGGGGTTGGTCTAGTTAGGGAGATCTCTGAGGCTGTATTAGTCTCTGATGGTGGCATTGACCTAGCCACTTTAATTGCTTGTCCCCTTAATATGGATAAGTACAAGCAGCTACCCCTGATTAATGGTGTTCAGGTTGAGGCCTACAGGTACACAGGTGCCAGTATCACCATGGTGATAGACAAACTGGTTGCTCCTGAGCAGCACCTAATTGGTCACCAGTACCAAGTGTCAGATGCCCATAGCAACACTGTAAGCAACCCCATGGATGTTGTGACTCTCAACTGAGGGGGGGGGGGGGTTTACTGGTCCAAAGAAGGTTGTGGTTGCCACTGATTTACCTGTTGACTGTCTGCCAGGCAATGATTTGGAGACTTCAGCTTGGGGTGAAGTGGAGTTGGAGGCCCATTCAGCAATGCTTGGCATTCCTGGGCATACTATTGCTCTTACCAGGGTTCAGGCCAAGAAGCAAAGAGGACAGCGAAACTTGGAACCTAGAACAATGGACCACGTGCTCCCAAAAACTAGGGGTAAGAAGGGCAAACCCTTGTCCACTATCCCTCCCTCCAAAGATGATTTCCCTTTTGAGGAAGAGGAATTCTCTCCCTGTGCAGAACCTACACCAGATGAGCTGGAAGTTGATACAGTTGAGCTTTTAAGTGCAGGGGGGCCTCCCAGGGAAGAGCTGAATGTGGCACAGCAAACCTGTCCCACATTGGAAGGCCTCAGACAGCAGGCTGTCAAGTAGCAAAATGTTGATGTCACTGACACACACAGAGTTTATTGGGAGAATAATCTCTTTTATACTGAAGCAAGGGACCCTAAACCTGGTGCCACCAGGAGACGTCTGGTCATCCCCTTTAAGTATAGGGAATTCCTCCTAACTCTTGCTCATGACATCGCTTTAGCTGGGCATTTAGGCCAGAGTAAAACATGGGACAGACTTGTTCCACATTTACACTGGCCTCATATGTTAGAAGACACAAAGGAATTGTGTCACACCTGTGTCACCTTCCAAGCCATTGGCAAGACTGGTGGCACCCCAAATGCTCCCTTGAGCCCACTGCCAGTGGGTGGGGTGCCTTTTGAAAGGGTAGGGGTTAATATTGTTGGTCCTCTTGACCCTCCAACAGCTTCTGGCAATAGATTTATCCTTGTGGTGGTGGACCATGCCACAAGGTATCCAGAAGCTATACCATTGAGGACCACTACAGATCCTGCAGTGGCAAAGGCCCCCCTGGGAATCTTTTCCAGGGTGGGCTTCCCTAAGGAAGTGGTGTCAGACAGTGGTAGTAAATTCATGTCTGCATACCTAAAAGCAATGTGGAAGAAGTGTGGGGTTAACTACAAGTTCACCACCCCTTATCATCCACAAACTAATGGACTGGTTGAGAGATTTAATAAAACTCTCAAAGGTATGATTATGGGACTCTCTGAAAATCTCAGAAGGAGATGGGATGTCCTATTACCATGCCTCCTTTTCGCCTACAGGGAGGTACCTCAAACAGGAGTGAGCTACAGCCCCTTTGAAATCCTATTTGGTCACCCTGTTAGGGGTCCACTTGCTCTTGTTAAGGAGGGTTGGGAACAGCCTTTAAAAGCTCCAAAACAAGACATTGTGGACTATGTACTTGGCCTCAGAAGTAGAATGTCTGAGTGCATGAAAAAAGGCCAGCAAAAACCTTAAGGTCAGCCAAGATCTCCAAAAGCAATGGCTTGAAAAGAGGGCTGTCCTGACAGAGTACCACCCAGGAGAGAAGGTGTGAGTATTGGAGCCCATGGCCTCCAAAAGCACTCCAGGACAAATGGAGTGGACACCATCTAATTGTAGAAAAGAAAGGTGAGGTCACCTACCTGGTGGACCTAGGCACTGCCAAAAGCCCCCTTTGGTTGCTTCATGTCAATTGCCTAAAGACTTACTATGACAGGGATTACTCAACCCTGCTCATGGCTATAGATGAGGGACAGGAAGAAGAGAGTGACCCTCTCCCTGATCTCTTCTCCAACACTGAAGCTGATTGCTTAGTGAAAGGAATGGTTCTGGCACACTGCCTTGCTGCTGAGCAGAAGGAAAACTGTAAAAATCTCCTTGATCAGTTTTCTAAACTCTTCTCACTCACACCTGGTACAACTACTTAGTGTGAACATACAATTGACACTGGAGACAGTTTACCTGTCAAAAGTAAAATTTACAGGCAACCTGACCATATCAGAGATTGCATAAAAGCTGAAGTTCAGAAACTGTTAGACCTTGGAGTTATTGAGCTTTCTGATAGTCCCTAGGCTGGCCCAGTGGTGCTTGTCCCAAATCCGCATAGCAAAGAAGGAAAGAGAGAAATGCGGTTTTCTGTGGACTATAGGGGTCTCAATACAATAACCAAAACAGATGCTCACCCTATACCCAGGGCAGATGAGCTAATAGATACACTGGCATCTGCCAAGTATCTAAGCACTTTTGTCTTGACTGCAGGGTATTGGCAGATCAAAATGTCAGAAGATGCTAAAGCAAAAACTGTGTTTTCTACCATAGGAGGACATTATCACTTCACAGTGATGCCCTTTGGCTTGAAAAATGCACCTGCCACTTTTCAGAGGCTGTTGACTACAGTCCTCCAAGGTTTGGAAGCTTTTAGTGCAGCATATTTGGACAATATTGCTGTCTTTAGTTCCACCTGGGATGATCACCTGGTCCACCTTTGGAAAGTTTTGGAGGCCCTGCAAAAGGCAGGCCTAACTATCAAGGCTTCAAAGTGCCATATAGGGCAGGGGAAAGTGGTTTATCTGGGCCACCTGGTAGGTGGAGAACAGATTTCACCACTGCAGGGGAAGATTCAGACCTTATGGACTGGGACCCCCTACTTCTCAGACCCAGGTCAGAGCCTTCTCAGGTCACACTGAGTATTACAGGAGATTCATTAAGAACTACGGCTCCATTCCAGCACCTCTTAATGACCTCACCAGTAAGAAAATGCCTAAAAATATATTGTGGACAGATAGCTGGCAAAAAGCTTTTGAGGAGCTTAAGCACAATGGGGCATATTTATACTCCGTTTGCGCCGGAATTGCGTTGTTTTTTTTGACGCAATTTCGACGCAAAACTACCTCCATATTTCTACTTTGGCGTTAGACGCGTCTAGCGCCAAAGTCCATGGAGTTAGCGTCATTTTTTTGCGTGGACACCTACTTTGCGTTAATTATATGTAAGGTAGGCCTTCCCGTCTAAAAAATCGACTCCGAGGCATGTGCGTCGGATTTATACTCCCGGGCAAAAATCACGCCCGGGAGTGGGCGGGTCAAAAAAAATGACATACGGCCGCTTTTGCGCCGTTTTTTAACGCCTGCAAAAGGCAGGCGTTAAGGGACCTGTGGGCTCTGAAGGAGCCCAGAGGTGCCCTCCCATGCCCCCAGGGACCCCCCGTCACCCTTGCCCACCCCAGGAGGACACCCAAGGCTGGAGGGACCCATCCCAGGGACATTAAGGTAAGTTCAGGTAAGTTTTTAAAAAAAATTATTTTGTGGCATAGGGGGGCCTGATTTGTGCCCCCCTACATGCCACTATGCCCAATGACCATGCCCAGGTGACAGAAGTCCCCTGGGCATGGCCATTGGGCAAGGGGGCATGACTCCTGTCTTTGCTAAGACAGGAGTCATTTCTATGGGGGTTGGGAGTGAAAAAAAAATGGCGCAAATCGGGTTGAGGCGAAAAAATTGCCTCAACCTGACTTGCCCCATTTCTTGACGCCCAAGCCCCATATCCCCCTACGCCGGCGCTGCCTGGTGTATGTCGTTTTTTTTAACGCACACCAGTCGTCGCCGGCAGCTAACGCCGGCTAACGTCATTCAATAAATACGGTGCCCGCATGGCGCTTCAGAATGGCGTTAGCCGGCGCTAATTTTTTTGACGCAAAACTGCGTTAGCGCAGTTTTGCGTCAAAAAGTATAAATATGGGCCAATGTGCTTTGCCCCTGTCTTAAAGAGCCCAAACTACCCTAAAAAATTCATTGTTCAAACAGATGTTTCTGAATTAGGGGTAGGGGCTGTACTATCACAACTGAACTCAGAAGGCCAGGATCAACCTGTTGCTTTCATTGGCAGGAGGTTGACACCTAGAGAAAAGTGTTAGTCTGCCATAGAGAGGGAGGCCTTTGCTGTGGTCTGGGCAATGAAGAAGCTGGGACCCTACTTGTTTGGGACTCACTTCATTGTTCAGACATACCACAAACCTCTATTATGACTTAAACAAATGAAAGGTGAAAACCCTAAATTGTTGAAGTGGTCCATTTCCCTACAGGGGATGGACTATACAGTGGAACATAGACCTTGGAGTACCCACTCCAATGCAGATGGACTCTCCAGATATTTCCACTTAGACAATAAAGAGTCATCTGGGCAAGGTTAGCCTTATTGTCCTTCGTTTTTTGGGGGGGTGGGAGGGGGGGTGTAGGAAAGTACCCTCTTTCTTGGCGTGTTACCCCCATTTTTACCAGAATGTCTGTATGTTTTTGCCTGCCTTACTGGGATCCTGCTGGTCAGGACCCCAGTGCTCATAGTTTATGCCCTAATGTGTGTCTGTATAGTGCTTGACTGTCACTGAGGCTCTGCTAACCACAACCTCAGTGCTTATGCTCTCTCTGCTTTTAAATGTATCACTGTAGGCTAGTGACTTCAGTTACCAATTTCAATTGGCACATTGGACCCCTCTTATAAGTCCCTAGTATGAGGTACCTCGGTACCTAAGGCATTGGGGTTCCAAGAGATCCATATGGGCTGCAGCATTTCTTTTGCCACCATAGGGAGCTCAGACAAACCCTTGCACAGGCCTACTATTGCAGCCTGCATGCAATAACGCACACATTATTTCACAGCCATTTTTCACTACACTTAAGTAACTTATAAGTCACCTATATGTCTAACCTTCACTTGCTGAAGGTTATGTCCAAAGTTACTAAGTGTGAGGGCACCCTTGCACTAACAAAGGTGCCCCCACATAGTTCAGGGCCATTTCCCAGGGCTTTGTGATTGGGGGGACGCTATTACACGCATGCACTACATATAGGTCAATACCTCTATGTAGCTTCACAATGGTAACTCCGAATATGGCCATGTAACATGTCTAAGATCATGGAATTGTCCCCCCATTACAAATCCGGTATTGGGGAGCCAATTCCATGCATCCTGGGGGCTCCACTATGGACCCCCAGTACTGCCAAACCAGCTCTCTGAGGCTTCCACTGCAGCTGCTGGCACCTCACAGACAGGGTTCTGCCCTCCTGGGGTCTGAGCAGCTCAGTCCCATGAAGGCAGAACAAAGCAATTCCTCTCAGAGCAGGGTGTTACACCCTCTCCCTTTGGAAATAGGTGTTACAGGCTTGGGAAGGGTAGCCTCCCCCAAGCTCTGGAAATGCTTTGAAGGGCACAGATGGTGCCCTCCTTACATAAGCCAGACTACACTGGTTCAGGGACTCCTTGTCACCTGCTCTGGTGCGAAACTGGACAAAGGAAAGGGGAGGGACCACTCCCCTGTCCATCACCTCCCTAGGGTGGTGCCCAGAGCTCCTCCATTGTGTCCCAGACTTCAGCCATATTGCTTTTCAAGGTGAGGGGGCACTCAGGAGGGCTCAGAGAGGCCAGTGCCAGCAGGTGACGTCAGCCACCCCTCCAGTTAGGTCCTTACCTGATAAGGTAGCCAATCGCCCTCTCACAGCTATTTAGGGTCTCTCCTGTGGGTTCTCTTCTGATTCTGCTTGCAAGTTTCCTTCAGGAATCCTCTGCAACCACTACTTCATCCTCTGACCTCGGCTCAACCGCAGCCTGCTCCAGGAACTGCTATAACAGTAACAAAGTATCCACAAGGGATACTTTGCCTCTGCAACTTCAGCTCCAGCCAGCAACAGCAACATTTTCCACTGTGTGCACACTCTGATGACTCCCTGTCTTCATCCTGCACTAGAAGGTCCAAACAAATCTTCTGTGGGGTGACGGAGTCACTCCCCTGCTCCAACCAGGCACCTTCCAAGACGACGACCGGTACCCTGGGACTCCTCTCACAGCGACAAGTGTGCTCCTAAGAACACAGAGGGTGGACATCAGCGACATAGACTGTCCTGAGGTCCTGCTGACGCAATTTGGAGGAGGTAAGACCTTCCCTTCCCTGAGAGCGATGGTACCCCTGTGTGCTGCATCTTCTTCATCTCCTGAGGCCTCTGTGCACTCTTTGAAAGATTCCTTTGTGCACAGCCTGGCCCAGGTCCCCAGCACTCCATCCTGTGACGCTCAACTCGCTGAGTTGTTCTCCGGCGGCCTGGGACCTTCTTTTGTTGTGCTGCATCAACCGCGTTTTGCACCTCCGTTGTCCCCAGATCCTGCGAATCCTGGAGGTGCTGGCTGGCATCCTGAGGGCTCCCTAAAGTTCTGAGAGCCCCCCTCTTCCTCCTCACACAGAGTTGAGGCCCCAGGTCCCTCCTGGGTCCATCCAGTGCCATTTTGATGCAAAACGTACTTTTGTCGTAGCCAAGGCTTGTTCTTCCAACACGCAATTTCGTCTGCAATGATCTACACGCTTTGGGACATCTTTTGCATCATGCAGGAACCAGCTGGCTTGTTCCTAGGGTGCATTCCTGCAGTCTTCGAGTAACCGGGGACTCTTCTTTTGCACCCTCTTCTGGGTTGGCAGGGGCTCCTATCCATCCTGGAGCTTCTTTCGACTTCTGGACTTGGTCCTCTTCCTTTGCAGGTCTTCATGTCCAGGAATCCAGCAGTTGTTCCTTGCAGACTTGGTTGGCTGCTGCAAAATCCCAATCACGAGGTGTAGTGTGTCCTAAGAAAACTTGCAGTACTTTACTCCTGCTTTTCTGGGCTCTGGGGTGGGGTAATTTACTTAATTTTACTGTATTCTTACTCTCCCAACAATTCTGCACACACTACACTTGTCTAGAGGGGAATTTGTGATTAGCATTCCACTTCCTTAGTGTATGGTTTGTGTTGCCCCTATACCTATTTTCTCCCATTGCATTCTATAGCATTTCGTATTGTTTGCTCTGTCCTGTGACTAATTACTTGTCTAATTTTGGTATCTAATGTATATATTGTGCATAATACTTACCTCCAGAAGGAGTATTGCCTCTAAGATATTTTTGGTTCTTTGTCACCCAAATAAATACCTTTATTTTTGGTAACACTGAGTATTGTCTTTACTTGTGTATAAGTACTGTGCAATTATAAGTGGTATTGCATGAGCTTTGCATGTCTCCTAGTTCAACCTAAGCTGCTCAACTATAGCTAACTCTATCAACCTAAGCTGCTAAACACTACTACTTCACTAATAAGGGATAACTGGACCTGGTATAAGGTGTAAGTACCCAAGGTACCAACTACAAACTAGGGCAGCCTCCTACATTGGTGGTGCAGCGGTGGGATAAGTACTTGCAATTGCTTTACCACTTTGTTACCTGTGCTTTTCAAAATAAAAGCTTACTCCAATACTTAGAGCATATATAATATACACCTAGAAGTAATTTTAACTTTGCCAACGTTTTTACAAAGTCTTGAAAAGTTTTCTTCTTTTCTCTAAAAAGTTAGCTCTGTAATTCTACTAACTTTTTACCCACTTTCCCAAACTTTTTTTTTGTCTTTCAATATGTCTTCTCTAGATGCCATCCCTAGAGTTGTGAAAACGACATATGAAAGTCTTAACTTTGGAAATTTGAGGGTTCTCCGTATTGAAAGAAGTATGGGGTTTTGGAAGAACCCCAATAAGGAGTTGTTCTTCAATCTTCTCCTCCAAGATGACCAGGGAGTCAGCACTGGTCCAGATCAGACAGGGGAAGAGGTAGAGGAGGATTCCAACCAGGAAGGCTCAGAGGAGCAAACTGACAATCCTGGGGAGGGTCCTTTCCCAGATCTATCTGTTAATAAGGCCCCTAGTATAACTGGTAGTGGAAAGGGTTCACACACAAGTAGGGCTTCCTTCACCCCTAGAGGCCAGGTCACTAGAGTGGTCCCTGTTAGAGATAGATCAGCCTTTGCACACTCTCATGTTACCTCTGTTTCAGAGTCTTCACACAATTATAACCAGACTGAGGCTAATGCAGCAACAGTTGGCCTTAGACAGGGAATCCCTGGCTGTGGAGAAAGAGAGGGAGGGTTTGGGGTTAGTTCCTCATGGTGGCAGCTGCAGTTTTAGAAACTCAAATGTTAGGGAACCTTCTTTTGATTATAGAAATCTGCAAAAGGTTGTCCCTCCTCACAAGGATGGTGACGACATGTATAAGTGGCTTGCTGCACTTGAGAGGGCCTGTAAAGTTCAGAGGGTCCCTCATGTACAGTGGGTTGCTATCCTTTGGTTATCCTTCTTTGGCAAGGGGAGAAACAGACTTCTTATTGTCAGAGAGGATGATGCCAATAATGATCAAATTCTTTAAGGTGCACTCTTAGATGGTCTGGGCTTACCCACTGAACAATACATACTTAAGTTCAGAGAGACCAGAAAGGAGTCATCACAGGACTGGACATACTTTGTAGACTGTTCTGTGAAGGCCCTAGAAGGTTGGTTAAATGGCAGTAAGGGGACTGACTATGAAAGCCTATATAACTTGATTCTGAGGGGGCATATCTTGAATAATTGTGTGTCTGACTTGTTACATCAGTATCTTGTGGACTCAGACCTGACCTCTCCCCAGGAATTGGGAAAGAAGGCTGACAAATGGGTCAGAACAGAAAAGTTCATACAAGGGATGACAAGGATGGCAAGAAGAAGGATGGTAAGTCACTTAACAAGGGTGGGGAAAAAGATAAAAAATCATCAGGGTCTTCATCAGGCCCACAAAAAATCATCTGGGGTGGTGGGTCCAAATCCTCTTCTCACAAAAATAAGAAACCTTGGCCTTATATGTGTAAAGCCAAAGGCCATTTGGCAACTGACAGTCATTGTCCAAAGAAAAACACCAAACCTCCCACCACCACAACCCCAATTGCAACCACTAGTGCCCCTGGTAATAGCAGTGGTAGTGGGAAGAGCACTACTAATAACCAATCTAAGGGTGTAGCTGGGCTCACTATTGTTAATGTAGTTGGGGTTGTTCTAGTTAGGGAGATCACTGAGGCTGTTTTAGTCTCTGATGGTGGCATAGACCTAGCCACTTTAATTGCTTGTCCCCTTAATATGGATAAGTACAAGCAGCTACCCCTGATTAATGGTGTTCAGGTTGAGGCCTACAGGGACACAGGTGCCAGTATCACCATGGTGATAGACAAACTGGTTGCTCCTGAGTAGCACCTAATTGGTCACCAGTACTAAGTGTCAGATGCCCATAGCAACACCGTAAGCAATCCCTATGACTGTTGTGAATCTCAACTGTGGGGGGGGGGGGGTTTACGCAAAGAGGACAGCGAAACTTGGATCCTGGAACAATGGACTACGTGCTCTCAAAGACTAGGGGTAAGAATGGCAAACCCTTATCCACTATACCTCCCTCCAAAGAAGATTTCCCTTTTCAGGAAGAGGAGTTCTCTCACTGTGCAGAACCTACACCAGAGGAGCTGGAAGCTGATACAGCTGAGCTTTTGGGGTGCAGGGGGCCTGCCAGGGAAGAGCTGAGTGTGGCACAATAAAAACCTGTCCCACATTGGAGGGCCTCAGACAGCAAGCTGTCAAGTAGCAAAATGGTGATGTCACTGACACACACGGAGTTTATTGGGAGAATAATCTCCTTGATACTGAAGCAAGGGACCCTAAACCTGGTGCCACCAGGAGACTGGTCATCCCCCTTAAGTACAGGGAATTCCTCCTAACTCTCGCTCATGACATCCCTTTAGCTGGGCATTTAGGCCAGAGTAAAACATGGGACAGACTTGTTCCACATTTACACTGGCCCCATATGTCAGAAGACACAAAGGAGTTTTGTCGCTCCTGTGTCACCTTCCAAGCCAGTGGCAATACTGGTGGCACCCCAAAGGCCCCCTTGAGCCCACTGCCAGTGGTTGGGTGCTGCCCTTTGAAAGGGTAGGGGTTGATATTGTTGGCCCCTTGACCCTCCAACAGCTTCTGGTAATAGATGTATCCTTGTGGTGGTGGACCATGCCACAAGGTATCCAGAAGCTATCCCCTTAAGGACCACCACAGCTCCCGCAGTGGCAAAGGCCCTCCTGGGAATCTTTTCCAGGGTGGGCTTTCCTAAGGAAGTGGTGTCAGACAGAGGTAGTAACTTCATGTCTGCATACCTAAAAGCAATGTGGAAGGAGTGTGGGGTTAACTATAAGTTCACCACCCCTTAAAACTCTCAAAGGTATGATTATGGGACTCTGTTAAAAACTCAGAAGGAAATGGGATGTCCTATTACCATGCCTCCTTTTCGTCTACAGGGAGGTACCCCAAAAAGGAGTGGGCTACAGCCCCTTTGAACTCCTATTTGGTCACCCTGTTAGGGGTCCACTTGCTCTTGTGAAGGAGGGTTGGGAACAGCCTTTAAAAGCTCCAAAACAAGACATTGTGGATTATGTACTTGGCCTGAGAAGTAGAATGTCTGAGTGCATGAAAAAGGCCAGCAAAAACTTTCAGGCCAGCCAAGATCTCCAAAAGCAATGGTTTGACCAGGAGGCTGTCCTGACAGAGTACCATCCAGTACAGAAGGTGTGGGTATTGGAGCCCGTGGCCCCAAGAGCACTCCAGGACAAATGGAGTGGACCCCATCTAATTGTAGAAAAGAAAGGTGAGTTCACCTACCTGGTGGACCTGGGCACTGCCGAAAGCCCCCTTAGGGTGATTCATGTCAATTGCCTAAAGCCTTTCTATGACATGGCGGACTTAACCCTGCTCATGGCTACAGATGAGGGACAGGAAGAAGAAGGTGACCCTCTGTAAGAAGGTAGCCCCTTTCTAGCATTGTTACCCCCACTTTTGGCCTGTTAGTGAGTGTATGTCAGGGTGTTTTTACTGTCTCACAGGGATCCTGCTAGCCAGGACCCCAGTGTTCATAGTGAACACCCTATTTGTCAGTGTTTTTGATATGTCTCACTGGGACCCTGCTAACCAGGAACCCAGTGCTCATAATTGTGGCCTGAATGTGTGTTCCCTGTGTAGTGCCTAACTGTGTCACTGAGGCTCTGCTAATCAGAACCTCAGTGCTTATGCTCTCTCTGCTTTAAAATTGTCACTGTAGGCTAGAGACCATTTTTACCAATTCTAATTGGCAAACTGGAACACCCTTGTAATTCCCTTGTATATGGTACCTAGGTACCCAGGGTGTTGGGGTTCCAGAAGATCCTCTTGGGCTGCAGCATTTATTTTGCCACCCATAGGGAGCTCAGACAATTCTTACACAGAACTGCCACTGGAGCCTGAGTGAAATAACGTCAACGTTATTTCACAGCCATTTTACACTGCACTTAAGTAACTTCTAAGTCACCTATATGTCTAACCCTCATTTAGTGAAGGTTAGGTGCAAAGTTACTAAGTGTGAGGGCACCCTGGCACTAGCCAAGGTGCCCACACATAGTTCAGGGAAATTTCCCCTGACTTTGTTTTTCAGGCATTTTTTTTCTTTTTCTTGTTCATTTCCACTGAAATGAGAGGAATCAATTCCTCAGGGATACCCAGGATGGATGCATGGGTATTAAACTCTACCTCAGCCCAACCTGAGGTCTCTAAGTCATTACCCAAGAGACAATTTACAGGTAAGCTAGGTGATACCACCACCTGCTTTGGGCCAGTAACTCCACCCCAACTAAACTGAACTATAGCTAAGGGGAGGAACTGAGTGGAGTTATGGACATCAAAAATCTTGTGCTGTTGTCCAATGAGGTGCTGTGCATGAGACACCAGGTTTTCAGTCACCAAAGTGATACTGGCACCTGTGTCCCTGGATGCCTGGGCCTCACCACCATTTATTAAAACTGACTGCCTATACTTATCCATTGTAAGGGGACAAGCAGCCAGTGTGGCAAGGCCAATGCCACCAGGAGTGAGGGAATCTGTCTTGGGACTGACTACCCCAGTTTCTATGATGGACCCAAAAGTGAACCCAACTACACCCTTATTTTGACTTTTGCCTGCAGTCCCACCACTATTACCACTACTGCTAGGGGCACTAGAGTTTGATGTATTAGTGGTGGTAGGCTCAGGGGTTTTACCTGGGCAGGACTTATCCCCTGGCCAATGGCCTTTATTTTTACACACATAGCACCAAGGCTTTTTAGTGTGCGTGGATTGTGAAGAAGAGTTAAAAGATGATCTATCCCCACCCCCTGAAGAGTGTTTAGGATGTGAAGAAGGATCTTTGGTTTTACCTTTCTCCCCATGCTTATCCTGAGATTTTTCACCATCTTTCTTCTTGCTATCCTTGTCACCCCCAGTATGAGCTTTTCTGCTCACTCTTGTTCGGACCCATTTGTCTGTCTTCTTTCCCAATTCTTGGGGAGAGGTCAGATCTGAGTCTACCAAGTACTGGTGCAACAAGTTAGACACACAATTATTCAAAATATGCTCTCTCAGGATTAGATTATACAGGCTTTCATAGTCAGTCACTTTACTGCCATGTAACCATCCCTCCAAGGCCTTCACTGAACCCTTTTCTGGTATCTTTGAACTTTTTCCGGTATTGTTCAGTGATTAAGCCAAATCCATTGAAGAGTGCATCCTTCAAAACTTTGTAATTATTAGCATCACTTTCTCTGACAGTAAGGATCCTATCCCTACCCTTACCAGTGAAAGATAGCCACAAGATAGCAGCCCACTGCCTTCGAGGGACCAACTGTACCATACAGCCCTCTCAAGTGTAGCAAACCACTTGTTAATGTCATATCCCTACTTGTAATCGGGGAATATCTTATGCAGGTTACTAGAATTGTGTTATCTTACAGGATTACTATCAAGGACACTGCTGCTGCTGCCATCATGGGGAACTAACCCCAACCTCTGCCTTTCGATCTCTACATCTAGGAATTCCCTGTCTAAGGCCAACTGCTGCTGTCTCAGTTTCAGTCTGGCCTCTTCCAACCTCAGCTTTCGGAGTTCCCTCTCTAGGGTGTTATCCTCAGGGGGGGAGGCTTGGGAATTCTGAGACACAGAGGAAATGTGGGAATTGGCAGAAGTGGACCTGTCTCTAACTGGCTGAACTCTAGTTACCTGGCCTTTTGGAGTGAAAGGTGCCCTACTAGTGTGTGCCCCCCTACCACTACCAGTGTCACTAGGTGGCCTGTTAGCTGGCAGGTCTTTGGATGAACCCTCCTCAGAGTCTTTAGAGCCCTCCCCTGATTGTTCCTGCATACCCCTTCCTCTACCTCTTGATCCTGGGATGGGCCAGACTGGTTCTGGTCAATTTCTAGGAGAAGGCTAAGGAGAAGATCTTTGGTAGGGTTCTTACCAATGCTTAAACCTCTTTATATCCATAGACCCCTCAAACCTTTAAAGTTTAAACTACCATAGATTGCCTGGACAACTATGGGAGTAAGTTGTACTGCAGACATAGGCCCTCATTACAACATTGGCGGTAAAACCCACTTACTGCCGTGCAGAAGACCGCCACTATGTTTTAAACCTCTATGTTCAGCTACAAAATGGAACTTTCGTATGCAGCTACCATCTCCAGACTGTTAGCACTTCCCCACTCAACACAGAGGCCCTCATTACAACATTGGCGGTAAAAGCTGCATACCACCATGCAGAAGACTGCCAACACACCGCTGCAGCCGCGGAAAACCGCCACAGCTATTATGACCCACAGCACGGAATCCACCAAAATTCAGACACCCACACAAGTCTGCCACACCAAAGGTCAGTGATAAACTGGCGAAAACAAATCCTCCCCCGTCACGCCAACAGAAATACGCTCACACTATCATGACCCACGAATCCACACGGCGGTCTTTCAACCGCAGTATTCCATTGGCGGTACACACCGCTGCGCTCATAATACACATACATCTCCAAAACACCACCACATTGGACAATTCGAAATACACACACCTGATACACATACACACACCACTCCCACACACTCAATACAATATAAAACACACACCAACATCACCCACAAACCCTCACGTCAACAATTGCGACAGAAGGCCAGAGAGAGACACCACCAGAAAGAACAATAGCATCCACAGGCATACAATACCATCACCCACATAACTTCCACGCACCTCACACAACACACCATTACATATCACCCCACTTATCACTACACACACCATCCCACACATCACCCACAACACCCCATGGCATGGCAAAGACACCCCAGGTTCTCGGAGGAGGAGCTCAGGGTCATGGTGGAGGAAATCGTCCTGGTAGAGCCACAGCTATTCGGATCACAGGTGCAGCACACCTCTATAGCTAGGAAGATGGAGCTATGGTGAAAAATAGTGGACAGGGTCAATGCAGTGGGACAGCACCCAAGAAATAGGGATGACATCAGGAAGAGGTGGAACGACCTACGGGGGAAGGTGCGTTCCGTGGTCTCAAGACACCACCTTGCGGTTCAGCGGACTGGCGGCGGACCCCCACCTCCTCCCCCACAAATAACAACATGGGAGGAGAAGGTCTTGGTGATTCTCCATCCTGAGGGCCTCGCAGAAGCAGATGGAGGAATGGACTCTGGTAAGTCAAATCTTAACTATTACATCCCCCACCCTACCTGCATCCTATCACATACCAATACCCTCATCCCCACCCCCACCCTCATCACTCCAAATCCTCACAAATGTCCCACTATCACAACCTACCCATCCCAACACCAAGCCCTGCATGCAACTACTAAGCATGGACACCCATCACCAATGCATGGCCACTGCACATACTCACACACACCCCAAACAAATTATCACACAAGGTCCCACACAACAATGCAAGCACTGGGGTACACGGTCACCCACCCATTGCACACCATGCCACACACAGATGTAATAAACATCCTTTTATACCCCTGCAGGACCCCTACCCAACGTCACCGGACAGGAGGGTCCACACATGTCCACACCACCAACAGAAGAGGCCCACAGTGATGACAGCACCTCTGTCCAACTGGATCTAGATGACCAGCCCGGCCCATCGGGGACCTCTGGACAGTCGGTTCCCCTGAGACAGTCACAGGCCACCACAGAGCTTCCCCCCTCTGGAAACACCAGCACAGCACCCACCCAGCGGGCCCATACCTCTGTCCCCAGGACACCTCAATCAGCAGTGTGTCCACCACTACAGGGAACCCAGGTTAACCCACCACCCCAACAACAACAGGGACCTGGGGGCAGTGGGCACACGGTCCAGGGGATGGAGGCCCAGGAACACAGGGGAACTGGGAGGGCTGCTGTGTGACAGGGGGAGGATAGGCCAAGGGAACCCACTCTCCACGAGGCCCTCTCCAACATCATGGGAATCTACCACCATTCCCTGGAGACGATGGCAACGGTACTGGCCAAATTTCAGGAGACCCAGCGCCTGCAGGAGGAACAGTATTTGGGCTTCAGGGAGGAACTCAGATCCATCAATTCCCCCGTGGGCACCATCGTAGGGGTGCTGAAGGAAGTCCTCAACACCAGGAGGGACACAGTGGCACAACAAGGGGTCCCTGACGCTAGCCTGGACGATGAACTGCCCACCACCTCCGCCAGCGCTAGTGGACAGGAGGCACCGCCACAGGACCACCACACCAACACCCCACCCCCTGCAGAGGGTGAACCACCCCGCAAACGGTCCCTGAGATCCAGGACAAAGAAAGAGAACAATGCCAAGACCCCCGCCAAGAAATTAGACCACCCTGAATGTCATCCTTCTGTCCCACTTTGTCACCCTGTCCATCCTCAAATTGCCCCAGCTCCACTTCCTATGCCCATTTGGGCAATGCACCTGTGAGACTAATAGACTGGACTCTGTCATGGACATTCCTCCACCATCACCCCTCACCATTTTACAACCCCCTCCAATATTGAGCACTTAAATAAACACCCCTGAAGCACAAAACACTCTGGAGTCAGTCTGTGATTTCGAAATAGTGTATTAGCAATTACAGTGGCAAAATGCTCTTTCAAATGTAATGTCAACATACCTATGTCACACAGCTCTAGTCCATGAGGAAACAAAGCAGATGTCACACAGTGGGTCCCACATCTGTGAAATCGTAAGGGAAAGTGACAACTCAGTGACCATACACTGGGTAAAAACGACAGACAGTTGAGAGGTAGTAGTGTTAAAGTACATGTAGTAAGCTGGTTTGTATTCTTACCTGTGTCTCACTGGAAATATTGCAGGGTCATCGAGATCCTGTTGTCCATGTCCTCTTCTTCTGCTTCCTCATCTTCACTGTCCACAGGCTCCACAGCTGCAACAACACCGCCATCTGGACCATCCTCCTGCAGAAAAGGCACCTGTCGTCGCAAACCTAAGTTGTGAAGCATACAGCAGACCACGATGATCTGGCACACCTTCTTTGGTGAGTAGAATAGGGATCCACCTGTCATATGGAGGCACCTGAACCTGGCCTTCAGGAGGCCGAAGGTCAGCTCTATAATCCGCCGAGTTCGCCCATGGGCCTCATTGTAGCGTTCCTCTGCCATTGTCCTGGGATTTCTCACTGGGGTCAGTAGCCATGACAGGTTGGGGTAACCAGAGTCACCTGCAAATGGCGAGAGACAACTGTTAGACACACACTAACCTGCAGGGATATCCTCAGACTCAGACAACCATTCCCACTGACTTGCTTCCAGGTGCTCACCTTATAGCCACACACAGTGCCTCTGGAGTTGACCCATCACATAAGGGATGCTGCTATTCCACAGGATGTAAGCGTCATGCACTGAGCCAGTGAATTTGGCATTTACATGGGAGATGTACTGGTGGGCCAAACACACCATCTGCACATTCATGGAATGATAATTCTTCCGGTATCTGTACACCTGTTCACTCCTGCGGGGGGTACCAAAGCCACATGTGTCCCATCAATGGCACCTATGATGTTGGGGATATGTCCCAGGGCATAGAAGTCACCTTTCACTGTAGGCAAATCCTCCACCTGAGGGAAAACGATGTAGCTCCGCATGTGTTTCAGCAGGGCAGACAACACTCTGGACAACACGTTGGAAAACATAGGCTGGGACATCCCTGATGCTATGGCCACTGTTGTTTGAAATGACCCACTTGCAAGGAAATGGAGTACTGACAGCACCTGCACTGGAGAGGGGA
This sequence comes from Pleurodeles waltl, assembly GCF_031143425.1. Lineage (NCBI taxonomy): Eukaryota > Metazoa > Chordata > Amphibia > Caudata > Salamandridae > Pleurodeles > Pleurodeles waltl. The sequence goes on along the minus strand of NC_090450.1, from coordinate 402,078,940 downwards.
TTCCTGTGGGATGGCGGATAGCTGACATCAGGTCTGGCTCCAGCTGGGCACACAGTTCCAGGATTGCGGCATGATCAAGCCTGTAGGTGATGATCACATGTCTTTCCTCTATTGTCGAAAGGTCTACCAGCGGTCTGTACACCGGAGGATGCCGCCATCTCCTCACATGTCCCAGCGGACGGTGCCTATGAAGGACAACAGCGAGCACAGAGTCAACCAACTCAGAGGTACGTACCCACAGCTTACACAGAACATGAATCCTAATCCGAAATTTGGCCTGTATGAGTGTTAAGGCAAGGCCTAGGTATGTGTGACGCAGTTTGAAATTAAGCCATGTGGGCCCCTGAAATGGCGGCTGCCTGACCTGTAATGTGGGACAATGGGATGTGAGGTAGCTGTGCTGGCATTGTGCACCGTCGCCGTAGGCGGTCGAAGACCGCAGCGCAATTCTGCATTGGTTAACATTGGACCCTATGGGTCCCAGGGGCCAATGAGAATGTACACCGGCGGTGACGGTACGCACCGCCGCGGACGTGACCGCCATTTTCTTTCTGTACAATCACTCGATACCTGATCTTCAACAGGAGAGGACCTAAACTGCAAGTGCTGCTGTGACCTCAGTCTGGAAGAGACAATGGCTCGTGCGTCTGGGGAAAGGGCCCCTGCCTTCACATTGGAGGAGTTGGAGAAGCTCGTAGATAGGGTCCTCCCCAGTAAATGCTACTCTACAGTCCACCAGACAAACATGTAAGTACACTGGGAGCATGCTGTATGGGCTATGCCTGTGTGGAGTGGGGTGGATGAAAGATGTGGGGGGAGATTGAGGCGTGCATGAAACGACGGTGAGTGCATGTGCCACATGACAAGGGTTGGGATGGGGCCAATGACTGACGGTGCAGTTGGTAATAACTTTTCTTTTCCCCCTGTACAATTCATGTAGGTCAGCGCCCACCAGAAAAAGGATATTTGGCGTGCCATCGCCAAGGACGTCCGGACCCTGGGGGTCTACCACAGACGGAGCACCCACTGCCGTAAGAGATGGGAGGACATTCGCCGCTGGAGCAAGAATACGGCGGAGGCCCAGCTCGGGATGGCCTCCCAACGTGGGAGGGGTGCCCGTCGCACCATGACCCCCCTGATGTTCAGGATCCTGGGGGTGGCGTACCTGGAGTTGGATGGGCGCTTGAGGGCATCACAGCAGCCACAAGGGGGTGAGTACACTCTCATTCTGCTGATTTTGCGCGCAGTGGAGGTGTCTGGGTGGGGGAGGTGGGCTGTGGCTTTCCCTAGAACAGGGCGAGTGTGCTAGTTATGTCACCTTCTTCTGGCAGACACTGTGGCACCCCACCCCACCTGTATACAGTGCCAAGTACACCTAGTCAGGCTCCTGTGTCATCCATGTGTGCAGATGTCGGCCATAGCCTTGTAGGCCATGTCCCAGGGATTGAACAGTGGACTCCAAGTGCGTGGCGTAGTGCAGGGGGCTTCTGTGTCTGTCGTGTTTGCCAACGGTAGCGGTATTGCATGCACTCAACATGTCTTTCTTCTGTCGTTCCCCCCCTTTTTGTGGTCTCCCTGTTCTTTTGCGCATTAGCATCATCAGACGGAGGAGCAGTGGCACCGGAGCAGGAGGGAGCTGCATCCCACATGGCCCTGGAGGGCGAGACAACGGACTCCGAGTTCACCAGTGGGACGGAGGGCGAGGGGAGCTCCACAGCAGGTACAGGAGCTGAGACCAGTGATACGGACTCGTCCTCTGGTGGGAGCTCCCTTGTGGTGGCGGCAACATCTGTGCCCCCGCATCTACAAGTACAGCCACCAACCCCCCTACCAGCACCTCCCTCCCAGCAGCCCCTCAGCCTTTGCCCTGTGCCCGGTCACCCAGGAGGGTGGGCATCACCTTCGCCCCAGGCACCTCAGGCCCTGCCCCAGTCACCCCTGGTGCCCTCAGTGAGGAGGCCAGTGAACTCCTCAGGTCCCTCACTGTTGGGCAGTGTAGGAAAGTCCTCCTTTTTTTGCCTGATCACCCCCACTCTTTTTGGATAGGTACTGGTGGTTACTGACTCTTGGCTGTGCCCTGGGTACTGCTAACCAGTCCCAGGGCCTGTGCTCTGTGTAAAATGGATATGCAAATTAGGCTAATTATAATTGGCTAAGTTAACCTACCTATAAGTCCCTAGTATATGGTAGGGCATGTAGGTTTAGGGACCACAGCATAGGTGGTGCACACCTAGGTGCACTGCTGAGGTGCCCAGTGTCATTTTAAAAGCAAGCCTGCCTTGCTGGCTGCTTTTAAATTAAAGTTATATGCAAATTCGACTTTGGAATTAAAGGTACTTCCAAAGTCTTAAACTACCTTATTTTTACATATAAGTCACCCCTAAGGTGTGCCCTATGTGCCCCTAGGGCTGGGTGCCATGTAACTATAAGCAGGGACTTTATAAAAATAGATTTATAAGCCCTGGTGAGGTAAAAACAGCCAAATTCGTTTTTCCCTCATAGAAGTAAATGGCCTTCATAGGCTAGAATGGGCAGACTTTATTTTAAATTTTAAAGTCTCCTTAAATGTTACATACCAAGAATTTGGTATCAAATTAATTGTTGTAATAAATCCCACAACTTCCAGTTGTGGGATTTAATATAACTTGTTCAGGTAAAAAGTTTAGACTTTACCTAAAAAGTTGCCAATTTCAGCTCTGCATTGTTTTTGCTGCTGTGCTCTGATTGGCCAGCCTGCAGCAGCTTCTGCCAGGCTGCCTTGATGAGGTGTGAAGTGGCCTGGCTTCACACAAAGGAATGTGCTTGGGGGAGAGAATCTCCCCTCAGCAGATGGGGAGGCAGGAAGGGGGAGGGCTGCCAAACTGGTCTTCAAAGGCAGAGAAGGACATCTGGAGCACCCAGCAACACCCCCACATCCTGCAACCCCAGACAGCTAGGTGCCCCCTTGATTAGATTAGGAGAGGGCAGGAGAGGGGTGTGTTTATGATTTTTAGCCACACCAGTGGGTGGGCTCAGCCAGATGTAACCTCCAAAAATCAGATTCATCCATGTTGGATTTTTAGAGACTGCTGCCTTCTGGGATGGATTTTTGCCACACTTTCCAGGAAGTGGTCATCACAGGGGGACGACCCTGTCCCTGATTGGAGAACCAGGGCCCCCCTGCTTTTCACCCAGGAGCAAGGATAAAACTGGCAGACCTGCCCCCACACCTCAGATCCCCACCAAATTTCAAGAAGAAGGAACTAAAGGAGAAGAAGGACTGCCCTGCTGGACCGCTGGCCTGCACCTGGAACCTGCACTCAGAAGGACTGCACCAGCTGCACACTTGGGCTTCACCACAAGAAGGACTTTGCCTGGCTTCAACTGGTTCAAGGAGGGACTCCCTGTTTGCTACAGGTGAAAAATTGCTATCCAGAGTCCCCTGCACCAACTCCTGAAAAAGTGACCAGCTGACCACTGTCCAGTGGCCAAAAAGGAGTTTGCGCCAGGTGCATTCTGGGAGTTGAAGTCCGCACCCCCCAAGGACCATCACAGAACTTCTGGACCCTTGGGGTGAGCTGTGGACCCCAAAAGAACCTTAAAAGAACATCTGGGTGAAGCCCCAGAAGTTTGGAGAAGATTTGACAAATTTTGTAAAAAAGCTCCAGAGAGGGACCGACCCGCTGCGGAAATTCTAGCCGGCTTGCCTCAACCGCGACCCGGCCTGACTTCGTGGTTCATCCCGGTAAAGAAAAACATCCGAAAAAGAGACTAAGTCCGAAGGTAAAAAGTTGACCGGGACCTCCCAGCCATCGTATCCGAGAAGGGCTCCACGGACGTCGGATCAAGATCCAGGTTTACCCCGGTCGAAGGATTTTCATCTCGAAAAAACGACTAAGTCCGAAGGTAAAAATCTCCACAGAGGAAACCCACATCGCGTATCCGGACAAGGGCTCCAGGAGGTCGGATTCAACTGGCAGGTTCGTCCCGGTGAAGAAAAACTTCAAAATAAAGACTAAGTCAGAAGGTAACTTTTTAACCGAGGCCTCCCGCGACTTGTAGTCGAGCAGGGCTCCATCGCGGTCGGCCTGAAACTTTGACTTTGCCCCGGTCCTGGTGCAACCAGATGACCCGATTGGCGCTTTTTGTTTCTAAGCGCTAGAAAAATAATAATTCTTTAAAAATTCATATCTCCGGTTCCCCTGAACCGATTTTAATCGTTTTTGTGTCATTTTAAAGATAAAAATATAAACTATTTTTATAAATTGGTTTTGGATTTTTAAACTGTTTCCTGTGTTTTATTAAATTACTGTTTTGTGATATTTGAATGCTTTACACACTGTCTCCTAAGTTAAGCCTTGACGCTCGTTGCCAAGCTACCAAGGGTTGAGCTGGGATTAATTTACTGAGACCTAACTGTACCTAGGTGGAGGTTAGTGGCTTGTTGCTAGGTGTAGGTACCTACCTGCCCTTACCAATAACCCATTTTCCAACATTTTTGGTGGCAGCGGTGGGATCCTGTACTTGTGTTCAGTATCACGTTACAGTTTTAAGTAAAACAAATTAAAAATCCTTTAAATTGTCTTAGTGCAATTTTTTTTTATTTTTTATTTTTTTTTTTCTTTTCTTTTATTAATTATTAATTTGGATTAATTTCAATTATTGAATTTTTGTAATTTTTCTAAATTCTTGTTTCCAATTTTTGCAAAAAGTTTTTGTTGACACAAAACTAGGGAACCATGGAGCTTGATCCGGCTAGCCTACCCACACTGACAGTAGTCCAGCTTAGGGGGTTGTGTATTGAAAGAGGGTTGCCTGCAACCACAGATCTCAGGAAGCAAATCCTGATTAAATCCCTGACAGCATGGGCTGAGGCCCAAGAGGTAGAGACAGAGGAAGCTCCAGAGGAGGAAGAAAAAGGGGAAGATGCTAACTCTAACCACTCAGGGGAGGGAAGGCATCTGAGCCTAAGTGAGGAAGAGGAAGAACGGTCCTCAGTAGATACAGTCACTAGGGGCAGACCCAAAGCTAGTGGTAGGAAGGGGGTCCCTTCAGGAGGAGAGAACCCATCCATCAGAGAAAGAGAGCTGGAGACCCAGCTAGCATACATAGCTTTGGAAGCAGAAAAGCTGGCCCTAGAAAAGAAAAAGTGGGCAAGCAAAGAGAAAAGAGATGGTGGCAGCGATAAAGAGGCTGAGGTGTCCCTGGGTGGGGGTTTTGCCCCCAGATTACCCAAAGGGGTGGTTCCTGCCTATGTAGAAGGGGATGACATAGATAAGTGGCTGGGGGCCTTTGAGAGGGCCCTCCAGATGAGGATAGTCAAGCCTCAGTACTGGGGTTCACTTCTTTGGGAGTTAGTTCCCAACTCTGGGAGGGATAGGCTCCTAACCATGAGTGGGGAGGATGCAGACTCATACCCCAGTATGAAGAGTTGCTTGACTAAAAAGTTTGGTCTGACCCCAGAGCAGTATAGGCTCAAGTTTAGGGACACCCAAAAGACAAGCACCCAGTCCTGGGTGGACTTTGTGGACATTTCAGTAAAGGCACTGGAGGGCTGGATACAGGGCAACAGGGTAAGTACCTTTGAGGGGCTGTACAATTTGATTATGAGGAAGCACCTTCTAACTAATTGTGTCCAAGAGAGGCTCCGCCAGTATCTAGTAGACTCTAGGTTGACCAACCCCAGAGAGCTGGGGGAGGCAGCAGATGACTGGTTAAGAACTAGGGTTAACCAGAAACCCCCAGGGGGTGATCAGAAAAAGGGAGAACATGGTTCTTCTCAGGGGAAGAACCAGGGGAAAGATGATAAAAAACCCAAAGAGTCCTCACAAGAGTCCCCAAAAACTTCTCAGGGAGGGGGAGCCCCGAGCCAATTCACTTTTAAAGGGAAAGGGTATCAGGGAAAGAATTATGATCCTGCTAAAGCAGGAAGGTTTCAGGAGCTTGCTAAGGCCGGCAAGTGTTTTGATTGTCATCAACCTGGATATAAAAGAGGAGATGCTATCTGCTCCAAGAAGCCCCCCACTGGTGGGCAATCCCAGGGGATTGCTAGTGTAGGGTTGGGGGTGGAAGTTGGCCCAGGGGTGGAATCAGGGTACACTGAGGTCACCTTAGTATCCGTGGGTGGGGTGGACATTGCAACTATGGCCACCTTACCTCCCATCATGGAGAGGTATAGGCAGAGGCCTAAAGTCAATGGGACTGAAGTGGAAGCTCTGAGAGATACAGGAGCCAGTGTGACAATGGTCACAGAAAAGCTGGTTTCTCCAGAGCAGGTTTTACCTGGTGTCTTCCACCAGGTGACTTATGCAGATAGCAGAACCAAACTCCATCCCATGGCTATGGTGAGTCTGGAATGGGGAGGTGTGACTGGCCCTAAAAAGGTAGCTGTAGCTCCTGCCCTCCCAGTAGAGTGTCTGCTGGGAAATGATCTTGAAGCATCTGAATGGTCAGAAGTGGAGAGAAGGGTCCATGCACAGATGCTGGACCTCCCTGAATGGGTGTGTGCTGTGACCAGGTCACAGGCAGCACAACAAGGAAATGCTGGACACTTGGACCCTGGAACAATGGGCCAAGCCTCCAAGAAAAAGAGAGAGGGCACTGGGTCTGGATTGCCAGCCCCAACAAGTACAGAGGGTCAGGAAGAATCCAACCCTAAGGGGGAGGATCTGAACTCTGAGGGAGGGACACTTTCCCTGAAAACTATGCCTGACTTGGCAGAACTGCAAGGGGCAGGTGGGCCCACCAGAGAAGATTTGTGCCAGGGACAAAGAGAGTGTCCCACTCTTGAGGGCCTGAGGCAGACTGCTGCCAGGCAAGAACAAGGGGATACCAGTGGGTCAAACAAGGTTTACTGGGAGGATGGAGTTCTCTACACTGAGGCAAGGGCCCTCAAACCAGGGGCTACTAGGAGAGTAGTGGTCCCCCAGAAGTATAGAGAATTCCTCCTTACCTTAAGCCATGATATCCCCTTAGCTGGTCATTTGGGACAGACCAAGACCTGGAACAGGCTGGTCAACCATTTTTATTGGCCCCAAATGTCAGAAAAAGTCAGGGAGTTTTGCAGCTCCTGTGTCACCTGTCAAGCCAGTGGCAAGACAGGAGGCAAACCAAAGGCTCCCCTGATACCACTGCCAGTGGTTGGGACTCCCTTTGAGCGGGTGGGGATTGACATTGTTGGTCCCCTAGACCCACCAACTGCTTCAGGTAACAGGTACATTGTGGTGGTAGTGGACCATGCCACCAGGTACCCTGAGGCAATACCCCTCCGGACAGTCACTGCTCCCACAGTGGCTAGGGCCCTACTTGGTGTGTTCACCAGAGTGGGATTCCCAAAGGAGGTGGTCTCAGATAGGGGCACAAACTTTATGTCAGCCTATCTGAAAGCCATGTGGGATGAATGTGGTGTTACTTATAAGTTCACCACCCCCTACCACCCACAGACCAATGGTCTTGTGGAAAGATTTAATAAGACCCTGAAGGGCATGATCATGGGTTTGTCTGACAAACTCAGGAGGAGATGGGATGTCCTCCTCCCATGCCTGCTGTTTGCCTACAGAGAGGTGCCACAGAAGGGGGTTGGATTCAGCCCCTTTGAGTTACTGTTTGGGCACCCTGTAAGAGGCCCATTGTGCTTGGTGAGAGAGTCTTGGGAAAAGCCTCTCAAAGAATCCAAGGAGAATGTGCTAGATTATGTACTGGGCCTGCGGTCACGCATGGCTGAGTATATGAAGAAGGCAAGCAGAAACCTGGAGGCCAGCCAGGAGCTCATGAAGCTCTGGCATGATCAAAAGGCTACCCTGCCTGAGTATCACCCAGGACAGCTGGTGTGGGTTTTGGAGCCTATGGCTCCTAGGGCACTTCAGGCCAAATGGACTGGGCCCTATCCAATTCTGGAGAAAAAAGGTGAGGTCACCTACTTGGTGGACCTTGGCACCCCCAGGAATCCTCACAGGATCCTGCATGTAAACAGGATGAAACCCCACCAGGACAGGGCAGACATGACCATGCTAATGGTCACTGATGAAGGGAAGGAGGAGGAGGGTGAACCTCTGCCAGACCTCCTGTCCTCAAAGGCAAAAGATGGGTCAGTGGAGGGAGTGGTACTCTCTCCCAAATTGACAGATCAGCAACAAAAAGACTGTAAGCAAGTTTTGGGACAGTTTGCTAGTCTGTTCTCCCTGACCCCAGGACTCACCAATTGGTGTGTCCATGATGTTGACACTGGTGACAGCTTGCCTGTCAAGAACAAGCTGTACAGGCTGTCTGACCAGGTCAAGGCCAACATCAAAGCTGAAGTGGCTAAGATGTTGGACCTCAAGGTAATTGAGCCCTCTGATAGTCCTTGGTCCAGTCCAGTGGTACTGGTGCCCAAAGCTAATCCCCAAGGTGGGAAGAAAGAATTGAGATTCTGTGTGGACTACAGAGGTCTAAACGCAGTCACTAGGACTGATGCTCACCCCATACCTAGAGCTGATGAGCTCATTGACAGGTTGGGGGCTGCCAAATTCCTGAGCACATTTGATCTGACCTCAGGATATTGGCAGATTGCCTTAAGTCCAAGAGCTAAGGAGAGGTCAGCATTTTCCACACCAGAGGGCCACTTTCAGTTCAAGGTGATGCCCTTTGGCATGAAAAATGCTCCTGCCACCTTCCAACGGTTGGTGAACAGAGTCCTATCTGGGTTGGAATCTTTCAGTGCAGCTTATCTGGATGATATAGCTGTATTTAGTTCCACCTGGAGGGACCACCTGGTCCACCTGAAGGAAGTGCTTCAGGCCCTGCTTCAAGCAGGCCTGACTATCAAGGCAAGCAAGTGCCAGATAGGGCAAAGCTCTGTTGTGTACCTGGGCCACCTTGTTGGTGGAGGCCATGTACAACCTCTCCAGACCAAGATCCAGACTATTCTGGATTGGGAGGCTCCTAAAACCCAGACTCAGGTCAGGGCCTTTCTTGGCCTGACTGGGTGCTACAGGAGGTTTGTTCAGAATTTTGGGACCATAGTGGCCCCTCTGACTGAGCTTACCTCCAAGAAACAGCCCAAGAAGGTCATTTGGACCCCAGAGTGTCAGAAAGCTTTTGACACCCTAAAGCAGGCTATGTGTTCAGCACCAGAGATACTGGCCCCTGACTATAGCAAGGAGTTTGTAGTACAAACAGATGCTTCAGAGGAAGGGATTGGGGCAGTGTTAGTACAAGTTAATGAAGAGGGCCATGATCACCCAGTTGCCTTCATCAGCAGGCGACTACTCCCTAGAGAGAAAAAATGGAGTGCCATTGAGAGGGAGGCCTTTGCTGTGGTCTGGTCCCTGAAGAAGTTGAGGCCTTACTTGTTTGGCACTCACTTCCGTGTACAAACTGACCACAGACCTCTCAGATGGTTGATGCAGATGAGGGGGGAAAACCCAAAACTGTTAAGGTGGTCCATTTCCTTACAGGGGATGGACTTCACAGTGGAGCACAGACCTGGGACTGCCCATGCCAATGCAGATGGCCTTTCCAGGTTTTTCCACTTAGCTGATGAGGACTACCAGGGTGTAGGTTAGTACCCATCACCTTTCATCTGGGGGGGGCAGTGTAGGAAAGTCCTCCTTTTTTTGCCTGATCACCCCCACTCTTTTTGGATAGGTACTGGTGGTTACTGACTCTTGGCTGTGCCCTGGGTACTGCTAACCAGTCCCAGGGCCTGTGCTCTGTGTAAAATGGATATGCAAATTAGGCTAATTATAATTGGCTAAGTTAACCTACCTATAAGTCCCTAGTATATGGTAGGGCATGTAGGTTTAGGGACCACAGCATAGGTGGTGCACACCTAGGTGCACTGCTGAGGTGCCCAGTGTCATTTTAAAAGCAAGCCTGCCTTGCTGGCTGCTTTTAAATTAAAGTTATATGCAAATTCGACTTTGGAATTAAAGGTACTTCCAAAGTCTTAAAGTACCTTATTTTTACATATAAGTCACCCCTAAGGTGTGCCCTATGTGCCTCTAGGGCTGGGTGCCATGTAACTATAAGCAGGGACTTTATAAAAATAGATTTATAAGCCCTGGTGAGGTAAAAACAGCCAAATTCGTTTTTCCCTCATAGAAGTAAATGGCCTTCATAGGCTAGAATGGGCAGACTTTATTTTAAATTTTAAAGTCTCCTTAAATGTTACATACCAAGAATTTGGCATCAAATTAATTGTTGTAATAAATCCCACAACTTCCAGTTGTGGGATTTAATATTACTTGTTCAGGTAAAAAGTTTAGACTTTACCTAAAAAGTTGCCAATTTCAGCTCTGCATTGTTTTTGCTGCTGTGCTCTGATTGGCCAGCCTGCAGCAGCTTCTGCCAGGCTGCCTTGATGAGGTGTGAAGTGGCCTGGCTTCACACAAAGGAATGTGCTTGGGGGAGAGAATCTCCCCTCAGCAGATGGGGAGGCAGGAAGGGGGAGGGCTGCCAAACTGGTCTTCAAAGGCAGAGAAGGACATCTGGAGCACCCAGCAACACCCCCACATCCTGCAACCCCAGACAGCTAGGTGCCCCCTTGATTAGATTAGGAGAGGGCAGGAGAGGGGTGTGTTTATGATTTTTAGCCACACCAGTGGGTGGGCTCAGCCAGATGTAACCTCCAAAAATCAGATTCATCCATGTTGGATTTTTAGAGACTGTTGCCTTCTGGGATGGATTTTTGCCACACTTCCCAGGAAGTGGTCATCACAGGGGGACGACCCTGTCCCTGATTGGAGAACCAGGGCCCCCCTGCTTTTCACCCAGGAGCAAGGATAAAACTGGCAGACCTGCCCCCACACCTCAGATCCCCACCAAATTTCAAGAAGAAGGAACTAAAGGAGAAGAAGGACTGCCCTGCTGGACCCCTGGCCTGCACCTGGAACCTGCACTCAGAAGGACTGCACCAGCTGCACACTTGGGCTTCACCACAAGAAGGACTTTGCCTGGCTTCAACTGGTTCAAGGAGGGACTCCCTGTTTGCTACAGGTGAAAAATTGCTATCCAGAGTCCCCTGCACCAACTCCTGAAAAAGTGACCAGCTGACCACTGTCCAGTGGCCAAAAAGGAGTTTGCGCCAGGTGCATTCTGGGAGTTGAAGTCCGCACCCCCCAAGGACCATCACAGAACTTCTGGACCCTTGGGGTGAGCTGTGGACCCCAAAAGAACCTTAAAAGAACATCTGGGTGAAGCCCCAGAAGTTTGGAGAAGATTTGACAAATTTTGTAAAAAAGCTCCAGAGAGGGACCGACCCGCCGCGGAAATTCTAGCCGGCTTGCCTCAACCGCGACCCGGCCTGACTTCGTGGTTCGTCCCGGTAAAGAAAAACATCCGAAAAAGAGACTAAGTCCGAAGGTAAAAAGTTGACCGGGACCTCCCAGCCATCGTATCCAAGAAGGGCTCCACGGACGTCGGATCAAGATCCAGGTTTACCCCGGTCGAAGGATTTTCATCTCGAAAAAACGACTAAGTCCGAAGGTAAAAATCTCCACCGAGGAAACCCACATCGCATATCCGGACAAGGGCTCCAGGAGGTCAGATTCAACTGGCAGGTTCGTCCCGGTGAAGAAAAACTTCAAAATAAAGACTAAGTCAGAAGGTAACTTTTTAACCGAGGCCTCCCGCGACTTGTAGCCGAGCAGGGCTCCATCGCGGTCGGCCTGAAACTTTGACTTTGCCCCGGTCCTGGTGCAACCAGATGACCCGATTGGCGCTTTTTGTTTCTAAGCGCTAGAAAAATAATAATTCTTTAAAAATTCATATCTCCGGTTCCCCTGAACCGATTTTAATCGTTTTTGTGTCATTTTAAAGATAAAAATATAAACTATTTTTATAAATTGGTTTTGGATTTTTAAACTGTTTCCTGTGTTTTATTTAATTACTGTTTTGTGATATTTGAATGCTTTACACACTGTCTCCTAAGTTAAGCCTTGACGCTCGTTGCCAAGCTACCAAGGGTTGAGCTGGGATTAATTTACTGAGACCTAACTGTACCTAGGTGGAGGTTAGTGGCTCGTTGCTAGGTGTAGGTACCTACCTGCCCTTACCAATAACCCATTTTCCAACAGGCAGTCTACCATTTTGACTGCCATCCAGGGTGTAGCGAGGCAGTTGCAACAAACCAATGCATTCCTGGAGGGCATTCATTCTGGTCAGGCGCCCCTTCAGCGAGCTTTTCAGACTCTGGCCTCAGCACTGATGGCAGCCATTGTCCCTTTGTCTAGCCTCCCCCCTCCAACTTCCTCCACCCAGACCCAATCCCCTCTACCTCAGCCTATCCCAAGCACACCTTCAGACCAGCATGCACACACCTCAACACACAAGGGAAGCTCTGGCAAACCTAAGCACCACACACCCCACGCAAGCATCACACACATGCAGACACACCAACATCCACTGCCTCCACTCTGCCCCCTCCTCCTCGTCTCCCTCCTCCCTCCCAGTCTCGTCTACACCCACACCTGCATGCACTACATCTAAGCCACTTCTTCCATCACCAGCACACACACCACCACACCCTGCTCACGTGCAGTCACCACCCCCACTGCCATTCACACGTCCCCTGTGTCCTCTCCCAGTGTGTCTGTGACGCCACCTCCCAAGATACACAAACGCAGGCACACACCCACCCAACAGCCATTCACCTCACGACCTTCACCCAAAGTCACCAAACAAACACCTCCTACAATCACAACCTCTTCCTCCACTCCCAAACCCCCTCCAGCTACCCGTCCCAGTGTCCAGAAGAAACTTTCCTGTCCAACCTTGACCTCTTTCCCTCACCTCCCCCACCCCGTCAGTCTCCTAGGGCCCGACTCTCCAGGTCCCAACCTAGCACTTCAGCCACAACATCTCCGGGACCAGTGGTGCCTGTAGTCATGGGAATCTGGAGTGCACCGGCCACCAGGGCAGCCAGTGTGGCACGGAGCCACAGCACGGACAGTCCCCCACCTGTCAAACATCAAAAGTTGGCCAGTGCCCGGGGGGAGAGGGGGGAGACTCCAGCCACCAAAGCCGCTCCCAGGGGTACAGGTGGGAGTGTGGAGTCAGCTGTGACACCTTCCAAGGTGGAGAAGGGCAAAAAGAAAGTCTGCAAGTCTGGCATGAGCAGCATGGCGGAGAAAACCACCATCATCCACGCTGCCCAGGAGGCCAACGCCATCATCCCCGCTGCCCAGGAAGCAACCACCAGCACCAGCCCTGCTGCCCAGGAGGCCACTGCCATCATCCCCGCTGCCCAGGAGGCCATCACCATCATCCCCGCTGCCCAGGAGGCCACCGCCAGCACCAGCCCTGCTGCCCAGGAGGCCACCGCCAGCACCAGCCCTGCTGTACAGGAGGCCACTGCCAGCACCAGCCCAGCTGCCCAGGAGGCCACTGCCAGCACCAGCCCAGCTGCCCAGGAGGCCACCGCCAGCACCAGCCCCGCTGGGCAAGACAGGACCGCCAGCATCAGCCCCGCTGTGCCATGAAGGACCTCCAGCAGCTGAGCCACTGCCAAGGACCCCGCCGCCACAAGCACCGCTGAACTGGACACCGCCGCCACAAGCACTGCTGAACAGGACACCGCCGCAACAAGCACCACTGCCAAGGACACCGCCGCCACAAGCACCGATGAACAGGACACCGCCGCCACAAGCACCGCTGAACAGGACACCGCCGCAACAAGCACCGCTGGCCCAAGAGCGCCAAGGGCACTGATGCTACTGAGTCCGTCACAAGCAGGATGAAGCACTCTGGACACAAGGACCCCTCCAGAACCAGTGGAGAGATACATCCACTACCTCTGTCATTGGCAGGATGAAGCACTCTGGGCACAAGGCTCCCCTCCAGAACCAGTGGAGAATCACATCCACTACCTCTGTCCTTGGCAGGATGAAGCACTCTGGGCACAAGGCCCCCTCCAGAACCAGTGGAGAAAGGCATCCACTACCTCTGTCCTTGGCAGGATGAAGCACTTTGGGCACAAGACCCCCTCCAGAACCAGTGGAGAATCACATCCATTACCTCTGTCCTTGGCAGGATGAAGCACTCTGGGCACAAGGCCCCATCCAGTACCAGTGGAGAAAGGCATCCACCTGAGAGACCGTGGCTTTGCACTCCCCAGGATATGGCAGTGGGTAACCCACCCACTGTAGAGACTTGAGAGACTGTGGCTTTGCACTCCCCAGGATATGGCAGTGGGCAACCCACCCACTGTAGAGACTTGAGAGACTGTGGCTTTGCACTCCCCAGGATATGGCAGTGGGCAACCCACCCATTGTAGAGACTTGTGAGACTGTGGCTTTGCACTCCCCAGGTTTGAACAGCGGGCATGTGGCCCCCTCGTGGATTTGGCGCTGTGCACTCAACCGGCTGAGGTGCCCCCCTTTCCCTTCCCCCTGAGGTGCCTGTTTTATTGCTATCTGATGCCCCTGCAGTGTTCTTTCCGTCATGGTCGGGGATTGAGTGTGGGCCTCGCCCATGACGTGTGGGCCCAGTGTTCCACGGACTTCAATGGAGTACTACCTGGACTACTATTCTTGGTGTAAATATTTGTTAATGGCGTATATATATTTTTGCATCCTGGATTTTAATCGATTACATTGGTTACACTCATTTGCTTTTGTCTTTGCATTCTTTCGGGGGATTTGGGGGTGGAACTGTAATGTATCATGCTGTATTAGTATGTGTGTTGTAGTGGGTGAGGGTTGGGGTGGGGGTGTTGCGTGTGTGTCCCTGTTTTTTCCCTCCCCCCTCCCCTGTGTTGTAGGTGCAGTACTCACCGTTGTCTTCGCCGCCGGCGTTCGTGCTCCTGGTAGAGGAGCAAGAAGATGAGGGCTAACAGGATGTGGATCTTGGGTTCCATGGCGTCCGGATTCCTCGTGGGGTGTGTAGAGGTGAGCGTTTTCCCTTCGGAGTCCTGTTTCCGCCGTATTTTTGTCCGCAGTGAATCCGCCCCGAAAAAGGTGGCAGGTTGGTAGGTTGTGATACTGTGGGCGGTACATTGTCCTCCGCCTGTCTGTTGGCGGTGACCGCTAAGCTGTTTGTTTGTACCTGTCTGGCTTGGGGATGCAAGCACCTACCTCCACCAAATTTGGACAGATGGACAAATGGACTGTCGGGGTCACTTGGATCCAGCTCCTGTGTTTCAGGGACCACGCTCATCACCATGAGAGGGGACCTAGAGGATCGGTGAAGCAGCAGTTTGGTGCCTCCATTAGCAGGGGAAAAATTCCGTCGACCTACAGGAGATTTCTTCTTGGCTTCCAGTGCAGGGTGAAGGCAGACAGCCCACAGACTATGCACCACCAGGAAACAGTCGAGAAAGCCGGCAGGATTAGGCGCTACAATGTCACTGGTAGTCTTTGTGAGAAGGTAGCCTCTTTCTAGCCTTGTTACCCCCACTTTTGGCCTGTTTGTGAGTGTATGTCAGGGTGTTTGTCACTGTTTTCACTGTCTCACTGGGATCCTGATAGCCAGGCCTCAGTGCTCATAGTGAAAACACTATGTTTTCAGTATGGTTGTTATGTGTCACTGGGATCCTGCTGGTCAGGACCCCAGTGCTCATAGGTTTGTGGCCTATATGTATGTGTCACTGGGACCCTGTCACACAGGGCCCCAGTGCTCATAGGTGTGCATGTATATGTTCCCTGTGTGGTGCCTAACTGTCTCACTGAGGCTCTGCTAACCAGAACCTCAGTGGTTATGCTCTCTCATTACTTTCAAATTGTCACTAACAGGCTAGTGACCAATTTTACCAATTTACATTGGCTTACTGGAACACCCTTATAATTCCCTAGTATATGGTACTGAGGTACCCAGGGTATTGGGGTTCCAGGAGATCCCTATGGGCTGCAGCATTTCTTTTGCCACCCATAGGGAGCTCTGACAATTCTTACACAGGCCTGCCACTGCAGCCTGAGTGAAATAACGTCCACGTTATTTCACAGCCATTTTACACTGCACTTAAGTAACTTATAAGTCACCTATATGTCTAACCTTTACCTGGTAAAGGTTAGGTGCAAAGTTACTTAGTGTGAGGGCACCCTGGCACTAGCCAAGGTGCCCCCACATTGTTCAGAGCCAATTCACTGAACTTTGTGAGTGCGGGGACACCATTACACGCGTGCACTACATATAGGTCACTACCTATATGTAGCTTCACCATGGTAACTCCGAATATGGCCATGTAACATGTCTATGATCATGGAATTGCCCCCTCTATGCCATCCTGGCATTGTTGGTACAATTCCATGATCCCAGTGGTCTGTAGCACAGACCCTGGTACTGCCAGACTGCCCTTCCTGGGGTTTCTCTGCAGCTGCTGCTGCTGCCAACCCCTCAGACAGGCAGCTGCCCTCCTGGGGTCCAGCCAGGCCTGGCCCAGGATGGCAGAACAAAGAACTTCCTCTGAGAGAGGGTGTGACACCCTCTCCCTTTGGAAAATGGTGTGAAGGCAGGGGAGGAGTAGCCTCCCCCAGCCTCTGGAAATGCTTTGTTGGGCACAGATGTGCCCAATTCTGCATAAGCCAGTCTACACCGGTTCAGGGACCCCTTAGCCCCTGCTCTGGCGCGAAACTGGACAAAGGAAAGGGGAGTGACCACTCCCCTGACCTGCACCTCCCCTGGGAGGTGTCCAGAGCTCCTCCAGTGTGCTCCAGACCTCTGCCATCTTGGAAACAGAGGTGCTGCTGGCACACTGGACTGCTCTGAGTGGCCAGTGCCACCAGGTGACGTCAGAGACTCCTTGTGATAGGCTCCTTCAGGTGTTAGTAGCCTTTCCTCTCTCCTAGGTAGCCAAACCCTCTTTTCTGGCTATTTAGGGTCTCTGTCTCTGGGGAAACTTTAGATAACGAATGCATGAGCTCAGCCGAGTTCCTCTGCATCTCCCTCTTCACCTTCTGATAAGGAATCGACCGCTGACCGCGCTGGAAGCCTGCAAACCTGCAACATAGTAGCAAAGACGACTACTGCAACTCTGTAACGCTGATCCTGCCGCCTTCTCGACTGTTTTCCTGCTTGTGCATGCTGTGGGGGTAGTCTGCCTCCTCTCTGCACCAGAAGCTCCGAAGAAATCTCCCGTGGGTCGACGGAATCTTCCCCCTGCAACCGCAGGCACCAAAAAGCTGCATCTCCGGTCCCTTGGGTCTCCTCTCAGCGCGACGAGCGAGGTCCCTCGAATCCAGCGACACCGTCCAAGTGACTCCCACAGTCCAGTGACTCTTCAGCCCGAGTTTGGTGGAGGTAAGTCCTTGCCTCACCTCGCTGGGCTGCATTGCTGGGAACCGCGACTTTGCAAGCTACTCCGGCCCCTGTGCACTTCCGGCGGAAATCCTTCGTGCACAGCCAAGCCTGGGTCCACGGCACTCTAACCTGCATTGCACGACTTTCTAAGTTGGTCTCCGGCGACGTGGGACTCCTTTGTGCAACTTCAGCGAGCACCGTTTCACGCATCCTCGTAGTGCCTGTTTCTGGCACTTCTCCGGGTGCTACCTGCTTCAGTGAGGGCTCCTTGTCTTGCTCGACGTCCCCTCTCTCTGCAGTTCCAATTTGCGACCTCCTGGTCCCTCCTGGGCCCCAGCAGCGTCCAAAAACGCGAAACGCTTGATTTGCGTGTAGCAAGGCTTGTTGGCGTCCATCTGGCGGGAAAACACTTCTGCACGACTCTCCAAGGCGTGGGGGATCCATCCTCCAAAGGGGAAGTCTCTAGCCCTTGTCGTTCCTGCAGTATTCACAGTTCTTCAGCCTAGTAAGAGCTTCTTTGCACCAACCGCTGGCATTTCTTGGGCATCTGCCCATCTCCGAGTTGCTTGTGACTTTTGGACTTGGTCCCCTTGTTCCACAGGTACCCTCAGTCAGGAATCCATCGTTGTTGCATTGCTGATTTGTGTTTTCCTTGCATTTTCCCTCTAACACGACTATTTTGTCCTTAGGGGAACTTTGGTGCACTTTGCACTCACTTTTCAGGGTCTTGGGGAGGGTTATTTTTCTAACTCTCACTATTTTCTAATAGTCCCAGCGACCCTCTACAAGGTCACATAGGTTTGGGGTCCATTCGTGGTTCACATTCCACTTTTGGAGTATATGGTTTGTGTTGCCCCTATCCCTATGTTTCCCCATTGCATCCTATTGTAACTATACATTGTTTGCACTGTTTTCTAAGACTATACTGCATATTTTTGCTATTGTGTATATATATCTTGTGTATATTTCCTATCCTCTCACTGAGGGTACACTCTAAGATACTTTGGCATATTGTCATAAAAATAAAGTACCTTTATTTTTAGTATAACTGTGTATTGTGTTTTCTTATGATATTGTGCATATGACACTAAGTGGTACTGTAGTAGCTTCACACGTCTCCTAGTTCAGCCTGAGCTGCTTTGCTAAGCTACCATTATCTATCAGCCTAAGCTGCTAGACACCCTATACACTAATAAGGGATAACTGGGCCTGGTGCAAGGTGCAAGTACCCCTTGGTACTCACTACAAGCCAGTCCAGCCTCCTACATTGGTTGTGCAGCGGTGGGATAAGTGCTTTGAGACTACTTACCACTCTTGTCATTGTACTTTTCATAAGAGAAAAATATACAAAACAAGGTCAGTGTATATACACATAGCCAAAAAGTTTTGCATTTCCTCTTTTCACTCTTTTCTAAGTGCTGAAAAGTACTTCTAAACTTTCAAAAAGTTCTTAAAAGTTTAAAAAGTTTTTTCTGTCTTTCTAAAAAGTTCTGAAAACTTTTTTCTCTTTGTCTATCACTTTAACTCTCTCTAAAAATGTCTGGCACAGGCCAAAAAGTTGAACTGTCCAAACTTGCATATGATCACCTTAGCTGGAAAGGAGCAAGGAGTCTCTGCATAGAGAGAGGTTTGAGTGTAGGGAAGAATCCTTCCTTAGAACTGTTAATTAATATGCTTAGAGTACAGGATAAGGCCATAAGTGCCCAATCTGTAGAAAAAGTAGCTAATGGTTCTCAATCTGATCCAGGGACTCCCCCAGGAAAAGGTTCAGGAAAGAAACTTCTCAGCCTGCCCATTACTAGACAGTCTAGCATAGTTGGTACAGAGGTTGAATCACATCATACTGATGATGTGCTCTCACATTATGCTGGTAGCCAAGCTGTTAGGGTGCCCTCTGTAAGGGACAGGTCTCCTTCTGTTCATTCCCATCATACCTCTGTATCTAGAAATGTCCCTCCCACCCACCCTGATGACAGATTGTTAGAAAGGGAGCTCAATAGATTGAGAGTGGAACAAACCAGACTGAAGCTCAAGAAGCAACAGCTGGATTTGGATAGACAGTCTTTAGAAGTAGAGAGGGAAAGACAGAAGTTGGGTTTAGATACCCATGGTGGCAGCAGCAGTATTCCCCATAGTCATCCTGCAAAAGAGCATGATTCCAGGAATCTGCATAAGATAGTTCCCCCTTACAAGGAGGGGGATGACATTAACAAGTGGTTTGCTGCACTTGAGAGGGCCTGTGCTGTACAGGATGTCCCTCAAAAGCAGTGGGCTGCTATCCTATGGCTATCATTCACTGGAAAAGGTAGGGATAGGCTCCTTACTGTAAAAGAAAATGATGCTAATAATTTCCAAGTTCTTAAGAATGCACTCCTGGATGGTTATGGCTTAACCACTGAACAGTACAGGATAAAGTTCAGAGAGACCAAAAAGGAGTCTTCACAAGACTGGGTTGATTTCATTGACCAGGCAGTGAAGGCCTTGGAGGGGTGGTTACATGGCAGTAAAGTTACTGATTATGAAAGCCTGTATAACACAATCCTGAGAGAGCATATACTTAATAATTGTGTGTCTGATTTGTTGCACCAGTACCTGGTAGACTCTGATCTGACCTCTCCCCAAGAATTGGGAAAGAAGGCAGACAAATGGGTCAGAACAAGGGTGAACAGAAAAGTTCATACAGGGGGTGACAAAGATGGCAATAAGAAGAAAGATGGTGAAAAATCTCAAGATAAGCATGGGGATAAGGGTAAAACCAAAGATCCCACTTCAAATCTTAAACACTCTTCAGAGGGTGGGGATAAAACAAATTCTTCCTCTTCTTCCCAACCTGCACACATTAAAAAGCCTTGGTGCTTTGTGTGTAAAAACAGAGGCCATAGGCCAGGGGATAAGTCCTGTCCAGGTAAACCCCCTCAGCCTACCACCACTAATACATCAAGCTCTAGTGCCCCTAGCAGTAGTGGTACTAGTGGTGGGACTGCTGGCAACAGTCAAGCAAAGGGTGTAGTTGGGTTCACTTATGGGTCCATAGTGGAAACTGATGTAATCAGTCCCAAGACAGTTTCTGTCACACCTAGTGGCATTGGCCTTGCCACACTGGCTGCTTGTCCCCTTACAATGGATAAGTACAGGCAGACAGTTTCAATAAATGGTGTTGAGGCCTTGGCCTACAGGGACACAGGTGCCAGTTTCACTTTGGTGACTGAAAACCTAGTGCCTCCTGAACAACACATCATTGGACAACAGTATAAGATTATTGATGTCCATAACTCCACTAAGTTTCTTCCCTTAGCTATAATTCAGTTTAGTTGGGGTGGAGTTACTGGCCCTAAGCAGGTGGTGGTATCACCTAGCTTACCTGTAGACTGTCTCTTAGGTAATGACCTAGAGGCCTCAGGTTGGGCTGATGTAGAGTTTTATGCCCATGCAGCCATGCTGGGCATCCCTGAGGAATTGTTCCCTCTCATTTCAAGTGAAATGAAAAAGCAAAGGAGAGAAGGCCTGAAAACTCAGGATCCCTCTCCATCAACAGGTAAAAAGGGTATCACAGTATCCCCTAACCACCCTACCATTCAGGATACTATTCCTGTGGTGGGAGAAACCTCTCCTAGGGTGGCACCTGTTCCAAGGGAATCATCAGCTGGCAAAGCTGGACTCCCTGAGGTAGAAGTACCTCTCTGTGGGATAACTAACATTGGTGAGAAAAAGAGCACCATTTTAGTTAACATGGAGCATCCCTCCAACCCTCCCAGAGAAACTTTAGTGCAGAAACTCTGCACTGCCTCACAACACTTAGGACAGCATCCCTGCCCTAGTGTGGAGCTGATAGGACAGCATCCCTGCCCTGCTCCAACTCAAGAGAAACAGCATCCCTGTTCTCTCTTCCAGCCAGATGGACAAAGTTTTTGCCCAGCTATGGCTTTTCTGAGACAGCATCCCTGTCTGGCATTTCCATCACTACAAATAGGTTCAGTGGACAATTCCCACTGCTCTAAACTAAAACTTACTGATAGAAACTCTGAAAATACATCTTCACATTATTGCTTAGCTAAAAAACTTCAAACAGGGTGGTTTACATCCCCACAGGGAAGTAACCATATAGTGGATGATAAAGGGAGTAACCAGTCTATTGCAGAGCTACTCTCTACTTATCACCACTTAGACAATAAAGTCTCAACTGGCCAAGGTTAGCCTTATTGTCCTTCGTTTGGGGGGGGGTTGTGTGAGAAGGTAGCCTCTTTCTAGCCTTGTTACCCCCACTTTTGGCCTGTTTGTGAGTGTATGTCAGGGTGTTTGTCACTGTTTTCACTGTCTCACTGGGATCCTGATAGCCAGGCCTCAGTGCTCATAGTGAAAACACTATGTTTTCAGTATGGTTGTTATGTGTCACTGGGATCCTGCTGGTCAGGACCCCAGTGCTCATAGGTTTGTGGCCTATATGTATGTGTCACTGGGACCCTGTCACACAGGGCCCCAGTGCTCATAGGTGTGCATGTATATGTTCCCTGTGTGGTGCCTAACTGTCTCACTGAGGCTCTGCTAACCAGAACCTCAGTGGTTATGCTCTCTCATTACTTTCAAATTGTCACTAACAGGCTAGTGACCAATTTTACCAATTTACATTGGCTTACTGGAACACCCTTATAATTCCCTAGTATATGGTACTGAGGTACCCAGGGTATTGGGGTTCCAGGAGATCCCTATGGGCTGCAGCATTTCTTTTGCCACCCATAGGGAGCTCTGACAATTCTTACACAGGCCTGCCACTGCAGCCTGAGTGAAATAACGTCCACGTTATTTCACAGCCATTTTACACTGCACTTAAGTAACTTATAAGTCACCTATATGTCTAACCTTTACCTGGTAAAGGTTAGGTGCAAAGTTACTTAGTGTGAGGGCACCCTGGCACTAGCCAAGGTGCCCCCACATTGTTCAGAGCCAATTCACTGAACTTTGTGAGTGCGGGGACACCATTACACGCGTGCACTACATATAGGTCACTACCTATATGTAGCTTCACCATGGTAACTCCGAATATGGCCATGTAACATGTCTATGATCATGGAATTGCCCCCTCTATGCCATCCTGGCATTGTTGGTACAATTCCATGATCCCAGTGGTCTGTAGCACAGACCCTGGTACTGCCAGACTGCCCTTCCTGGGGTTTCTCTGCAGCTGCTGCTGCTGCCAACCCCTCAGACAGGCAGCTGCCCTCCTGGGGTCCAGCCAGGCCTGGCCCAGGATGGCAGAACAAAGAACTTCCTCTGAGAGAGGGTGTGACACCCTCTCCCTTTGGAAAATGGTGTGAGGGCAGGGGAGGAGTAGCCTCCCCCAGCCTCTGGAAATGCTTTGTTGGGCACAGATGTGCCCAATTCTGCATAAGCCAGTCTACACCGGTTCAGGGACCCCTTAGCCCCTGCTCTGGCGCGAAACTGGACAAAGGAAAGGGGAGTGACCACTCCCCTGACCTGCACCTCCCCTGGGAGGTGTCCAGAGCTCCTCCAGTGTGCTCCAGACCTCTGCCATCTTGGAAACAGAGGTGCTGCTGGCACACTGGACTGCTCTGAGTGGCCAGTGCCACCAGGTGACGTCAGAGACTCCTTGTGATAGGCTCCTTCAGGTGTTAGTAGCCTTTCCTCTCTCCTAGGTAGCCAAACCCTCTTTTCTGGCTATTTAGGGTCTCTGTCTCTGGGGAAACTTTGGATAACGAATGCATGAGCTCAGCCGAGTTCCTCTGCATCTCCCTCTTCACCTTCTGATAAGGAATCGACCGCTGACCGCGCTGGAAGCCTGCAAACCTGCAACATAGTAGCAAAGACGACTACTGCAACTCTGTAACGCTGATCCTGCCGCCTTCTCAACTGTTTTCCTGCTTGTGCATGCTGTGGGGGTAGTCTGCCTCCTCTCTGCACCAGAAGCTCCGAAGAAATCTCCCGTGGGTCGACGGAATCTTCCCCCTGCAACCGCAGGCACCAAAAAGCTGCATCTCCGGTCCCTTGGGTCTCCTCTCAGCGCGACGAGCGAGGTCCCTCGAATCCAGCGACACCGTCCAAGTGACTCCCACAGTCCAGTGACTCTTCAGCCCGAGTTTGGTGGAGGTAAGTCCTTGCCTCACCTCGCTGGGCTGCATTGCTGGGAACCGCGACTTTGCAAGCTACTCCGGCCCCTGTGCACTTCCGGCGGAAATCCTTCGTGCACAGCCAAGCCTGGGTCCACGGCACTCTAACCTGCATTGCACGACTTTCTAAGTTGGTCTCCGGCGACGTGGGACTCCTTTGTGCAACTTCGGCGAGCACCGTTTCACGCATCCTCGTAGTGCCTGTTTCTGGCACTTCTCCGGGTGCTACCTGCTTCAGTGAGGGCTCCTTGTCTTGCTCGACGTCCCCTCTCTCTGCAGGTCCAATTTGCGACCTCCTGGTCCCTCCTGGGCCCCAGCAGCGTCCAAAAACGCCAAACGCTTGATTTGCGTGTAGCAAGGCTTGTTGGCGTCCATCTGGCGGGAAAACACTTCTGCACGACTCTCCAAGGCGTGGGGGATCCATCCTCCAAAGGGGAAGTCTCTAGCCCTTGTCGTTCCTGCAGTATTCACAGTTCTTCAGCCTAGTAAGAGCTTCTTTGCACCAACCGCTGGCATTTCTTGGGCATCTGCCCATCTCCGAGTTGCTTGTGACTTTTGGACTTGGTCCCCTTGTTCCACAGGTACCCTCAGTCAGGAATCCATCGTTGTTGCATTGCTGATTTGTGTTTTCCTTGCATTTTCCCTCTAACACGACTATTTTGTCCTTAGGGGAACTTTGGTGCACTTTGCACTCACTTTTCAGGGTCTTGGGGAGGGTTATTTTTCTAACTCTCACTATTTTCTAATAGTCCCAGCGACCCTCTACAAGGTCACATAGGTTTGGGGTCCATTCGTGGTTCACATTCCACTTTTGGAGTATATGGTTTGTGTTGCCCCTATCCCTATGTTTCCCCATTGCATCCTATTGTAACTATACATTGTTTGCACTGTTTTCTAAGACTATACTGCATATTTTTGCTATTGTGTATATATATCTTGTGTATATTTCCTATCCTCTCACTGAGGGTACACTCTAAGATACTTTGGCATATTGTCATAAAAATAAAGTACCTTTATTTTTAGTATAACTGTGTATTGTGTTTTCTTATGATATTGTGCATATGACACTAAGTGGTACTGTAGTAGCTTCACACGTCTCCTAGTTCAGCCTGAGCTGCTTTGCTAAGCTACCATTATCTATCAGCCTAAGCTGCTAGACACCCTATACACTAATAAGGGATAACTGGGCCTGGTGCAAGGTGCAAGTACCCCTTGGTACTCACTACAAGCCAGTCCAGCCTCCTACAGTCTTCTTGCTACTTTGTTGCAGTTTTGGCAGAAGTCGAAGAGGGAGATACAGAGGAACTCTGGTGAGCTCTTGCATTCGTTATCTGAAGAGAAGCCCACAGAAGAGACCCCAAATAGCCCTCAGAGGAGGATTGGTCACCTAGTCAGGTAAGCACCTATCAGGAGGGGTCTCTGATGTCACCTGTTGGCACTGGCCACTCAGAGGCCTCCATTGTGCCCTCACACCTCTGCATTCAAGATGGCAGAGGTCTGGGACACACTGGAGGAGCTCTGGGCACCACCCCTGGGGTTGTGATTGACAGGGGAGTGGTCACTCCATTTTCCTTTGACCAGTTTCACGCCAGAGCAGGGGTTGGGGGATCCCTAAACCGGTGTAGACTGGTTTATGCAAGGAGGGCACAAACTGTCCTCTTCAAAGCTTTCCCTGGGGCCAGAAGTGGCTACTCCTCTCAGGCCCTTATAGGAAATCCTTGGTTCTGCCTTCCTGGGATTGGGCTGCCCAGACCCCAGGAGGGGAGAAGCCTGTCTGTGGGTTGGCAGAAGAGGTAGCTGCAGTGAAAAACCAAGAGATCTGGTTTGGCAGTACCCGGGGTCCATGATGGAGCCCTGGGGATGCATGGGATTGGCACCCAAAATAGCATATTTGGCATGGGGTGACAATTCCATGGTCTTAGACATGTTACATGGTCATATTCGAAGTTACCATTGTGAAGCTACATATAGGTTTTGACCCATATGTAGTGCGGTCGTGTAATGGTGTCCCGCACTCATAAGGTCCTGGGAAATTGCCCTGAACAATGTGGGAGCACCTTGGCTAGTGCAAGGATACCCTCACACTTAGGGGGTCATTCTGACTTTGGCGGGCGGCGGACGCCGCCCGCCAAAGTAACCCCGTCGAAAGACCGCTCCGCGGTCAAAAGACCGCGGGGGTCATTTCGACTTTCCCGCTGGGACGGCGGGCGACCGCCAAAAGGGCGCCCGCCGGTCCAGCGGGAAAGACCCTGCAACAATGAAGCCGGCGGGAGTTGCACCCGTCGCGATTTTCACTGTCTGCAAAGCAGACAGTGAAAATCTTTATGGGGCCCTGTTAGGGGGCCCCTGCACTGCCCATGCCAGTGGCATGGGCAGTGCAGGGGCCCCCAGGGGCCCCACGACACCCGTTCCCGCCATCCTGTTTCTGGCGGTGTAAACCGCCAGTAACAGGCTGGCGGGAAGGGGGTCGGAATCCCCATGGCGGCACTGCAAGCAGCGCCGCCATGGAGGATTCTCTGGGCCAGGGGAAATCCGGCGGGAAACCGCTGGATCCCCTTTTCTGACCGCGGCTTTACCGCCGCGGTCAGAATGACCCTGGAAGCACCGCCAGCCTGTTGGCGGTGCTTCCGTGTCCCTCCACCCTGGCGGTCCATGGCCGCCAGGGTTGGAATGAGGGCCTTAGTAACTTGGCACCTAACCTTCACTAAGTGAGGGTTAGACATATAGGTGGCTTATAAGTTACCTAAGTGCAGTGTAAAATGGCTTTGAAATAACGTGGACGTTATTTCACTCAGGCTGCAGTGGCAGTCCTGTGTAGGAATTGTCTGAGCTCCCTGTGGGTGGCAAAAGAAATGCTGCAGCCCATAGGGATCTCCTGGAACCCCAACACTCTGGGATCCTTGGTACCATATACTAGGGAACTATAAGGGTGTTCCAGTGTGCCAATTAGAATTGGTAAAATGGTCAGTAGCCTGCAGTGACAATTTTTAAAAGTAGGGAGAGCACAAGCACTGAGGTTCTGGTTAGCACAGCCTCAGTGATACAGTTAAGGACCACACAGGGAACACATTTAGACCACAACTATGAGCACTGGGGTCCTGCTAGCAGGATCCCAGTGAGACAGGCAGAAACAAACTGACACACAAGTAAAAATGGGGGTAACATGCCAAGGAAGATGGTACTTTCCTACACAAACCCCCCACAAACTAGGGACAATAAGGCTAACTTTGCCCAGATGAGTCTGTAGGGATATGGACAACCTCAACAATTTAGGGTTTTCACCTTTGATTTGTTTAAGCCATAAAGGAGATTTGTGGTCTGTCTGAACAATAAAGTGAGTCCCAACCAGGTATGATCTCAACTTTTTCAGTGCCAGACCAAAGCAAAGGCCTCCCTGTAGGAGGCTGGCCTGGCTTGTAGTGGGCACCAAGGGGTACTTACACTCTGTACCAGGACCAGTTATCCCTTATTAGTGTAGAAGAGGTGTTTCTAGCAGCTTAGGCTGATAGAAGGTAGCTATGGAGAGCAGCTTAGGCTGAACTAGGAGACATGCAAAGCTCCTACTATACCACTGGTGTCATATGCACAATATCATAAGAAAACACAATACACAGATATACTAAAAATAAAGGTACTTTATTTTTATGACAATATGCCAAAAGTATCTCAGTGAGTACTGTGAGAAAGTAGCCTCTTTCTAGCCTTGTTACCCCCACTTTTGGCCTGTTTGTGAGTGTATGTCAGGATGTTTGTCACTGTTTTCACTGTCTCACTGGGATCCTGATGGCTAGGCCATAGTGCTCATAGTGAAAACCCTATGTTTTCAGTATGTTTGTTATGTGTCACTGGGACCCTGCTAATCAGGACCCCAGTGCTCATAAGGTTGTGGCTTATATGTATGTGTCACTGGGACCCTGTCACACAGGGCCCCAGTGCTCATAGGTGTGCATGTATGTGTTCCCTGTGTGGTGCCTAACTGTCTCACTGAGGCTCTGCTAACCAGAACCTCAGTGGTTATGCTCTCTCATTACTTTTAAATTGTCACTAACAGGCTAGTGACCAATTTTACCAATTCACATTGGCTTACTGGAACACCCTTATAATTCCCTAGTATATGGTACTAAGGTACCCAGGGTATTGGGGTTCCAGGAGATCCCTATGGGCTGCAGCATTTCTTTTGCCACCCATAGGGAGCTCTGACAATTCTTACACAGGCCTGCCACTGCAGCCTGAGTGAAATAACGTCCACGTTATTTCACAGCCATTTTACACTGCACTTAAGTAACTTATAAGTCACCTATATGTCTAACCTTTACCTGGTAAAGGTTAGGTGCAAAGTTACTTAGTGTGAGGGCACCCTGGCACTAGCCAAGGTGCCCCCACATTGTTCAGAGCCAATTCCCTGAACTTTGTGAGTGCGGGTACACGCGTGCACTACATATAGGTCACTACCTATATGTAGCTTCACAATGGTAACTCCGAATATGGCCATGTAACATGTCTATGATCATGGAATTGCCCCCTCTATGCCATCCTGGCATAGTTGGCACAATCCCATGATCCCAGTGGTCTGTAGCACAGACCCTGGTACTGCCAAACTGCCCTTCCTGGGGTTTCACTGCAGCTGCTGCTGCTGCCAACCCCTCAGACAGGCATCTGCCCTCCTGGGGTCCAGCCAGGCCTGGCCCAGGATGGCAGAACAAAGAACTTCCTCTGAGAGAGGGTGTGACACCCTCTCCCTTTGGAAAATGGTGTGAAGGCAGGGGAGGAGTAGCCTCCCCCAGCCTCTGGAAATGCTTTGTTGGGCACAGAGGTGCCCAATTCTGCATAAGCCAGTCTACACCGGTTCAGGGACCCCTTAGCCCCTGCTCTGGCGCGAAACTGGACAAAGGAAAGGGGAGTGACCACTCCCCTGACCTGCACCTCCCCTGGGAGGTGTCCAGAGCTCCTCCAGTGTGCTCCAGACCTCTGCCATCTTGGAAACAGAGGTGCTGCTGGCACACTGGACTGCTCTGAGTGGCCAGTACCACCAGGTGACGTCAGAGACTCCTGCTGATAGGCTCCTTCAGGTGTTAGTAGCCTATCCTCTCTCCTAAGTAGCCAAACCCTCTTTTCTGGCTATTTAGGGTCTCTGTCTCTGGGGAAACTTTAGATAACGAATGCAAGAGCTCATCCGAGTACCTCTGCATCTCTCTCTTCACCTTCTGATAAGGAACCGACTGCTGACCGCGCTGGAAGCCTGCAAAACTGCAACAAAGTAGCAAAGACGACTACTGCAACTCTGTAACGCTGATCCTGCCGCCTTCTCGACTGCTTTCCTGGTGGTGCATGCTGTGGGGGTAGTCTGCCTCCTCTCTGCACTAGAAGCTCCGAAGAAATCTCCCATTGGTCGACGGAATCGTCCCCCTGCTACCGCAGGCACCAAAGAACTGCATCACCGGTACCCTGGGTCTCCTCTCAGCACGACGAGCGAGGTCCCTCGAATCCAGCAGCTCTGTCCAAGTGACTCCCACAGTCCAGTGACTCTTCAGTCCAAGTTTGGTGGAGGTAAGTCCTTGCCTCCCCACGCCAGACTGCATTGCTGGGAACCGCAACTTTTGCAGCTACTCCGGCCTCCGTGCACTTCCGGTGGAAATCCTTTGTGCACAGTCCAGCCTTGGTCCACGGCACTCTAACCTGCATTGCACGACCTCCTAAGTTGTCCTCCGGCGACGTGGGACTCCTTTGTGCAACTTCGGATGAGCACTGTTTCACGCATCTTCTTAGTGCCTGTTCTGGCACTTCTGCGGGTGCTGCCTGCTGCTGAGAGGGCTTCTTTTCTTGCTCGACGCCCCCTCTGTCCCCAGTCGCAATTGGCGACATCCTGGTCGCTCCTGGGCCACAGCAGCATCCAAAAACACTAAGTGCACGATTTGCAACTAGCAAGGCTTGTTGGCGGTCTTTCGGCGGGAAAACACTTCTGCACGACTCTCCACAGCGTGGGGGATCCATCCCCCAAAGGGGAAGTCTCTAGCCCTTCTCGTTCCTGCAGAAACTTCAGCTTCTACTGTCCAGTAGCAGCTTCTTTGCACCCACAGCTGGCATTTCCTGGGCATCTGCCCATCTCCGACTTGCTTGTGACTTTTGGACTTGGTCCCCTTGTTCCACAGGTACCCTCGACTGGAAATCCATCGTTGTTGCATTGCTGGTTTGTGTCTTTCCTGCAGAATTCCCCTATCACGACTTCTATGTCCTTTGGGGAACTTTAGTGCACTTTGCACTCACTTTCCAGGGTCTTGGGGTGGGCTATTTTTCTAACCCTTACTATTTTCTAATAGTCCCAGCGACCCTCTACAAGGTCACATAGGTTTGGGTTCCATTCGTGGTTCGCATTCCACTTTTGGAGTATATGGTTTGTGTTGCCCTTATCCCTATGTGTCCCCATTGCATCCTATTGTAACTATACATTGTTTGCACTGTTTTCTAATACTATTACTGCATATTTTGGTATTGTGTACATATATCTTGTGTATATTTGCTATCCTCATACTGAGGGTACTCACTGAGATACTTTTGGCATATTATCATAAAAATAAAGTACCTTTATTTTTAGTATATCTGTGTATTGTGTTTTCTTATGATATTGTGCATATGACACTAGTGGTACTGTAGGAGCTTCACTCGTCTCCTAGTTCAGCCTAAGCTGCTCTGCTAAGCTACCATTATCTATCAGCCTATGCTGCTAGACACCCTATACACTAATAAGGGATAACTGGGCCTGGTGCAAGGTGCAAGTACCCCTAGGTACTCTCTACAAGCCAGTCCAGCCTCCTACACCTGCGTGCAATAACGCACACATTATTTCACAGCCATTTTTCACTGCATTTAAGTAACTTATAAGTCACATATATGTCTAACCTTCACTTGCTGAAGGTTAGGTGCAAAGTTACTAGGTGTGCGGGCACTAGCAAACGTGCCCCCACATAGTTCAGGGCCATTTCCCGGGACTTTGTGAGTGCGGGGACGCCATTATACGCGTGCACTACATATAAGTCAATACCTATATGTAGTTTCACAATGGTAACTCCGAATATGGCCATGTAACATGTCTAAGATCATAGAATTGTCCCCCCATTCCAAATCTGGTATTGGGGAGCCAATTATATGCATCCTGGTGGTTCCACTATGGACCCTGGGTGCTGCCTAACCAGCTCTCTAAGGCTTCCACTGCTGCTACACCTGCTGCCACCTCACAGACAGGGTTCTGCCCTCCTGGGGTCTGAGCAGCTCAGTCCCATGAAGGCAGAACGAAGCAATTCCTCTCAGAGCAGGGTGTTACACTCTCTCCCCTTCTAAATACGTGTTACAGGCTGGGGAGGGGTAGCCTCCCCCAGCCTCTGGAAATGCTTTGAAGGGCACAGATGATGTCCTCCTTGCATAAGCCAGTCTGCACCAGTTCAGGGACCCCTTGTCCCCTGCTCTGGCGCGAAACTGGACAAAGGAAAGGGGAGTGACCACTCCCCTGTCCATCACCTCCCTAGGGGTGATGACAGTGCTCCTCCAGTGTGTCCCAGACTTTAGCCAGCCATCTTTCTTTTCAAGGTGAGGGGGCACTCTGGAGGGCTCTGAGTGGCCAGTGCCAGCAGATGACGTCAGCGACACCTCCTGATAAGTCCTTACCTGATAAGTTATCCAATCCCCTTCTCACGGCTATTTTTGGTCTCTCCTTTGGGTTCTTTTCAGATTGTGCTTGCAAGTTTCCTTCATGAATCCTCTGCAACCACTACTTCATCCTCTGACCTCGGATCAACCGCAGCCTGCTCCAGGAGCCACTATAACAGTAACAAAGTATCCACAAGGGACACTTTTTCTCTGCAACTTCAGCCCCAGCCAGCAACTGCAACAGTTTCCACTGTGTGCACGCTCTGAGGATTCCCTGTCTTCATCCTGCACCAGAAGGACCGAAGAAATCTCCTGTGGGGTGACGGAGTCACTCCCCTTCTCCAAGCAGGCACCTTCCGCGATGACGACTGGTACCCTGGGACTCCTCTCACAGCAACAAGCGTGCTCCTAAGGACACAGAGGGTGGACATCATCGACATAGACTTTCCTGAGTTCCTGCTGACGCAATTTGGAGGAGGTAAGACCTTCCCTTCTTGAGAGCGACAGTACCCCTGTGTACTGCGTCTTCTTCATCTCCTGAGGCCTCTGTGCACTCTTTGCAAAATTCCTTCGTACACAGCCTGGCCCAGTTCCCCAGCACTCCATCCTGCGACGCTCAACTCGCTGAGTTGTTCTCCAGCGGCGTGGGACCTTCTTTTGTTGTGCTGCATCAACCGCGTTTTGCACCTCCTTTGTCCCCAGATCCTGTGACTCCTCGGGGTGCTGGCTGGAATCCTGAGGACTCTCTAAAGTGCTGAGAGCCCCCTCTTCCTTGTCACATAGAGTTGAGGCCCCCAGGTCCCACCTGGGTCCATCCAGCGCCATTTTGATGCAAAACGCACTTTTGTCTTTGCCAAGGCTTGTTGTTCCAACACGCAATCTCGTCTGCAACGATGTTCACGCCGTGGGACATCTTTTGCATCATGCAGGAACCTGCTGGCATTTTCCTAGGGTGCATTCCTGCAGTCTTCGACTAACCGGGGACTCTTCTTTTGCACTCTCTTCTGGGTTGGCAGGGGCTCCTGTCCTTCCTGGAACTTCTTTCGACTTCTGGACTTGGTCCCCTTCCTTTGCAGGTCTTCAGGTCCAGGAATCCAGCAGTTGCTCTTTGCAGACTTGGTTGGCTGCTGCAAAATTCCAATCACAAGGTGTAATGTGTCCTAAGGAAGCTTGCAGTACTTTACTCCTGTTTTTCTGGGCTCTGGGGTGGGGTAGTTTACTTACTTTTACTGTATTCTTACTCTCCCAGCAATTCTGCACACACTACACTTGTCCTGGGGGGAGTTTGTGATTAACATTCCTCTTTCTTAGTGTATGGTTTGTGTTGCCCCTAGACCTATTTTCTCCCATTGCACTCTATAGCATTTCCTATTGTTTGTACTGTCCTATGACTAATTACTTGTCTAATTTGGTGTCTAGTGTATATATTGTGTTTAATACGTACCTCCAAAAGGAGTATTACCTCTAAGATATGTGTGGTACTGTGTCACCCAAATAAACTACCTTTATTTTTGGTAACACTAAGTATTGTTTTTACTTGTGTTTAAGTACTGTGCAACTATAAGTGGTATTTCATGAGCTTTGCATGTCTCCTAGTTCAACCTAAGCTGCTCTGCTATAGCTACCTCTATCAGCCTAAGCTGCTAGAACACTACTACTTCACTAATATGGGACAACTGGACCTGGTATAAGGTGTAAGTACCCAAGGTACCCACTACAAACCAGGGCAGCCTCCTACATTGGTGGTGCAGCAGTGGGATAAGTACTAGCAATTGCGTCACCACTTTGTTACCTGTGCTTTTCACAAGAAAAGCTTGCTCCAATATTTAGAGCATATATAATATATACCTAGAAGTAAGTTTCTAACTTTCTAAAAAGTTCTGTTTAACTTTGCAAACGTTTTTACAAAATCTTGAAAATATTTCTTCTTTTCTCTATAAAGTTAGCTCTGTTATTCTACTAACTTTTTACCCATTTTCTGAAACTTTTTTTTTCTCTTTCAATATGTCCTAGAGGTGTGAAAAAGACATATGAAAGTCTTAACTTTAAAATTTGAGGGTTCTCTGTATTGAAAGAATTGCGGGGATTCGGAAGAGCCCCAATAAGGAGTTCCTTTTAAATCTTCTCCTCCAAGATGACAAGGGAATCAGCACTGGTCCAGATCAGACAGGGGAAGAGGTAGAGGATGACTCCAACCAGGAAGGCTCAGAGGATCAAACTGACAATCCTGGGGAGGGTCCTTCCTCAGATCTATCTGTTAATAAGCCCCCTGGTATAACTAGTAGTGGGAAGGGTTCACACACAAGTAGGGCTCCCTTCACCTCTAGAGGCAAGGTCACTAGAGTGGCCCCTGTTAGAGATAGATCTGCCTTTGCACACTCTCAAGTTACCTCTGTTTCAGAGGCTTCACACAATTCTAACCAGGCTGAGGGTAATGCACCAACAGTTGGCCTTAGACAGGGAATCCCTGGCTGTGGAGAAAGGCAGTGTTTGGGGTTAGTTCCCCATGGTGGCAGCAGCAACTTTAGAAACTCAAATGTTAGGGAACCTTCATTTGATTCTAGAAATCTGCACAAAGTTGTCCCTCCTTACAAGGATGGTGATGACATCTACAAGTGGTTTCCTGCACTTGAGACGGCCTATAAAGTTCAGAGGGTCCCTCATGTACAGTGGGCTGCTATCCTTTGGTTATCCTTATCTGGCAAGGGGAGAGACAGACTTCTTATTGTCAGGAAGGATGATGCAGATAATTATCAAATTCTTAAAGGTGCACTCTTAGATGGTCTGGGCTTAACCACTGAATAGTACAGACTTAAGTTCAGAGAGACCAGAAAGGAGTCATCACAGGACTGGACAGACACTGTAGACTGTTCTGTGAAGGTCCTAGAAGGTTGGTTAAATGGCAGTAAGGTGACTGACTATGAAAGCCTGTATAACTTGATTCTGAGAGAGCATATCTTGAATAATTGTGTGTCTGATGTAGGAGGCTGGCCTGGCTTGTAGTGGGTACCAAAGGTACTTACACCCTGTGCCAGGTCCACTTTTCCCTTATTAGTAGAATAGAGGTGTTTCTAGCAGCTTAGGCTGATAGAAGGTAGCTATGGCAAAGCAGCTTAGGCTGAACTAGGAGATATGCAAAGCTCCTACTATACCACTTATATCATACAGCACAATATCATAAAAAAACACAATACACAGAGTTACTAAAAATAAAGGTACTTTATTTTTATGACAATATGCAACAAGTATCTCTGTGAGTACCCTCAGTAAGAAGGTAAGTAATATACACAAGTTATATGTACACAAACCCAAAACAGGTAAGTAAGAGTCATAAAACTAATGCAAACAGTGTAGAATTACAATAGGTTTGCAATAGGCAAACATAGGTCTAGGGGCAACACAAACCATATACTCCAAAAGTGGAATGCGAATCACAAACGGACCCCAGACCTATGGGAGCTTGTAGAGGATCGATGGGACTGTAAGAAAACAGTCAGGGTGTCCAAGATAACCCACCCCAAGACCCTGAAAAGTAGGATTAAAGTACACCTACTACCCCAAAAGGACACAATAGTTGTGAAAGGGGGATTCTGCAAGAACAACAAACACCAGAAAAGCACTGAAGGTGGATTCCTGGACCTGAGGACCTGCAAAGCAAGGGGATCAAGTCCAAGAGTCGCGATAGTGTCCAGGGGAGGCAGGAGCCCAGGAAACCCCGGATGAAGGTGCAAGGAAGCTGCCTCTGGTGGAAGAAGCTTGGAGTTCTGCAACAACGAAGAGGACTAGGAATTCTACTTTTGTTGGAAGATGTCCCACGTCGCGATGAAGGTTGCAGAAGTGTTCCCACGCAGAAATACCACAAAGAAGCCTTGCTGGCTGCAAGGGTCACAGTAGAGGTTTTTGGGTGCAGCTGGGGACCAGGAAGGACCAGGATGTCGCCCCTTGGAGGAGGAGACAGAGGGGGTGCTCAGCAACTCATAGAGCCCCCACAGAAGCAGGCAGCACCCGCAGAAGTACCCGAACAAGGACTTAGAAGATTTGTGAACCAGAGCTGGCTCAGAGTCACAAAGGAGGGTCCCACGATGCCGGGACCAACTCAGAGGGTTGAGCACTGCAGGTCGGAGTGCTGGGGACCCAGGCTAGGCTGTGCATGAAGGAAATCCTGGAAGAGTGCACAAGAGCCGGAGCAGCTGCAAATCACGCAGTACACAGGGTTGCAGTCTAGCGTGGGGAGGCAAGGACTTACCTCCACCAAACTTGGACTGAAGGATCACTGGACTGGGGGAGTCACTTGGATACAGTTCCTGTGTTCCAGGGACCAAGCTCGTCAGGATGAGAGGGGACCCAGAGGACCGGTGATGCAGTTCTTTTGGTGTCTGCGGTTGCAGGGGGAGGATTCCGTCGTCCCACTGGAGATTTCTTCGGAACTTCTAGTGCAGAGAGGAGGCAGACTACCCCCACAGCATGCACCACCAGGAAAACAGTTGAGAAGGCGGCAGGATCAGCGATACAAGATTGCAGTAGTCGTCTTTGCTACTTTGTTGCGGTTTTGCAGGCTTACTGAGCAGTCAGCGGTCGATTCCTTGGCAGAAGGTGAAGAGAGAGATGCAGAGGAACTCTGATGAGCTCTTGCATTCGTTATCTAAAGAATTCCCCAAAGCAGAGACCCTAAATAGCCAGAAAAGGAGGTTTGGCTACCTATGAAGGAGGATAGGCTAGCAACACAGGTAAGAGCCTATCAGAAGGAGTCTCTGACGTCAC
The DNA here is from genome assembly GCF_031143425.1 of Pleurodeles waltl. Classification (NCBI taxonomy): domain Eukaryota; kingdom Metazoa; phylum Chordata; class Amphibia; order Caudata; family Salamandridae; genus Pleurodeles; species Pleurodeles waltl. Next base: position 402,043,223 of record NC_090450.1, on the reverse strand, counting down.
CTGCTGGCACTGGCCACTCAGAGCAGTCCAGTGTGCCAGCAGCACCTCTGTTTCCAAGATGGCAGAGGTCTGGAGCACACTGGAGGAGCTCTGGGCACCTCCCCTGGGAGGTGCAGGTCAGGGGAGTGGTCACTCCCCTTTCCTTTGTCCAGTTTCGTGCCAGAGCAGGGCTGGGGGATCCCTGAACCGGTGTAGACTGGCTTATGCAGAGATGGGCACCATCTGTGCCCATCAAAGCATTTGCAGAGGCTGGGGGAGGCTACTTCTCCCCAGCCCTTCACACCTATTTCCAAAGGGAGAGGGTGTAACACCCTCTCTCAGAGGAAATCCTTTGTTCTGCCTTCCTGGGCCAGGGCTGCCTGGACCCAAGGAGGTCAGAAACCTGTCTGAAGGGTTGGCAGCAGCAGCAGCTGCAGTGGAAACCCCGGAAAGGCAGTTTGGCAGTACCCTGGTTCTGTGCTAGAGACCCGGGGGATCATGGAATTGTCCCCCCAATACCAGAATCGTCTTAGACATGTCCAGGACAAATGGAGTGGACCCCATCTAATTGTAGAAAAGAAAGGTGAGGTCACCTACCTGGTGGACCTGGGCACTGCTGAAAGCCCCCTTAGGGTGCTTCATGTCAATTGCCTGAAGCCTTACTATGACAGGGCTGACTTAACCCTTCTCATGGCTACAGATGAGGGACAAGAAGAAGAGAGTGATCCTCTCCCTGATCTCTTCTCCAGCACTGAAGCTGATTGCTTAGTGGAAGGAGTGGTTCTGGCAGACTGCCTTACTGCTGAGCAGAAGGAATACTGTAAAAATCTCCTTAATCAGTTTTCTGAACTCTTCTCACTCACACCTGGTACAACTACTTGGTGTGAACATACAATTGACACTGGAGACAGTTTACCTGTCAAAAGTAGAATTTACAGGCAACCTGACCATGTCAGAGATTGCATAAAAGCTGAAGTTCCGAAAATGTTAGACCTTGGAGTTATTGAGCCTTCTGAAGCCCAGTGGTGCTTGTCCCCAAAACGCATAGCAAAGAAGGAAAGAGAGAAATACGATTTTCTGTGAACTATAAAGGTCTCAATACAGTAACCAAAACAGATGCTTGCCCTATACCCAGGCCAGATGAGCTAATAGATACACTGGCATCTGCCAAGTATCTAAGCACTTTTGATTTGACTGCAGGGTATTGGCAGATCAAAATGTCAGAAGATGCTAAAGCAAAAACTGTGTTTTCTACCATAGGAGGGCATTATCAATTCACAGTGATGCCCTTTGGCTTGAAAAATGCACCTGCCACTTTTCAGAGGCTGGTGACTACAGTCCTCCAAGGTTTGGAAGCTTTTAGTGCAGCATATTTGGACAATATTGCTGTCTTTAGCTCCACCTGGGATGATCACCTGGTCCACCTTTAGAAAGTTTTGGAGGCCCTGCAAAAGGCAGGCCTAACTATCAAGGCTTCAAAGTGCCATATAGGGCAGGAGAAAGTGGTTTATCTGGGCCACCTGCTAGGTGGAGAACAGATTGCACCACTGCAGGGGAAGATTCAGACCATTATGGACTGGGCTGCCCCTACTTCGCAGACCCAGGTCAGAGCCTTCTTAGGTCTCACTGAGTATTACAGGAGATTCATTAAGAAGTATGGCTCCATTGCAGCACCTCTTAATGACCTTACCAGTAAGAAAATGCCTAAAAAGGTATTGTGGACAGCTAGCTGTCAGAAAGCTTTTCAGGAGCTTAAGCAGGCAAGGTGCTCTGCACCTGTCTAAAAGATCCCAAACTACTCCAAAAAATTCATTCATTGTTCAAACAGATGCTTCTGAATTAGAGGGCCAGGATCAACCTGTTGCTTTCATTAGCAGGAGGTTGACACCTAGAGATAAGTGTTGGTCTGCCATAGAGAGGGAGGCCTTTGCTGTGGTCTGTGCACTGAAGAAGCTGAGACCCTACATATTTGGGACTCACTTCATTGTTCAGACAGACCACAAACCTCTATTATGGCTTAAACAAATGAAAGGTGGAAACGCTAAATTGTTGAGGTGGTACGTTACCCTACAGGGGATGGACGATACAGTGGAACATAGACCTTGGAGTACCCACTCCAGTGCAGATGGACCCTCCAGATATTTCCACTTAGACAATGAAGAGTCATCTGGGCAAGGTTAGCCTTATTGTCCCTCGTTTGAGGGGGGGGGGGGTGTAGGAAAGTACCCTCTTCCTTTCTCTTGTTACCCCCATTTTTACCTGTATGTCAGTATGTTTTTGCCTGTCTCATTGGGATCCTGCTGGTCAGGACCCCAGTGCTCATAGTTTATGCCCTAATGTGTGAGTCTGTATAGTGCTTGACGGTGTCACTGAGTCTCTGCTAACCAGAACCTCAGTGCTTATGCACTCTCTGCTTTTAAATTTATCACTGTAGGCTAGTGACTTCAGTTACCAATTTCAATTGGCACACTGGACCCCCTTATAAGCCCCTAGTATAAGGTACCTAGGGCACTGGGGTTCCAGGAGATCCATATGGGCCACAGCATTTCTTTTTCCACCCGTAGGGAGCTCAGACAAACCCTTGCACAGGCCTACCATTGCAGCCTGCGTGCAATAACAAACACATTATTTCACAGCTATTTTTCACTGCACTTAAGTAACTTATAAGTCACCTATATGTCTAACCTTCACTTGCTGAAGGTTAGGTGGAAAGTTACTAAGTGTGAGGGCACCGTTGCACTAGCAAAGGTGCCCCCACATAGTTCAGGGCCATTTCCCGGGACCTTGTGAGTGCGGGGACGCCATTACACGTGTGAACCACATATAGGTCAATACCTATATGTAGCTTCACAATAGTTACTCTGAATATGGCCATGTAACATGTCTAAACTCATGGAATTGTCCCCCCATTCCAAATGGTATTGGGGAGCCAATTCCATGCATCCTGGGGGCTCCACTATGGACCCCAAGTACTGCCAAACCAGCTCTCTGAGGCTTCCACTGCAGCTACAGCTGCTGCCACGTCACAGACAGGGTTCTGCCCTCCTGGGGTCTGCGCAGCTCAGTCCCTTGAAGGCAGAACAAAGCAATTCCTCTCAGAGCAGGGTGTTACAACCTCTCCCATTGGAAATAGGTGTTACAGGCTGGGGAGGGGTAGCCTCCCCCAAGCTCTGGAAATGCTTTGAAGGGCAGAGATGGTGCACTCCTTTCATAAGCCAGTCTACTCCAGTTCAGGGACCCCTTGTCCCCTGCTCTGGTGTGACACTAGACAAAGGAAAGGGGAGTGACCACTCCCCTGTCCATCACCTCCCTAGGGGTGATGACAGTGCTCCTCCAGTGTGTCCCAGACTTCAGCCATCTTGCTTTTCAAGGTGAGGGGGCACTCTGGAAGGCTCTGAGTGACCAGTGCCACCAGGTAACGTCAGCGACCCCTCCTGATAGGTCCTTTCCTGATAACCCTCTCACACCTATTTAGGGTCTCTCCTTTGCGTTCTCTTCAGATTCTGCTTGCAAGTTTCCTTCAGGAATTCTCTACAACCACTACTTCATCCTCTGACCTCGGATGAACTGCAGCCTGCTCCAGGAACCGCTATAACAGCAACAAAGTATCCAAAAGGGATACTTTTCCTCTGCAATTTCAGCCTAAGCCAGCAACTGCAACAGTTTCCACTGTGTGCACGCTCTGAGGAGTCCCTGTCTTCATCCTGCACCAGAAGGACTGAAGAAAACTCCAGTGGGGTGAGGGACTCACTCCCCTGCACCAAGCAGACACCTTCCAAGATGACGACCGGACCCTGGGACTCCACTCACAGCGACGAGCGTGCTCCTGAGGACACAGAGGGTAGACATCATTGACATACTGTCCTGAGGTCCTGCAGACGCAATTTGGAGGAGGTAAGACCTTCCCTTCCCTGAGAGCGACGGTACCCCAGCGTACTGCGTCTTCTTCGTCTCCTGAGGCCTCTGTGCACTCTTTGCAAAACTCCTTTGTGCACAGCCTGGCCCAGGTCCCCAGCACTCTATCCTGCGACGCTCAACTCGCTGAGTTGTTCTGCGGTGGGGTGGGACCTTCTTTTGTTGTGCTGCATCAACCGTGTTTTGCACCTCCTTTGTCCCCCAATCCTGGAACTCCTGGGGGTGCTGGCTGGCATCCTGAGGGCTCTCTAAAGTGCTGAGAGCCCCCTATTCCTTCTCACACAGAGTTGAGGCCCCCAGGTCCCTCCTAGGTCCATCCAGCACCATTTTGTTGCAAAACGCACTTTTGTCGTAGCCAAGGCTTGTTGTTCCAACACACAATCTCGTCTGCAATGATCTTCACGCCGTGGGACATCTTTTACTCAGACAATACTCAGTGTTACCAAAAATAAAGGTACTTTATTTTAGTGAGACAAGGCCAAAAATATCTTAGAGGCAATACTCCTTCTGGAGGTAAGTATATTACACAATATATACACTACTAACCAAAATCAGGTGAGTAAACAGTCACAGAATAGTGCAAATAGTAGAAAATACAATAGATTGCAATAGGCCAAGGGGCAACACAAACCATATACTAAAATAGTGAAATGGGAATGTTGAATTCCCCCCTAGGCAAGTGTAGTGTGTAGAGGGGCGATGGGAGTGTAGAAAAACACCAAAAGTAAGTCACGTACCCCACCCCAGAGCCCAGGAAAGCAGGAATAAAGTACAGCAAGTTTCTTCAGGACACACTACAAGTCGTGATGAAGGATTGTGCAAGAACCAAGTAAGAGTGCATGCAACAAACAATGGATTCCTGGACCTGAAAACCTGTGGAGAGAGGAGACCAAGTACAGAAGTCGAAGAAGAGTCCAAGAAGGACAGGAGCCCCTGCCAACCTAGAAGAAGGTGCAAAAGTGGATTCTCCGGTCAGAAGAAAAGTACAGAAGAGCACCAAAGAAGGTGGCTGCGGGTTCATGCTTGGTGCAAGTGATGTCTGTAGGAAGCTGGCTTGGTTTGTAGTGGGTACCTTGGGTACTTACACCTTATCCCAGGTCCATTTATACCTTATTAGTGAAATGTAGTAGTGTTCTAGCAGCTTAGACTGATAGAGGTAGCTATAGCAGAGCAGCTTAGGCTGAACTAGGAGACATGTAAAGCTTCTGCAATACCACTTATAGTTACAAAGTACTTCCACACAAGAAAAGACAATACTCAGGCCCATATTCATACTTTTTGACGCAAAAATGCGCTGGCGCAGTTTTGCGTAAAAAATAGTACCGCCTGCTAACGCCATTTTGGTGCGCTGTGCGGGCATCATATTTATACTTTGACGCACGGCGGCGCAAACCACAAGTGGAAGTCATTATTTTTGACGCACACCGCAGCGTCAAGTCGTAAAGCAAAACGACGTTAACGCGGCGGAAATGACGGTGGGTCGATTTACGACCCCGCAAACCGGATATGCGTCGTTTTTTGACGCAATAGCATCAAGAAAACCTGCGAACACCGCCATTACACCAGAAGAGAGCCAAAATGGATCCCAGATGCCACTACAGACCCCAGGAAGATGACAGCAGACCAGGAACCAGCCAGGATGACCCACACTAGAACCAGGACACTTTTAAGAAGAAAAGAAAGAGTCGCTTTAGTGCAGAGGAGCAGGAAAATCTGGTTAAAGAAGTGATGGAACACCAGCACCAACTGTTTGTCACATCAAAGTTGCCAATAAGTAGGAGAGAGGCAATATGGCAACAAATCGTCGACAAGATTAACAGTGTGGCTGAAGCAGAACTGTTATCAAGTGCAAGAAACGCTGGCATGACTGCAAGCGCAGGACCAAGGAAAAGATGGCCAGGAACAGGAAGGCAGCACTGCAGACTGGAGGGGGGAGTCCAGCACACCAGGAGGCCCTGGACCACATGGAGGAGATGGTCGCAGCCGTCATCCCTGAGGAGATCGTCACAGGGATTCAAGGACAGGACAGCGCAGACTACCAGGAGACAACGCACATGCAGGGTAAGTCGCATGGGGAATTATAATGCAATAATGTCAACTGTGAGCAGGGGGGGGATACCGACCACTAAATGCATGGAAGTCATCTAATACATGGAGTGGCATGGGTAAAGGGGCACGGCATGGGGGCATTGCCCGTTCTGAGAAGGCCTGGGGCACACCATTACACAACACCAACAACAGTCCCATGGGGGCATGCTGTCATGCCAACGATGGAGCAAAGGGAAAGCCACGCCAGGAGGGAAGGCCACAACGTCAAACTGACATCCCGGCACACGTCAGCCACCATACCCCCTATATTAACTAGGACCCTCTTAACAACCTCTAGCCATACTGACAACTGGAATGTAACTGCGACAACAGTTGCCACTACCACCTCTGCTCTGTGTGCAGCTCAAGTAGCCAATGGCAGTAACCTCCCCATGGATCATAGACACCTAAATTAGGGGGTGAGGATGACAACTTCAACAATCCCCAGAAACAAGACAAAGGCCCCAGTACTCTCAAATGTCAATGCCCATATGTAGGAGGCTGGCCTGGTTTGTAGTGAGTACCAAGGGGTACTTATACTCTGCACCAGGTCCAGTTATCCTTTATTAGTGTAGAAGAGGTGTCTAGCAGCTTTGGCTGATAGAAAAGGGTAGCTTAGCAGAGCAGCTTAGGCTGAACTAGGAGACATGCAAAGCTCCCACTATACCACTAGTGTCATATGCACAATATCATAAGAAAACACAACACACAGATATACTAAAAATAAAGGTACTTTATTTTTATGACAATATGCCAAACGTATCTCAGTGAGTACCCTCAGTATGAGGATAGCAAATATACACAAGATATATGTACACAATAAACCAAGAGACCACCTCGATCTCATTCTCTCTAACCGAAACAAGAGCAGCAATAGACTCACTGAAATGGGGAAAGGCCCCTGGCCCAGACAAGATTCCAGGCGATCTATACAAATCAAGACCAGACATATGGGCACCATACCTCAACCTTATCTGCAATGCTATTGCAGCAGGGGCCCCCGTTCCACCCACTTGGAAAGGGGCTGAAATAGTACCCATTTTCAAAAAAGGAAATCCGAGCATCCCTGCCAACTATCGTCCGATTAGTCTCCTTGATAACTCCCAGAAAATCTATGCAAAGCATCTTCTGTTCCATCTCGAGGAATGGATTATGGAGTCCGAAGCTCTCTCTGACCTACAAGCAGGTTTTAGACCTGCAGTGAGTACAGTTGACCAAGCCCTAAGATTCATGTCAATAAAATGGAAGAACGTTGACCTGGGGAGGGGCAATCTTTACGTGGTCTTCATAGACCTCAGAGCCGCATTCGATTTGATCCCCAGGAACCTGCTGTGGTCAACATTATCTAACATGGGAGTGCCATCTGGTCTCCTGAAAATCATTGCTCAACTGCATGAAGATACCTTTGCTCAAATTAGATGTGGCCAGGGGGGCGAGTTGACTGACCCCGTAGCTATTAAAAAAGGTGTTAGACAGGGATGTGTCCTGGCACCCACTCTTTTTCTGCTATATATCAATAATTGCATTCACTACTTAGAGAACTGTATAAATGATTCACCTAAATTGGTTGGGAAAAAAATCCTGTGTCTGCTATATGCAGATGATACAATTTTGATATCTAAATCGCCAATGGGAATCCAAAACCTGATCAACCAATTTTGTGTTTTTTGTAGTGATTATGGTCTGGACATAAACATTAAGAAAACAAAACTCATGATATATAGTACCTCCAAGAAACGATCACGTGCTAGCATAGAAATGAACTCGATCCCTTTGGAGAAAGTAGAAGAGTTTGACTACTTGGGTTTCAGACTATCGACCACAGGCAAATGGAAGGCAGCCCTTGACAAAGGGGCTCTCATTATAAGCCAGAGAGGTGGGGCCCTTGTCCGTAGATCGAGAAAGGCTCCGAGCCCCCCCTTGAACATACTTGCAGAGATTTACAATGTCCAAATCAGAGCAGCGTCCCTTTATGGAGCGGAACTTTGGGGGTCCCACAAAAACCTTGATATCCTGCAAACCAAGGAAAACCATTTTCTTAGACAGATCGCCCGCCTAGGTATGGGCTCACCAATGACCCCTCTAAGGCTAGACCTAGGTTTAAACAGTATTAAAACCACTGCAGCCCTAAGGCCTCTTTCCTATTGGATTCGTTTATGGAAATCTGTTGAACTCGAACCATACAGGCTGGCCATAAGAGAGCTCATAGCCACCCCTCAGGCCCTGGAGAAAATTCCATGGCTGAAGGAAATGAAATCTGCCTGGGTCAAAATAGGTTTTCCTTCCTACTGGAAATATCCGGAGCAAATCCCCGATAATGCAAGGAAACCTGTTACTAAAAGATATTGGGAGAAAGTTAATGAAGACTCCTTGCATCAAAAAGGGGCGGGCAGGCTAACAATGGAATTTCTCCAACTTAAGCACGAGCCCTGGCCTGAGAACTTCTTGAACCTTCCCATGCCTCCGTACGCCCGTGCTTTATATCTCCAACTAAGATATGGTACACTGCCTATCAATGGTTTTACGGCTCACTGGTCCTCTAACATCGTTTCAAATGATAGATGTATCTCTTGCCAAAATCGTAAAGAAACAATAGAGCACATACTATTTTTTTGCCCTTTGTATAAGAGCCCCAGAGGGAGATGGATCATTCCCCTCTGCAAAAATATGTCATTATATGATAGAGCAAACGCCACCAGAATCTGTACATACGACACATCCTCCATGGTAGCTATTACAGTTACCAAATTTTTAGCGGAGGCCTGGTACATCCGGCGTAGGCTTATTGTTTTAAAGGGCATGTGAGCCATCATGACATTAGTCGACAGAAGGAGTCCCAGCTGTTATTTTTTAGTAGTATCAGTAGAAATTTCTTAGCAGGAACCTGTTGCCCCCTATATGAGGATTGATGAGGGCCAGGTCCTACGGGGAAACACTTGCACACATTGGTATGTTAGACAGAATTTTATATCCTAGTTTTTATCCTTTCTCTCTTAACATTTTAACCCACGTCTTATTTATTGTATTTTTTATCTACAATCAAATATCTAGTCTTGTTGATCTTATTCTAATACTGTCCTGATTACTACTGTTTTTATATTATTATTTTTTTATTTTTATTTTTTTTTCCAAACAAACACTATTTATCATGTATGATTGTTATCTCTGTTATTTTAAATGGCCTAGATTTCTAGACCGAATGAACTCAAATAAATAAAATATGTACACAATACCAAAATTATGCAGTAATAGCAATAGAAAGCAATACAGGCAATGTGCAGAGGTGTTTCCGTGCAGAAAGACTGCAAACAAGCCTTGCTAGCTGCAAGGGTCACGTTTAGGATTTTTGGATGCTGCTGTGGCCCAGGAGGGACCAGGATGTCGCCAATTGCGTGAGGAGACAGAGGGGGCACCCAGCAAGACAAGGAGCCCACTCAGAAGCAATCAGCACTCGCAGAAGTGCCAGAACAGGCACTACGAAGAAGAGTGAACCAGAGCTCCCCCGAAGTCACAAAAGAAGGTCCCACGACGCCGGAGGACAACTCAGGAGGTCGTGCACTGCAGGTTAGAGTGTCGGGAACCCAGGCTTGGCTGTGCACAAAGGAAATCCTGGAAGAGTGCACAGGAGCCGGAGCAGCTGCAAATCATGCGGTACCCAGCAATGCAGTCTAGCGTGGGGAGGCAAGGACTTACCTCCACCAAACTTGGACTGAAGAGTCACTGGACTGTGGAAGTCACTTGGACAGAGTTGCTGAGTTCCAGGGGCCACGCTCGTCATGCTGAGAGGGGACCCAGAGGACCGGTGATGCAGTCTTTTGGTGCCTGCGGTTGCAGGGGGAAGATTACGTCGACCCACGGGAGATTTCTTCAGAGCTTCTAGTGCAGAGAGGTGGCAGACTACCCCCACAGCATACTACACCAGGAAAACAGTCGAGGAGGCGGCCGGATCAGCTATACAAGGTTGCAGTAGTCGTCTTTGCTACTTTGTTGCAGTTTTGCAGGTGTCCAGAGCAGTCAGCGGTCGATTCCTTGGCAGAAGGTGAAGAGAGAGATGCAGAGGAACTCTGATGAGCTCTTGCATTCGTTATCTAAAGAATTCCCCAAAGCAGAGACCCTAAATAGCCAGAAAAGGAGGTTTGGCTACCTAGGAAGGAGGATAGGCTAGCAACACAGGTAAGAGCCTATCAGAAGGAGTCTCTGACATCACCTGCTGGCACTGGCCACTCAGAGCAGTTCAGTGTGCCAGCAGCTCCTCTGTTTCCAAGATGGCAGAGGTCTGGAGCACACTGGAGGAGCTCTGGGCACCTCCCAGGGGAGGTGCAGGTCAGGGGAGTGGTCACTCCCCTTTCCTTTGTCCAGTTTCGCGCCAGAGCAGGGCGGGGGGATCCCTGAACCGGTGTAGACTGGCTTATGCAGAGATGGGCACCATCTGTGCCCATCAAAGCATTTCCAGAGACTGGGGGAGGCTACTCCTCCCCAGCCCTGACACCTTTTTCCAAAGGGAGAGGGTGTAACACCCTCTCTCTGAGGAAGTCCTTTGTTCTGCCTTCCTGGACCAAGCCTGGCTGGACCCCAGGAGGGCAGAAACCTGTCTGAGGGGTTGGCAGCAGCAGCAGATGCAGTGAAACCCCGGGAAAGGTAGTTTGGCAGTACCCGGGTCTGTGCTAGAGACTCGGGGGATCATGGAATTGTCTCCCCATTGCCAGCATGGCATTGGGATGACAATTCCATGATCTTAGACATGTTACATGGCCATGTTCGGAGTTACCATTATGACGCTATACATATGTAGTGACATATGTATAGTGCACGCGTGTAATGGTGTTCCCGAACTCACAAAGTCTGGGGAATTTGCCCTGAACAATGTGGGGGCACCTTGGCTAGTGCCAGGGTGCCCACACACTAAGTAACTTAGCACCCAACCTTTACCAGGTAAAGGTTAGACATATAGGTGACTTATAAGTTACTTAAGTGCAGTGGTAAATGGCTGTGAAATAACGTGGACGTTATTTCACTCAGGCTGCAGTGGCAGGCCTGTGTAAGAATTGTCAGAGCTCCCTATGGGTGGCAAAAGAAATGCTGCAGCCCATAGGGATCTCCTGGAACCCCAATACCCTGGGTACCTCAGTACCATATACTAGGGAATTATAAGGGTGTTCCAGTATGCCAATGTAAATTGGTGAAATTGGTCACTAGCCTGTTAGTGACAATTTGGAAAGAAATGAGAGAGCATAACCACTGAGGTTCTGGTTAGCAGAGCCTCAGTGAGACAGTTAGTCATCACACAGGTAACACATCCAGGGCACACTTATGAGCACTGGGGCCCTGGTTGGCAGGGTCCCAGTGACACATACAACTAAAACAACATATATACAGTGAAATATGGGGGTAACATGCAAGGCAAGATGGTACTTTCCCACACCATAGTTGTCGCAAACATCAGCCAATGTAAACAACAATAGGAGCTACACAGCACTAAGGACACACCCATGCTGCATATGTATGGGTCCATCCTGTGCCTGGGTAACAATGCAACATCCCAAATGTCATACTGCTCAGACAACAGCATTGAGGGGGGGACACATGTAACTGGTCAATGAAATACACCTGTACAATCAGAGGACGAAATAGGACACTGATACAATTATCAGGGCAATCCAATGTAATACACATTCCCCAACATCAGCAGGACACATTACCAATGTCAACATCCATATCAGATCATAACATTGCCATGCATAGGATATGCCACATGTCAATTACATTTAAGTGGATGTGAAAGATCAGAGATTGGGGCAGGTCCAGATTGTTAAGTGTGCTGCCAGGGCCATCAGTAGACCCACAGCCAGTGAAAGGTCTCACCATGAGAATGGATGTAGACGGAGGCTTGAGTAGGAAAAGAAGGTGGCAAATCTCTATTTGTCATAAACCAACACCTAGAGGCGATGAGGCTGACAAGTCTGATAACTCAATAACATACATGTGACATACAAGTGGGCCATCGGCCTGGAAGAATGCCCATCTGAAGGACTGGAGAAATTAACACAAAACAAGATCACAAAGTGAATTCATCAAAAGGCAGGCACGTCACATCAAAATTGCCACAACACAGACACACTAATTGTACCCTGTTTCATTGCAGAGGAAGATGGATCTCCTGCGGATATGCCTGTCCCAGATTTCCCTGATGACGTGGATGACGAGCCTATAAACATTCCCCAGGAGACTATCCAAAAAGTCCTTGACACCCTCCAGACCCCACCTTCAGTCACAAGGAGGAGCACAGAACAAGCAGCCATCACAGAGGATCCACCCGCCACCCCAATTGTAAGACTTGCCAGCTCCAATACAGCTGAGGACTCAGACGACACTGGCACCAGCTTTGAGAGAACTGTAGTTGGAGTACAGCGGGAGCTGACCAAGGAGGTGCGGGTGGGGATGCAAAATATGGCAGCCAGCCTTGAGGGGATGCGTTTGTGCATGATGTCATCTGCAGATCAGGCAGCAGCTATGCAAGCCCTAACATCCATACTGCAAGGACTACAAGAAACTGTCAAGGAATTCACCACTGCAGTAAGGGAGTTGCCACAATACCTCGCACCCCAAACCTTCCACTGCATGCACGAATGCAATCATGACCCCCTCAGGGCCGACCTGGCTGCCTACCATCGTGATGTGGCTGCTATTCTCAACAACCAGCAGACCCTCCTTGCTGCAGTACTGCCCTTAAGACCCTCACAGGGAGCAGCGACCGGGATGTCTGAGTCCACATCTTCTAACACTGAGGTGTGTGCTGCCCCTTCACAACCAACAACAACAAGGACAGAGGAGGCAACACACACATCAGAAGAAGAAGACATGGAACAGATCACATTCACAAGGAAAATGACCCGGAAGCACTAGTCCCTGCCACATGGCCCACATTTACCAAGGTCCTGCGCTTTGTAACTTGCCAGTCTTGCAACAACTTTACTCAAGCACTGTTCTGCAAACCACTGTATATCTTGTCACCCAGCCCAGTGATTGTCTCTCTCCTACTCATTGGCAAATCCTGTCCCTCTGCACTGCCTGAAACATCAACCCCAGCATGTCAAGAGCATTTCTGTAACCCCTTGTGTAGGATCACAATGTAAGATGTCACTATAATGGACTCACAATCATGGACAATGTACAGATAGCACTACAGCACTTTTCAATAAATAGCACTTACACAACAAATCTGTCTCTGGTTAATGTTACATATCAACTGTGCAGTAGATAACTGAAATGTGCCTACTGTCAAGTTACATAGCTTGTCAATACAACCGTCCTGATAATATGTAGTAAGAGAATTTTGCACAGTGCCCATGATTGCATCATACTCTGCCCATTCTGAGGGACAAATCTGATGAAGTGAGAAACCATACACCATCATGCTGTGTTGGACAGAAAAATGCTTCCTCAGGGGATAACTAAGTCATCAAATAGTGGCCAAAAAATGTTGTCAACATGCAAAAATAACACAAATAACATGCCACACTAATCTAAGTAAACACTACAAAAACTCCATAAATGAAGGTGTCTGGGTTAACATACAAATAGGTAATCATGCCGAACTGTGTCACAAATGATGTATGAGGGTCATGAAGACAAGAATACAAGATTGCCAATGAGAACTCATCTTATAAGGGTGTGCATGATCATCACACTGCAGTAAGACCTAAAACTGTTTCCCCAATACCAAGTCTGGAAGCACTGTTTGTGACTTTGAAAACACACTTATCAACAGAAACACATTGTCATCCATATTAACTGTGATTGGTGGTTGCAACGAAGGGTCGACACTTTGCAAGGTAGCTCTGGGCTAGCTGCGAATCGTACAGCTCAGTTGGGATTTGTTTGTAGCATAGGACACAGATGTTATAGTACAAAATTGATGTACACTGAATCCAAACCCACGATCTAGTACCATTCAACACATACTATTAAGGGTTAACCAAATATTTATTAAATGCTATCACAGATGAGGAAACTGAGGGAAAAATCTTACCTTCCCTAATCTACCCTGACTACTCATTACTTACAACTGTCCCTAACTCACCTAAGATACACTTACTTATCACATGCAACTAAACGTTCTAAACATCCACCCCCCACCCCCCTTATGAGACGGGACAACACATACTAACTTAAACACATACTATGCTATCCTATACAAATACATGTTTTTTTGTTTATTTTTGTGTAATTTTGTTTATTTTCTTTTGATTTTTTTTTTTAAACACACAAGAACCACAACATAGCCCACCACCCACCCATGTAATAAGTAAAAATAGAAACAATCAGGACCCCCCACCCACTAACACTAACTAAACTAACAGCCTATACTAACCTAACACTAAGCACCCTAAGCCCACTAACTATAAGAACAAGGAAAGAGGAGGGAGGGGAGGGAATCATGTCCAGATCAAAAAGTCTAGAGGTTGGCCCTCCGGAGGGTCCTCTTAATGGACTTAACACGCCGGTTGATGTGGCGCACATCCCGGCTCAGGTGGCTTAACTTGCGCAGCACTTTGTCCATCTTACTGTCCATTTGGTTGAAGGCTGCTGGGTCAACAGATGGAGCAGTGTTGGTCTGGGTACCGGTGGAGGAGGTCTGTGTGGGTTTGGTGCCAGGCCTAGTGGGCTGTCCTGCACCAGTGGCAATACTGGGGCCTGGAAGTCCAGCAGATGTCGGACCAACAGTGGCAGCTGTGGGTGGGGCCACCTGGCTCGGATTGGTGGTTGTGCTGGTGGTGGCTGTGGTGGGCAAAGTAGGACCACCCTGTGGGAAGGCTCTCCATGCCCCGGAGGCCCGTTCATTGCGATATCGCCGGGCCATCCTCCGGAACACCGACTCCACCAGCAGGATGTGCTGGTATCGCATGGCCCAGCACTGAAATTCACGGACCTGGTCTGGAGTCATGTTAGCAGCTGTGAAGACAAATGCAGATATTCTACACTAGTAACTGCATTGTGTGAAATGGCACAGGAAGTTAATCAGACAATACATCTACTGTACTTGTAACAGCTCATATCACAATACAGATCATTGAATGTCCCTGAGGAAGTACATGGCAGGCCAGACTACAAAGGTCACATCACACATAGCACATCCCTAACCTACAAGATGGGTAACAACTGGCTTTGACTTGCAATATGAGTTCTGCAGTTTTCAGCTAAGAATCATGCTGCATATCCTCCGCCAAGACCTGGGCTACAAATGTCAGTGTAAGAAAAGCAAAACTAAAGCCACATGGTCTGCAAGTTGTAACTGGACTTGCCAGTATAGTACCAAGTGCCAAACCTGAGAGTGTATACTAGTTTGCAACCAAATCATCACTTATTCACATGTATGTGTAACATACTGGTAGCATCAGTACTAGGTACCCCATTCACAAACCCATGCCCGTGTTTGGGGGGGGGGTGGATAAACAACTATAATTTGCCTACAACATGTACACCGAGGAGTGTATAGAAAACTCCACACATGTTTGTCTCTACAGGCGCACCACACTCAGGTAAGGTCTCTCAACAATTAGGAGTCAGCAAACCCTAGAGCACTCATAGGGCCACACATGTCAGGAAATGCAGAACTTGGTACACAACATATACTTCCAGTGAGGCCTGACTTACATCAGACACAGAGTTGCTAGAACACCCATGATCATAAATTGCATGCACACCTAGGCCATTGCACTCAAGTTCCACATACTTGTAGCAGTACATGTGGAAGTACATGCTGCTAGGAGGTTCTACCTACTGTTTCATAATTACGTAGGTAAGTAGGGAAGCAGATGTCTATTGGAAAGCAATTTGCTGTACCAGTCTTAGAGAATGTGGGTCTGACAGGCTGACTAAATCGGAGCTGACTTCCAGTGTGACTCTTGGTGATACAAGTGTCATCCACATGACTAACCCCTGTACTCACAGTGGGGCCTACAGGAATGGCCTACAATCCCTACATGATACCATTGGATACGCATTGGCCAACTCAAAACATGTGAGAAACTGAATTCCCACTCATGGAACAAGAGAAAAGCTTGCCCAACGCATCACACCTTGCTATGCGTCCAACTCACACAAGTCCATAACCAGCAAACACAACACATAACAGACATATCAACACGTACTGGAGGGGTCGGGGTCCTCAAATGTCGCCACCTCTCCCACAGTGTAGGGTGCCGGTCCACCTATAAGGTTTGGAAGGAACAAATGTCCTCAAAATCTGTGCACAGCACAACAATTTCATAAACATATACAATGTGTAGGCTGAATAAAGAAATGGCAGCCATTCAGACATGATGGTACTGCATCTGATATATCACGGCCAACTTGTACATAGTATGGGTCTCCTGTGACAGTTACACACATATCTGCACACATACATTGGCCCTAACTATCATGTGGTTGCAAACATGCCCCGTAATCGGTGAGCTGAAATAAATATGGAGTGTGTAGGAAAGTACCATCTTTCCTGGCATGTTAACCCCATATTTCACTGTATATATGTTGTTTTAGTGTATGTGTCACTGGGACCCTGCCAGCCAGGGCCCCAGCGCTCATAAGTGTGCTAGTGACCAATTTCACCAATTCACATTGGCATACTGGAACACCCTTATAATTCCCTAGTATATGGTACTGAGGTACCCAGGGTATTGGGGTTCCAGGAGATCCCTATGGGCTGCAGCATTTCTTTTGCCACCCATAGGGAGCTCTGACAATTCTTACACAGGCCTGCCACTGCAGCCTGAGTGAAATAACGTCCACGTTATTTCACAGCCATTTACCACTGCACTTAAGTAACTTATAAGTCACCTATATGTCTATCCTTTACCTGGTAAAGGTTGGGTGCTAAGTTACTTAGTGTGTGGGCACCCTGGCACTAGCCAAGGTGCCCCCACATCGTTCAGGGCAAATTCCCCGGACTTTGTGAGTGCGGGGACACCATTACACGCGTGCACTATACATAGGTCACTACCTATGTATAGCGTCACAATGGTAACTCCGAACATGGCCATGTAACATGTCTGGCATCCTGGCATTGGGGAGACAATTCCATGATCCCCCGAGTCTCTAGCACAGACCTGGGTACTGCCAAACTACCTTTCCCGGGGTTTCACTGCAGCTGCTGCTGCTGCCAACCCCTCAGACAGGTTTCTGCCCTCCTGGGGTCCAGCCAGGCTTGGCCCAGGAAGGCAGAACAAAGGACTTCCTCAGAGAGAGGGTGACACACCCTCTCCCTTTAGAAAAAAGGTGTCAGGGCTGGGGAGGAGTAGCCTCCCCCAGCCTCTGGAAATGCTTTGATGGGCACAGATGGTGCCCATCTCTGCATAAGCCAGTCTACACCGGTTCAGGGATCCCCCAGCCCTGCTCTGGCGCGAAACTGGACAAAGGAAAGGGGAGTGACCACTCCCCTGACCTGCACCTCCCAGGGGAGGTGCCAGGAGCTCCTCCAGTGTGCTCCAGCCCTCTGCCATCTTCGAAACAGAGATGGTGCTGGCACACTGGACTGCTCTGACTGGCCAGTGCCAGCAGGTGACGTCAGAGACTCCTTCTGATAGGCTCTTACCTGTGTTGCTAGCCTATCCTCTTTCCTAGGTAGCCAAACCTCCTTTTCTGGCTATTTAGGGTCTCTGCTTTGGGGAATTCTTTAGATAACGAATGCAAGAGCTCATTAGAGTCCCTCTGCATCTCTCTCTTCACCTTCTGCCAAAGGATCGACCGCTGACTGCTCAGGACGCTTGCAAAACCGCAACAAAGTAGCAAAGACGACTACTGCAACCTTGTATCGCTGATCCTGACGCTTTCTCGCCTGTTTCCTGGTGGTGCATGCTCTGGGGGTAGCCTGCCTCCTTCTTGCACCAGGAGTTCTGAAGAAATCTCCCGTGGGTCGACGGAATCTTCCCCCTGCAACCGCAGCTAACAAAAGACTGCATCACCAGTCCTCTGGGTCCCCTCTCAGCATGACGAGCGTGGTCCCTGGAACTCAGCAACTATGTCCAAGTGACTCCCACAGTCCAGTGACTCTTCAGTCCAAGTTTGGTGGAGGTAAGTCCTTGCCTCCCCACACTAGACTGCATTGCTGGGTACCGCATGATTTGCAGCTGCTCCGGCTCCTGTACACTCTTCCAGGATTTCCTTCGTGCACAGCCAGGGTCCCCGACACTCTAACCTGCAGTGCACAACCTCCTGAGTTGTCCTCCGGTATTGTGGGACTCCATTTTGTGTCTTCGGGTGAGCTCCAGTTCACTCCTCTTTGTAGTGACTGTTCCGGCACTTCTGCGGGTGCTGCCTGCTTCTGTGAGGGCTCCCTGACTTGCTGGGCGCCCCCTCTGTCTCCTCATCCAAGTGGTCACATCCTGGTCCCTCCTGGGCCACAGCAGCATCCAAAAATCCTAACTGCGACCCTTGCAGCTAGCAAAGCTTGTTTGCAATCTTTCTGCGTGGGAACACCTCTGCAAGCTTCTTCACGATGTGGGACATCCATCCTCCAAAGGGGAAGTTTCTAGCCCTCTTTGTTCTTGCAGAGTCCACAGCTTCTACCATCCGGTGGCAGCTTCTTTGCACCCTCAGCTGGCATTTCCTGGGCATCTGCCCAATCCCGACTTTGTCGCGACTCTTGGACTTGGTCCCCTTGTTCCACAGGTACTCTCGTCCGGAGATCCACTTTGGTTGCATTGCTGGTGTTGGTCTTCCTTGCAGAATTCCCCTATCACGACTTCTGTGCTCTCTGGGGAACATAGGTGCACTTTACACCTACTTTTCAGGGTCTTGGGGTGGGCTATTTTTCTAACCCTCACTGTTTTCTTACAGTCCCAGCGACCCTCTACAAGCTCACATAGGTTTGGGGTCCATTCGTGGTTCGCATTCCACTTTTGGAGTATATGGTTTGTGTTGCCCCTATGCCTGTGTGCTCCTATTGCAATCTACTGTAACTTTACATTGCTTGCATTACTTCCTTTTGCTATTACTGCATATTTTTGGTATTGTGTACATATATCTAATGTATATTTGGCATCCTCATGTTGTAGTTTAGCAGTGATTAGATTAAGCATTAGCAGAAGACATCTTGTATTTAGCAACTATTGTGAACATTTCGCGGAAACCATTTTGTATTCATGGCAGCCATTTTCTCTGCCACATGCTGCCATGTGCTCACCATGTGCTCTGTCCTACCTTCCTGTTAACTTCTCTTGAAAATCTGCCTAGTGACAAGTTATATTTAGCATCTCCCACTTTCGCACATGCCCAGTAAGGTCTGCAGCTGTTAGTCCTTGAAAACTGTTTGCCCCTCCTAACTGTCGACTGTGCATTTCCACATGACCTTATATGTATAGAAGTCTTGCTTCTATAATTGTACCACCTCCTTTTAGCCCCTGCGTGGGTATAAAAGGACCATGCTCTCTCAGTTCAGTGTGCTACTTCAAACATTACCGAAGGGTGCTGTTTGAACTGTAGTACCACCTCATGAGGTTTAAGAAACTTTGTCTTTTATTTCAGTTTCTATGCCAACTTCTTCCTATATGGTCTGAGGACTTTGTGCAGAGAAGGGTGAACCTTCTGAGTGTTGAAGTAGGCCTTGCTGAGGCTTACTTCAACACTCATAGTGAGGGTACTCACTGAGATACTACTGGCATATTGTCATAAAAATAAAGTACCTTTATTTTTAGTATATCTGTGTACTGTGTTTTCTTATGATATTGTGCATATGACACCAGTGGTATAGTAGGAGCTTTGCATGTCTCCTAGTTCAACCTAAGCTGCTCTGCTATAGCTACCTTCTATCAGCCTAAGCTGCTAGAAACACCTCTTCTACACTAATAAGGGATAACTGGACCTGGTTCAGAGTGTAAGTAGCCCTTGATACCCACTACAAGCCAGGCCAGCCTCCTACAGAGTGTAATCGTCTCATCATGTGCATCCAAGAGAGACATCCAAAGCCTGGTTACTTGAGGACTGCATTACCAGTCAAACATGCCTTGTGGCCATGACACATAGGTCCAATGAACAGAGGGAGGGGCAGGGACTTTTGTAAGCCATCCTGTTGTTACAGTTTATTCAATTAATGTAGCCCAACTATGGTGATTTGCACCAACCATGGAGATGTGAAGCCATGTGCATACACTTGGACTGCCATCAATATTTGGAATGTGGCACAACTAACTCCAGCAAACATTCTAAGATGTTAGCTGAGGGCACCTTACACCTTTTCACGATGTTTTCAAATCCAGATCTGACATGTATCCAAAAAGATCAAGGAACACAATAATCCCACACATTCATAGTACTTCCGTGAACACTTTCCTTCCACACTCTCCAGACTCACATGAGACATATGTCTGAGCCACTTTGCTATTATCAATTGACGTGAAGGCAGCACTTATTTTCTGCATCATGTAGTGATTCTAAAGTCAGTCTAGCAATTGCGTCAACAAAGTTGGCCTAAATGTTGGTACATCTGTACTTCTCTGTCAATAGTACCCTATATAGACATGATTGGCTCCTATTTTGTTTGTTTGCTTTACTGACAAAAAGGCTGCACCAATTTCCTTCATGGAAAAGTAACCTGTAAGTTTGCTGAGCACGTGCTACCTGACAGCTAGCAATTGTGATCCTTGCCATAGTGCATCAATTTTCCCTTTATATTTCCCCAGCATTACACACAGTCAGCAAGTTAGCTGGCAGACATTGTACTAATCCCCTGATGTCACTACAGAGCATTTAATCGTGCACATTAACATGATTCATACTCACCAACAGTGCCACCAATCATGATTCCCAGGTGGTTCAAGAGATCCTGCTCCCTGGTGATGAGGTCAGCCCACCGGTGCTTCAGCTGGTGGTCACTCCTCTGGCTGGCATACACACGCTGCAGGTGATGCAGCACCTTTCCCCACTGGATTCTGCGCGCCTCTGTTGGATACCCCTGTATCACCCTGCCCCCTGTCTGGATCATGAGCGGCAAGAAATGCAACACAAGCCAGATTAAAGCCCCAACTCATCCTCCCCCATCCTGCCAAGACGTGGCCTACCAGACATACTTGGAAGTGAAAGGGAATAGGGGTAAAAGAAATAGAAAGGGGAAAAGGGGGAAAGCAGGGGTACAAAGACAGATGAAAAGTAAACTTAACCACTAAAAGAGCCCAACTATCCCCAAACTAACACTACTCACAACAGACTCCCACAAACAACAAAAACACAAGATAAAAGGACAAATGTAGACAAAACACAGTAGTACAGTATACAGCAACAATATTTATTTCACAAATTGACAATACAGATAGCACACAGGACAAAAAAAGCACAACATCTCAGGACAACACTCTCTACACAGCCACACAGTCTAGACGGATCATAGACTGCAAAGTGAAAGTGAAAGTACACCCACTGTACATGATCTGTAAACAGGATATCCTATTACATCACTTCCTGTATGAAAAGTCCCACCTTTTTCGTGTTATACGCCATTTTTTGTTTACCAAAACTGTATTTGCGTCATTTTTTTTTGACGCACAGAAGTGAAAATTAGCCCGCATCCACATAATAGTGCATGGCCTGTACAAATATCTGGATGCGGGCTAAATTTCACTCCTGTGCATCAAAAACAATTACGCAAATACAGTTTTGGTAGACAAAAAATGACGCATAACGCTAGGGACGTCAAAATAACAGTGCATTAACTGGTTTTGGGCAATTTTTCTTGTTTTTGGGTTATGTTAAATTTGGGACACATCAGAGATAGGCTGATTGAAGACAGTATGGTGTTGATGGTGTATGTTCACATGTGTGACTTCATACTGCAGCGGACCATGATCCGCTACTCCCTTCACAGTATTTTTACGGTTGGCTGATGCAATAGTTGGCCATAAGTGTGGCCTACATATATGGGTTGCAGAAATTGTGCATGTTTGGCATAAGGAGAGGATAGCAATGTGACGCACATATGTACAATACCTAAATGCCTTTGGCTCAAAGTGTGTGCTTTGGCAACCAATGTATTTGTTGACCAAGTGTGTGTGTATCACATGAAGCATATTTGTACATATGCTTGTATGAATGTGACGTCCATGTGTCTAATCCTTAGATGCAAGTCATTGTGGAAATGAGCGAAGGCATGTGTTAGTCATACATGTAACAACACCCGTAAAGTGGACTTCCAAGATTTAGGGTCACGTAGACACCACATGTGACATAGCATGCACCAGATGGATGGCAGACGCTTGTTCATGTCAATGGTCCACATTTTCTACATCCTATGTCCTAGAGTATTGGTAAGAGCTTCCTAGGCACTAGTTGGTGAATCCCACAGTGAGTCATACACATGCATTGAGGAGGTGGGTACCATGTTGTTTGCACAGACAGACAAGGGTGAATCTCAAATGTATGATGACACCACAGTTGAGGCCATAGAAGTGAGCCCCAACTATCAAGTGGCTGTGGTGGACCAGCATACAAGACAGCACGTGTCCACATATTTCCAGTGATCAATTGCACATAGGTGTCTTGTTCATGTGTGTGGTCCAATGATGATCCTGTATATTGTTTGGGGTGTAATTTGTCACAGTTCGGTCCAGGACTCATCATGAGTCAGTGGCAGGTATTCCTATATCTACTGAGTATCCTTGGTTGATCAATGTGAGTAAAGTGGATGTGGACATGTGAACCAACATTTGGATGGTCCCACCCTGTCACTAAAGACGTGTAATGAGACAGTCAACAGGGCAACCTCGGTGTGCTGAGTGAGATAATGTCTCAGGTGTCATGTTCCGGCAGGTGTCATTACAACATTTTTACACAGGTTGGCCTCTGCACTTCCCACTGCATCTGGGAACATCATAGCCTCTGTGCTGATTATTCTCACAGCTATTCACCACACACAGCCCATCACTATGTCGTGAGCACTGTGATTCTGTGTGTGAACTGTCATGGTCCTGACATTTGTGTATTTTTCATGGACATTATCAGAGGTTGCTGGTTGTGCTGAAAGCCCCGTACCCAATCCCTGCCTACAGCCCTGGGACACTGTCACACTTTGTCATTCATGCATAAATGCAACCCAGACAAGGGATGGGCCATGAATTTTGCTTTTCCCAGAGGATTTAACTCAAATGGTACAGTTAAAAGGCAGATGATGCTATACAATGTATTTGTGTGTGCATTGAAGAAGCCCATGCCCAATACCCCCTGATGAATGAGAGGTTTGCTAACGCAAGTGTGGTACATATGTAGACACAGGGATACTTTAGTGTGACGCACAGACAGTTGCCAGTCAGGCTGACAGAATGCAAGGTGATTCAGGATCCAGCTACTTGACAAGTTACATAATCAGTGGTCTGACTAAGACTGTTTGGAGGAAAAACTAGAGAGCTGACATGTCAAACTGTGTATGTCCTGCGTTTTTGAAGGTGACAAATGAACCCAGTGGCTGTGTTACACGGCTTAATTAGTATCAATGCTTAACGGTGTATTTGACATAATGGCAACTCCTATGCTGTTCCAGGCATCAGCAGGGGCAGTGCTTTTTGAAATGGGTGGTGTGCATTGAGGTGATCACAGGTGTGGTCTGCATCTGTTTCTCACCAGTCCTGTAGGTGAGACTTGCATTCTAAGGGCCAACAGACATTTTCACAGGGGAAGCAATCTACATGTGCTAACAGGGCTTTGAAACTAGAAGACAGTATATAAATTAACCTGACGTCCATGCAGTCAGATGTTCTATGACAAAGGCATACCATAGGAAAGGGTGTATCACACTGGTTTGCTAATGTTGGTCTGTGTGTGTAGAGGAGGGAATATCAGGGTACACATCTTAGTATTCCAGGGACCTCTTCCGACAGGTGGGTTGTGACCAGGTGCATGGGTGTGTCCGGAGTTAGGAAATGGGCTGACATGTACATGGAATGTCATGTGTGCAATGCTGCTCATATGAGTGGCACTTGTGCTGTCCATGTTCTGCTTCTATGGGACTCTGGTCACAGATATTCCTTGCAAATATTGGATGCAGTTGGACTTACTGCTGTCAAGGGTCTGGTCAGGCATTCCTGTTACTGATGCCAAAGCACATTGACTGCCTCATGTATGAGGCTTGTGTAGGAAAGTACCATCTTGCCTGGCATGTTACCCCCATTTTTCACTGTATATATGTTGTTTTAGTTGTATGTGTCACTGGGACCCTGGTAACCCAGGGCCCCAGTGCTCATAAGTGTGCCTGTATGTGTTACCTGTGTAGTGACTAACTGTCTCACTGAGGCTCTGCTAATCAGAACCTCAGTGGTTATGCTCTCTCATTTCTTTCCAAATTGTCACTGACAGGCTAGTGACCATTTTTTCCAATTTACATTGGCTTACTGGAACACCCTTATAATCCCCTAGTATATGGTACTGAGGCACCCAGGGTATTGGGGTTCCAGGAGATCCCTATGGGCTGCAGCATTTCTTTTGCCACCCATAGGGAGCTCTGACAATTCTTACACAGGCCTGCCACTGCAGCCTGAGTGAAATAACGTCCACGTTATTTCACAGCCATTTTACACTGCACTTAAGTAACTTATAAGTCACCTATATGTCTAACCTTTACCTGGTAAAGGTTAGGTGCAAAGTTACTTAGTGTGAGGGCACCCTGGCACTAGCCAAGGTGCCCCCACATTGTTCAGAGCCAATTCACTGAACTTTGTGAGTGCGGGGACACCATTACACGCGTGCACTACATATAGGTCACTACCTATATGTAGCTTCACCATGGTAACTCCGAATATGGTCATGTAACATGTCTATGATCATGGAATTGCCCCCTCTATGCCATCCTGGCATTGTTGGTACAATTCCATGATCCCAGTGGTCTGTAGCACAGACCCTGGTACTGCCAGACTGCCCTTCCTGGGGTTTCTCTGCAGCTGCTGCTGCTGCCAACCCCTCAGACAGGCATCTGCCCTCCTGGGGTCCAGCCAGGCCTGGCCCAGGATGGCAGAACAAAGAACTTCCTCTGAGAGAGGGTGTGACACCCTCTCCCTTTGGAAAATGGTGTGAAGGCAGGGGAGGAGTAGCCTCCCCCAGCCTCTGGAAATGCTTTGTTGGGCACAGAGGTGCCCAATTCTGCATAAGCCAGTCTACACCGGTTCAGGGACCCCTTAGCCCCTGCTCTGGCGCGAAACTGGACAAAGGAAAGGGGAGTGACCACTCCCCTGACCTGCACCTCCCCTGGGAGGTGTCCAGAGCTCCTCCAGTGTGCTCCAGACCTCTGCCATCTTGGAAACAGAGGTGCTGCTGGCACACTGGACTGCTCTGAGTGGCCAGTGCCACCAGGTGACGTCAGAGACTCCTTGTGATAGGCTCCTTCAGGTGTTAGTAGCCTTTCCTCTCTCCTAGGTAGCCAAACCCTCTTTTCTGGCTATTTAGGGTCTCTGTCTCTGGGGAAACTGGAGATAACGAATGCATGAGCTCAGCCGAGTTCCTCTGCATCTCCCTCTTCACCTTCTGAAAAGGAATCGACCGCTGACCGCGCTGGAAGCCTGCAAACCTGCAACATAGTAGCAAAGACGACTACTGCAACTCTGTAACGCTGATCCTGCCGCCTTCTCGACTGTTTTCCTGCTTGTGCATGCTGTGGGGGTAGCCTGCCTCCTCTCTGCACCAGAAGCTCCGAAGAAATCTCCCGTGGGTCGACGGAATCTTCCCCCTGCAACCGCAGGCACCAAAAAGCTGCATTTCCGGTCCCTTGGGTCTCCTCTCAGCACGACGAGCGAGGTCCCTCGAATCCAGCGACGCTGTCCAAGTGACCCCCACAGTCCAGTGACTCTTCAGCCCAAGTTTGGTGGAGGTAAGTCCTTGCCTCACCTCGCTGGGCTGCATTGCTGGGAACCGCGACTTTGCAAGCTTCTCCGGCCCCTGTGCACTTCCGGCGGAAATCCTTCGTGCACAGCCAAGCCTGGGTCCACGGCACTCTAACCTGCATTGCACGACTTTCTAAGTTGGTCTCCGGCGACGTGGGACTCCTTTGTGCAACTTCGGCGAGCACCGTTTCACGCATCCTCGTAGTGCCTGTTTCTGGCACTTCTCCGGGTGCTACCTGCTTCAGTGAGGGCTCCTTGTCTTGCTCGACGTCCCCTCTCTCTGCAGGTCCAATTTGCGACCTCCTGGTCCCTCCTGGGCCCCAGCAGCGTCCAAAAACGCCAAACGCACGATTTGCGTGTAGCAAGGCTTGTTGGCGTATATCCGGCGGGAAAACACTTCTGCACGACTCTCCAAGGCGTGGGGGATCCATCCTCCAAAGGGGAAGCCTCTAGCCCTTGTCGTTCCTGCAGTATTCACAGTTCTTCAGCCTAGTAAGAGCTTCTTTGCACCAACCGCTGGCATTTCTTGGGCATCTGCCCATCTCCGAGCTGCTTCTGACTTTTGGACTTGGTCCCCTTGTTCCACAGGTACCTTCAGACAGGAATCCATCGTTGTTGCATTGCTGATTTGTGTTTTCCTTGCATTCTCCCTCTAACACGACTATTTTGTCCTTAGGGGAACTTTGGTGCACTTTGCACTCACTTTTCAGGGTCTTGGGGGGGGTTATTTTTCTAACTCTCACTATTTTCTAATAGTCCCAGCGACCCTCTACAAGGTCACATAGGTTTGGGGTCCATTCGTGGTTCACATTCCACTTTTGGAGTATATGGTTTGTGTTGCCCCTATCCCTATGTTTCCCCATTGCATCCTATTGTAATTATACATTGTTTGCACTGTTTTCTAAGACTATACTGCATATTTTTGCTATGGTGTATATATATCTTGTGTATATTTCCTATCCTCTCACTGAGGGTACACTCTAAGATACTTTGGCATATTGTCATAAAAATAAAGTACCTTTATTTTTAGTATAACTGTGTATTGTGTTTTCTTATGATATTGTGCATATGACACTAAGTGGTACTGTAGTAGCTTCACACGTCTCCTAGTTCAGCCTGAGCTGCTTTGCTAAGCTACCATTATCTATCAGCCTAAGCTGCTAGACACCCTATACACTAATAAGGGATAACTGGGCCTGGTGCAAGGTGCAAGTACCCCTTGGTACTCACTACAAGCCAGTCCAGCCTCCTACAGCTTGTTTTCCCCTTATTGAGTGATGGTGTCTTAGTTGTGTGCCATATGCTGCGTTGGACCTTGATTTCAACATGTATGTGTGAAATAGTTGTGGTCCTCTGCTATTGGCCTTTAAAGGAGAAATGTACATGATATATGTCATTAAGAGTGTGTGTGTATGTGACCATTGTAAGTTAGGCATCACATTAGCTCTGGGATGTTCTGTGTCCTACTCAGTATATCAGCAATGCTCCATGAGGCAACACTGTTATTCTGATAAGTAGAGATGAAGGTGTGCAAAAAGGAATAGCCAGACCACCATATGGTGATTAGAATAGGTGTTTATTTAAATTTGTTAACTAAAGTGGTGAAGGTGACCATATTCAAAAGAAATTGTTGACGATCTGTTGCCGCCTGCGTATACCAGCGGCCGTGTTCTGTAGTTACCCCTCATGTTGCAGGCCAGTATCCTCCTCTTCCTCCTTTTCAGCCATGTGTGGCTCTGGTTCCAGGAGGGGAATGTTCCTTTTGATGCAAATGTTGTGCAATATTGCACATGTTAGGATGATCCTACAGACCATCTCCGGGGAATATAGGAGGCTACCACCAGTGAAGTCAAGGCACCGGAACCTTGACTTGAGGATGCCAAAGGTCCTCTCGACAATGCTGCGTGTCCTCCTATGTGCGTCGTTGTAGGCACGCTCTGCAGCAGTACTTGGCTTGCCAAATGGTGTCATAATCCATGGCTGGATGCCATACCTCTGATCAGCTGCAAGAGAAAATGATTGGGATCATGTTGATGTAGCTGGCACTATTGAAATGACCTTTCATGGCAGTAGTTGTCTTGTGTTGTCTGTGACTCTTTTGTGTAAAAATGTAGCATCCTATGCTTGTAGGATGTACCATCTGCATTGTGTTGTTTCCTTGGCTGAATGAGTGTTTGTCTGCTAACCGTTTGTCAGCAGCATGTTTTGGGATTTGCAGTACAGTGTGCCCTCCCTAGCATTGTGACTTGTGATACAGGTGTCCGTGTGTCTTCACTGGGGGTGAGATGATAGTTCCATACATAGTTAACATTGACAGTGTTGTTAACACGTTCATATCAATGTCTCCTGGACATCCCATACCTTTAGACTTAGGCAATGGATTAATGTAAAGGTCATTGGACACTTACATTTTGCAAGGTGACATTTGGGCAACCCACTCCACACGTTGTGATCTTTGATGTCTTAACATTAGGCTGTACAGTAATTTCCGATGTCTGACAGGTTCAATGGTGACCTAAGAAACATGGCTAGCGATGTCACGACCTCAGTGTGTTCCTGTTCACATGTTGCTGTTGTGGTGTATGTGTTGTGTGTCCTAGAGGGTTGCTGTGCAGTGTGTATATAAGTAGGTTTTTGTACTTACCAACAAGTAGTCCATTGCCATACCGTCCATCCTGGAAGTGTTCATTGATGATGCAGTGACGGAAGATGAATGAGTCATGTACACTCCCAGGATATTTAGCCATGATGTTGGTGATCAATCCCTGGTGAT
The DNA here is from genome assembly GCF_031143425.1 of Pleurodeles waltl. Lineage (NCBI taxonomy): Eukaryota > Metazoa > Chordata > Amphibia > Caudata > Salamandridae > Pleurodeles > Pleurodeles waltl. The sequence goes on along the minus strand of NC_090450.1, from coordinate 402,014,618 downwards.
CGACTATGGCCTGCACGTTGATGAAATGTGTGTGCTTCCTGTTGCGGTAGAGGTGTTCAATTGCAGCAGGTGGCACAAGGCGTACATGTGTGCAGTCGATTGCACCAAGGACGTGTGGGAAGCCACTGATGAGGTAGAACCCCTGTTTTGTTTCCTGCTGCTTCTGCAGTGTGTTAGGGAAGCAGATGTGGCGGGGTGTCAGTCCTTTGATGGCATCCAGTACTTTGGACAAAAAGGCAGAGAATGATTGTTGTGATATTCCACCAACCAGGGCACCAGTTGTTTGGAAAGAGCCACTTGCCAGCATATGAAGTACGGCAAGCAGCTTGGTTTCTGTTGGGATGGTGCGGGTGTCACCAAAGTGGGGCCCAACTGCGGTTCAATGTTGCGCAGCAGCTGCTGAATTGCCTGCCAGTTCAACCGGTACCTCTGGATGATGTTGTGTTCCCTGAGGCCCTGAAGGGTGGTTCTGGGGCGAAATATCCTCTCCTGCCTTCTGTGCTGCCTTTGGGGTCCCTGCTGCTGTTGTTGCTGCTGGGCTCTGCGTCTGCCTGCACGCTGGATTAGAATCACCTCCATGGCTCCCTGTTGCTGCTCTGCTGCTCTGATGTTTGTTCTGTGTGTTCTGATTAAATACAGGTGTGTTTGCCCCCATTTTAATGCCTGCCCTGACCCAGGCGTTAAATTTTGACACAAATCGGGCTGTGCGTAATTTTCTGGCTCCGCCTCCCGGCCGTGCGTCATTTTTGCCCGAAAGCATAAATACGACGCACGCCCGTTTAAGCCATTTTTTGGACGGGAACGCCTACCTTGCATATAATTAACGCAAGGCGGGTTGCCGCATCCCAAAAATTACGCACACGGCGGAATTTTGCCGTCTGCGGGCTCGGGCGTCAAAGTTTAAATATGGGGCAACGTTTGCGCTGATTGTGCGTCAAAATTTTTGATGCACAATCCGCGCAGACGGAGTATAAATATGCCTCTCAGTGTTACCAAAAATAAAGGTGGTTTATTTGGGTGACAAAAGGCCAAAAATATCTTAGAGGCAATACTACTTATGGAGGAAAGTATTATACACAATATATATACTAGACACCAAAATAAGGTAGGTAATTAGATATAGGATAGTGCAAACAATAGGAAATGCTATAGAATGCAATGGGAGAAAATAGGTCTAGGGGCAACACAAACCATATACTAAGAAAGTGGAATGCAAATCACAAATTCCCCCCTAGACAAGTGTAGTGTGTAGAGAATCGCTGGGAGAGTAAGAAGACCACAAAGGTAAGTAAAATACCACACCCCAGAGCCCAGGAAAGTAGGAGTAAAGTACTGCAAGTTTCCTTAGGACACAGTACAAGTCTTGATTAGAGTTATTGCAAGAACCAACCAAGACTGCAAACAACAACTGGTGGATTCCTGGACCTGAAGACCTGCAAAGAGAGGAGACCAAGTCCAGAAGTCAGAAGAAGTTCCAGGAAGGACAGAAGCCCATGCCAACCTAGAAGAGGGTGCAAAAGAAGAGTCCCGGGTTGGACAAAGACTGCAGAAATGCACCAAAGGAAGATGGCTGCGGGTTCCTGCATGATGCAATGGATGTCCCACGAAGAGATGTTGGATGCAGGCGAGTTTCGGCACTGGATTCGTCCAACAAGCCTTGGTTCAAGCAAAGTCACAGATTGCGTCAATGTGGCGCTGCCTGGCCCCAGACGGGACCTGGGGGCCTCAACTTGGACTGAGGAGGCAGAGGGGGTTCCCAACACTGGAGGGATCCCACAGATGACCAGGGAGCCCCCACGGAGGTCCCAGGACACAGGGCCAAAGAAGGTGCAAATTGCAGTTGTTGCAGCACTACAAAAGAAGGTCCCATGCCACCAGAGGACAACTCAGCGACTTGAGCGTCACAGGATAGAGTAACATGGACCTGGGCCAGGCTGTGCACAAAGGATTCTTGCAAATAGTGCACAGAGGCCTCAGGAGGTGAAGATGACGTGGTGCACAGGGGTACTGTCGCTTTCAGGGAAGGCAAGGTCTTACCTCCTCCAAATTTGGACAGCTGGACCTTAGGACAGTCTATGTCAAAGGGGTCCACCACCTGTGTTCCACCTGTGTTCCAAGGAGCACACTAGTCGCCAGGAGAGGAGTCCAAGAGAACCGGTCGTCAACTTAGAAGGTGCCTGCAAGAGCAGAGAAGTGACTCCGTCACTCCACAGGAGATTTGTTCGGTCCTTCTGGTGCAGGGTGAAGACAGGGAGTCCCCAGAGGTTGCACACTGTGGAAACTGTTTCAGTTGCTGGCTGGAGCTGAAGTTGCAGAGGAAATGTAGCCCTTCCGGATACTTTGTTGCTGTTACAGCGGTTCCTGGAGCAGTCTGTGGTTGATCCGATGTCAGAGGATGAAGTAGGAGTTGCAGATGATTCCTGTTGAAACTTGCAAGTAGGATCTGACGAGAAACCCACAGGAGAGACCCTCAATAGCCCTGAGAGGGTTAATGGCTATCTTATCAGGTATAGATGTCTCAGGAGGGGTCTCAGACGTCACCTGCTGTCACTGGCCACTCAGAGGCCTCCAGAGTGTCCCCACACTTGGAAAACAAGATGGATGAAGCATGGGACACACTGGAGGAGCTCTGGGCACCACCCCTGGGGTGGTGATGGACAGAGGAGTGGTCACTCCCCTTTCCTTTGTCCAGTTTTGCACCAGGGAAGGGTCTTGGGGGCCCTGAACCAGTGTAGGCTGGCTTATGCAAGGAGGACACCATCTGTGCCCTTTAAAGCATTTCCAGAGGCTGGGGGAGGCTACCCCTCCCCAGCCTGTAACACCTATTTCCAAAGGGAGAGGGTGTAACATCCTCCTCCCAAAGGAAATGGTTTGTTCTGGGACTGAGCTGCTCAGAACCCAGGAGGGCAGAACCCTGTCTGAGGGGGCAGCAGCTGTAGCTGCAGTGCAAGCCTCAGAGAGCTGGTTTTGGCAGTACTGGGGGTCCATGGTGGAGCCCCCAGGATGCATGGAATACGCTCCCCAATACCAGATTTGGAATTGGGGGAGAATTCCATGATCTTAGACATCTTACATGCCATATTTAAAGTTACCATTGTGAAGCTACATATAGGTATTGACCTATATGTAGTGCACGTGTGTAATGGCGTCCTCGCACTCACATATTCCAGGGATTGGGCCGTGGACTGTGTGGAGGCACCTTTGCTAGTGCCAGGGTGTCCTCACACTTAGTAACTTTGCACCTTGCCTTCAGTAAATGAAGGTTAGACATATAGGTGACTTATAAGTTACCTCAGTGCAGTGACAATGGCTGTGAAATAGTGTGTGCCCTATTTCACGCAGGCTGCAATTGCAGTCGTGTGAAAGAGTTTGTCTGAGCTCCTTGTGGGTGGCAAAATAAATGCTGCTGCCCATATGGATCTCCTGCAACCCCAATGCCCTGGGTACCTAGGTACCATATACTAGGTACTTATAAGGGGGAGTCCACTGTGCCAATTGAAATTGGTAAATGAAGTCTCTAGCCTATAGTGACACATTTAAAAGCAGAGAGAGCATAAGCATTGAGCTTCAGGTTAGCAGAGCCTCAGTGACACGGTTAAGCACACAGTTAAGCAAGGCTTATCTAGGAGACATGCAAAGCTCATACAATACCACTGTACTCACACAGTACTCACACACATTAAAGAAAATACTCAGTGTTACAAAAATAAAGGTACTTTATTTTGGTGACACAAATGCCAAAAATACCATAGAGACTATACTCCCTTAGGAGGTGAGTACACAAATTATTTACACTAGCATGCAGAAATACCTGTAAAAACAGAAAACAGTGCAAACAGTGAAAATCACCATAGTTCGAAATGGGACTTGGGGAGCACAAACCATATACTAAGAAAGTGGAATGTGAATGTCAGTTTTCCACCTAGGCAAGTGTAGTGTGTAAAGGGGCACTGGGAGTATTAGAAAACACCAAAGGTAAGTAATAGAAAATATCCCCGAGGGACCAGGAAAGCAGGAGTAAATAACTTTCCTAGAACACACAATAACATGTGAAAGGAGATTATGCAAGAACCAGAAGAGACTGCAAGACACTAATGATGGATTCCTGGATCTGAAGACCGGTGGAAGAAGGGGACCAAGTCCAAGAAGCACAGAAGAGTCCAGGGAGAACAGGAGCCCCTGCTAACCTGGTTGAAGGTGCGAAAGAAGAACTCCAGTGAAGAACATTCAGTATTGCACCCAAGAAGATGGATGCGGGTTCCTGGTTGGTGCAGATGATGTCCCACGCCAGATGGATGATTGCAGTCTGGTTTGCATTGCTGGATTCAGGCAACAAGCCTTAGCACACGCAAAGCTCAGGGTTAGTGGGAAAAGGTGCTGCCCGGGACCAGGAGGGACCTGGTGGACTTTATACAACAGGGGAAATCAGAGGGGGCTCTCGGCAACTCAGAGAGCCCTCAGAAGACCAGGCAGCATGCACAGTATGGGGTCAAAGAAGGAGCAAAAGGAGGCCCATTCAGCACTACAACAAAGGGTCCCGTGCCACCGGAGAACCACGCAGGAAGCTGTGCTTCGCAGGAAGAAGTGCTTTGGGCCAGAGCTACAGAGTGCATGAAGAACTTCATGGAAAGATGGCAACAAGCCTTGGCAACTGCCAAACACGTGGTGCACAGGGGTACTGTCTTGCATAGGGAGGCAAGCTCTTACCTCCACCAAAGTCGACAGGTGGACGTCAGGACATTCAGGATCACTAGACTCCACCACCTGTGATGCAGGATCCACACGACTCATCAGGAGAGGGGTTCCACACAGCGAGTCGTCGATGCAGAGAGGTGCCTGCTGAAGCAGGGGAGTGACTCCTTCACTACAAGGGAGATTCCTTCGTTATTCTGGTGCAGGCTGAAGGCATTCTGTCCTATGAGGATGCATGACTGGAAAACAGTTGCAGTTGCTGGCAGGAGCTGAAGATACAATGGTGCAGAAGTCATCTTTGCTTCTTTGTTGCAGCTTGTAGAGTTCCTGGGGGGGTCCAGATGCAGTTTCTTCGGTAAGAAGGTGAAGTAAAGGATGCAGAGGATTTCTGCTGGAGTCTGGCAATCCGAATCTGAAGAACAACCCAAAGAGAGACCCTAAGTAGCCCTGAAAGGGGGATTGGTCAGCTAAACAGGTAAGCACCTATGAGGGGAGGGCTCTGATGTCACCTGCTGGCATTGGCCACTCAGATGCTCCCAGAGTTGGCAACTTGGAATTCAAGATGGCAGAACCCAGGGACCCAGCCTCCTCTCCCAGCCTCTGGAAATGCTTTGAAGGGCACAGATGGTGCCCTCCTTGCATAAGCAGTCTACACCAGTTTAGGGAACCACCAGTCCCTGCTGTGGCGCGAAACTGGACAAAGAAAAGGAGATTGACCACTCCCCTGTCCATCACCACGGCAGGGGTGGTGCCCAGAGCTCCTCCAGTGTGTCCCAGACCTCTGCCATCTTGAATCCAGAGGTGTGAGGGCACTCTGGAGGCTTCTGAGTGGCCAGTGCCAGCAGGTGACGTCAGAGACCCCTCCTGATAGGGGCTTTCCTCACTAGGTGGTCAATCCTCCTCTGAGGGCTATTTAGGGTCTCTCCTGTGGACTTTTCCTCAGATAGCGACTTGCAAGAATTCACCAGAGTTCCTCTGCACCTCTCTATTCGACTTCTGCCAAGGATCGACCGCTGACTGCTCCAGGATGCCTGCAAAACTGCAACAAAGTAGCAAGAAGACTACCAGCGACATTGTAGCGCCTAATCCTGCCTGCTTTCTCGACTATTTCCTGGTGGTGCATGCTTTGGGGGCTGCTTGCAATCATCCTGCACTGGAAGTCATGAAGAAATCTCCTGTGGGTTGACGGAATCTTCCCCCTGCTCCAGCAGGCACCAAACTTCAGCATCACCAGTACTCTGGGACCCCTCTCACCTGACAAGGATGGCCCCTGGAACACAGGTGGTAGACCCAAGTGACCCAAACTGTCCGGTGGTCCAACTTTCCGAATTTGGAGGCGGTAAGTCCTTGCCTCCACTCTCCAGACAGTAATCCTGTGCACCACGTGAACTGCAGCTGCTAGGGCTTCTGTGCACTTTCCAAGGAATCCTTCATGCACAATCAAGCCCAGGTCCCCAGCACCCCGTCCTGCATTGCTCAACCCCCTGAGTTGTAGTGTTGAGATGACCACCGTGCTCAGTCTTCTTGAACTTCTGCGGGTGCTACCTTCTTGTGCGTGGGCTCTCTATTTTGCTGAGGGCCCCCTCTGTCTCCTCTCCCAAGTGACGACATCCTGGTCCTTCCTGGGCCCTGGCAGAACCCTTTTTCTTCAACTGTGACCTTTGCAGCTAGCAAAGCTTGTTTGCAGTCTTTTGCCAAAGAAACACTTCTGCATCCTCCAGCACTCTGTGGGACATCTTCTGCATGAAGGAGAGTTCCTAGCACCTTTTGTTGTTGCAGAATCTTCAGCTTCTTCCATCCGGAGGCATCCATTTTGCACCTTATTCTGGGGTATCCTGTCCCGTCTGGACACTTTCACGACTCTTGGACTTGGTCCCCTTCCTTTGCAGGTCCGCAGGTCCGGGAATCCATCTTCAGTGCTTTGCAGTCAGTTGTGGTCTTTGCAAAATCCTCTATCACAAATTGAGTGTGTTTCTGGGGAAATAGTAGTACTTTAATCCTACTTTCCAGGGTCTTGGGTGGGGTATCTTGGACGCCCTTAGTGTTTGCTTACACTCCCAGTGACCCTCTACTCACTAAACTAGCTTAGGGGTCCATTCATGGTTCGCATTACACTTTCTTAGTATATGGTTAGTGTTGCCCCTAGGCCTATTGCATCCTATTGTATCCTACCATGTTTGCACTACTTTCTGACTGTTTTACTTACCTGATTTTGGTTTGTGTGTATATTTTGTGTATTTTACTTACCTCCTAAGGGAGTATATCCTCTGAGATATTTTTGGCACATTGTCACTAAAATAAAGTACCTTTATTTTCAGTAACCTTGAGTATTGTGTTTCTTATGATATAGTACCTATGTGATGCAAGTGGTATAGTATGAGCTTTACATGTTTCCTAGTTCAGCCTAAGCTGCTCTGCTATTGCTAGATCTATCAGCCTAAACTGCTCGAACACTACTAATCTACTAATAAGAGATAACTGGACCTGGCACAAGGTGTAAGTACCATCAGGTACCCACTATAAGCCAGGGCAGCCTCCTACGTTGGTGGTGCAGCAGTGGGATAAGTACTTGTAACTGCTTTACCACTTTGCCATTGGTGCTTTTCATAAGAAAACCATATTCTAATACTTTGAAATATACACAATTAACCTAAACAGTCTAACTTTCTTTCTTAAAACTTTCTAAAAACTTTCTAAAAAGTTTTAAAAAGTTTGAAAACGTTTTTCTCTTTTCTTTAAAACGTTTCTAAACTTTTTTTCACTCTTTCCTAAACTCTTTCTTGCAACTATGTCTGTAGTAGAGGCCACTCCCAAAGTTGTACAGGCAACTTATGACAATTTAAACTTTAAAAGTTTGAGGGATCTCTGCATAGAAAGAAGTTTAGTGATTGGTAAGAACACTCCCAAAGATCTTCTCCTTAGTCTTTTGCTTGAAAGTGACCAGAACCAGTCTGGTCCCACCCAAGATCAGGAGGTAGAGGAGGAGGGTACCCAGGTTGAATCAGGGGAGGGACCTGAGGACTCTGGGGGGGGGGGTACTTCCAAAGACCTTTCTACTAACAGGCCATCTAGTGAAGCTGGTAGTGGGAGGGCGGTCACACACCAGTAGGGCACCTTTCACTCCAAAAGGCCAGGAAAATAGAGTTCAGGTAGTTAGAGATAGGTCCACTTCTGCCCATTCCCACATCACCTCTGTGTCAGAGAATTCCCAAGCCTCCCACCCTGAGGATAACACCCTAGACAGGGAAGTCAGAAAGCTGAGGTTAGAAGAGGCCAGACTGAAGCTGAGACAGCAGCAGTTGGCCTTAGACGGGGAGTCTCTAGATGTAGAGAGGAAAAGACAGAAGTTGGGGTTAGTTCCCCATGGAGGAAGCAGCAGTATTATTGATAGTCATCCTGTTAGAGAAACAGATTTAAGAAACCTGCACAAAATTGTCCCCACTTACAAGGAGGGGGATGGCATAAACATGTGTTTTTTGCACTTGAGAGGGCCTGTATGGTACAGCTGGTCCCTCAAAGGCAGTGGGCTGCTATCTTGTGGCTATCTTTCACTGGCAAAGGTAGGGATAGACTCCTTACTGTCAGGGAGAGTGATGCCAACAACTACAAAGTTTTGAAAGATGCACGCTTAGATGGATTTGGCTTAACCACTGAACAATACAGGATAAATTCAGAGATGCCAGAAAAGAGTCCTCTCAAGACGGGACAAACTTTGTAGGCTGTTCAGTGAAGGACTTGAAGGGATGGTTACATGGCAGTAAGGTGACTGACTACGAAACCGTATATAATCCTATTTTGAGAGAGCATATTTTGAATAATTGTGTGTCTGACTTGTTGCATCAGTACTTGGTAGACTCCGATCTGACTTCTCCCCAAGAACTAGGAAAGAAGGCAGACAAATGGGTCAGAACAAGAGTGAGCAGAAAAGCTCATACAGGTGGTGACAAGGATGGCAAGAAGAAGGATGGTAAGTCTTCTGACAAGGGTGGGGACAAAGATAAAAAGAACTCTGGGGGTCATTACAACATTGGCGGTAAAAGCCGCTTACCGCTGTGCAGAAGACCGCCAATACACCGCCGCGGCCGCGGAATTCCGCCACAGCTATTATGACCCACATTTCGGAATCCGCCGAAATTCAGACACCCACACAAGTCCGCCACACCAAAGGTCAGTGATAAACCGGCGAGAACAAATCCTCCACCGCCACGCCAACAGAAACACGCCCATGCTATTACGACCCACGAATCCACACAGCGGTCTTTCAACCGCGGTATTCCATTGGCGGTACACACCGCCGCGCTCAAAATACACACACGTCTACAAAACACCACCACATTGGACAATTCGAAATACACACACCTGATACACATACACACACCACTCCCACACACCCAATACAATGTAAAACACACACCCACATCACCCACAAACCCCTACGACCCAAAATCAGAGACGAAGGTGACAGAGAGAGAGCACAGCAATAGAGAACCCCACCACACAGAGGCACAAAACACCATCACCCACACAACATCCACGCACAAAACACCACACACCACTATACATCACCACACTCATCACCACACACACCACCCCACACATCACCTACACCACCCCATGGCTCGCCTAAGACACCCCAGGTTTTCCGAGGAGGAGCTCAGGGTTATGGTGGAGGAAATCGTACGGGTAGAGCCACAGCTATTTGGATCACAGGTGCAGCACACCTGTATAGCCAGGAAGATGGAGCTATGGCGAAGAATCGTCGACAGGGTAAACGCAGTGGGACAACACCCAAGAAATCGGGAGGACATCAGGAAGAGGTGGAACGACCTACGGGGGAAGGTGCTTTCTGTGGTCTCCAGGCACAACATCGCGATTCAGCGGACTGGCAGCGGACCCCCACCTCCTCCCCCACAACTAACAACATGGGCGGAGCAGGTCTTGACCATTATGCATCCTGAGGGCCTCGGATGAGTCGGTGGAGGAATGGACACTGGTAAGTCAAATCTCAACTATCATATCCCCCACCCTACCTGCATGCTATCACACACCCTCACCTCCTCCCCTATCACTCCAACTCCTCACTAATGTACTAATAACACAAACCACCCATCCCAACACCAAGCCCTGCATGACACAACTAAGCATGGACACCCATCACTAAAGCATGCCCACTGCACATACCCATAACACCCCTCCAACCATCATCACACAAGCCCCCGCACAGGAATGCTTGCACTGGGGTACACGCACACCCACCCACTGCACACCATGACACACACAGATGCAATAATCATGCCTTTATACCCCTGCAGGACCACTACGTAATGTCACCAGACAGGAGGGTCCAGACATGTCCACTCCACCCCCAGAAGAGGCCCACAGTGATGACAGCAGCTCTGGCCAACTGGATCCAGATGACCAGCCCGGACCATAGTGGGCCTCGGGACAGTCGGTTCCCCTCGCACAGGCACAGCTCAACACTGACCTTCCACCCTCTGGTAACACCAGCACAGCACCCACCCAGCGGGCCCATACCTCCGTCCCCAGGACACGTCAATCAGCTGTGTGTCCACCACTACAGGGAACCCAGGATAACCCACCACCCCAACAACAACAGAGACCTGGGGGCAGTGGTAGTGGGCACACGGTCCAGGGGACGGAGGCACAGGAACACAGGGAAACTGGGAGGGCTGCTGTGCGACAGGGGGCGGACAGGCCAAGGGAACCCAGTCTCCACGAGGCCCTCTCCTCCATCATGGGAGCATACCACCACTCCCAGGAGATGATGGTTACGGTCCTGGCCAAGTTTCAGGAGACCCAGCGCATGCAGGAGGAACAGTATTTGGGGTTCAGGGAGGAGCTCAGAACCATCAGCTCCGCCCTGGGCACCATCGTAGGGGTGCTGAAGGACATACAAAAGACCATGAGGGACACCGTGGCACTACAAGGGGCCCCTGACACTAGCCTGGACGATGAACTGCCCACCACCTCCGCCGGCGCTAGTGGACAGGACGCCCCACCACAGGACCACCACACCAGCACCCCACCCCCTGCAGACGGAGAACCACTCCGCAAGCGGTCCCTGAGATCCAGGAACAGGACAGAGCAAGATGGCAAGACCCCCGCCAGGAAATGAGACCACCCTGATTGTCCTCCCACTGTCCCACTTTGTTACCCTGTCCAGATTGGAACTGCCCCAGCTCCACTTCCTATGCACATATGGGCAATGCACCTGTGAGACTAATAGACTGGACTCTGCCATGGACATTCCTCCACCATCACCCATCACCATTTTGCCACGCCCTCCAATAATTAGCACTTCAAAAAACACCCTTGAACCACAAAACAATCTGGAGTCAGTCTGTGATTTAGAAAATGTGTATTAGCTATGACAGTGACAAAATCCATTCTCAAAAGTAATGTCAGCATAGCTATGTCACACATCACAAGTCCATGAAGGATGCAAGCAGATGACACACGTTGGTAACCACACCTGTGAAACCGTAATGGAAATGTATCACTCAGTTAGCAGATACTACTTCAAATTGACAGACAGGATAGAGGTAGAAGTGTAAAAGTGAATGTAATAGTAAAAAAATTGTTCTCACCTGTGTGTCACTGGAAATATTGCTGTATGACAGAGTCCCTGTTGTCAATGTCTTCTTCCTCTGCTTCCTCCTCATCACTGTCCACAGGCTCCACAGCTGCCACAACACCGTCATCTGGACCATCCTCCTGCAGAAAAGGCACCTGGCTTCGCAAAGCAAGATTGTGAAGCATCGAGCAGGTGATGATGATCTGGCACACCTTCCTTGGTGAGTAGAATAGGGAACCACCTGTCATATGGAGGCACCGGAACCTGGCCTTCAGTAGGCCGAAGGTGCGTTCAATCACCCTCCTAGTCCACCCATGGGCCTCATTGTAGCGTTCCTCTGCCCTGGTCCTGGGATTCCTCACTGGGGTCAATAGCCATGACAGGTTGGGGTAACCAGAGTCCCCTAATAGCCACACCCGGTGCCTCTGGAGTTGACCAATCACATACGGGATGCTGCTATTCCGCAGGATGTAGGCGTCATGCACTGAGCCAGGGAACATAGCATTTACCTGCGAGATGTACTGGTCTGCCAAACATACCATCTGTACATTCATCGAATGATAACTCTTCCGGTTCCTGTACACCTGTTCACTCCTGTGGGGGGGGACCAAAGCCACATGGGTCCCATCAATGGCACCTATGATGTTAGGGATATGTCCCAGGGCATAGAAGTCACCTTTAACTGTAGGCAAATCCTCCACCTGAGGGAAAACGATGTAGCTCCTCACGTGTTTCAGCAGGGCAGACAACACTCTGGACAACACGTTGGAAAACATAGGCTGGGACATCTCTGATGCCATGGCCACTGTTGTTTGAAATGACCCACTTGCTAGGAAATGGAGCACTGATAGCACCTGCACTTGAGGGGGGATTCCTGTGGGATGGCGGATTGGTGACATCAGGTCTGGCTCCAACTGGGTACAGTTCCTGGATTGTGGCACGGTCGAACCTGTAGGTGATGATTAAATGTCGCTCGTCCATTGTCAACAGGTCCACCAGCGGTCGGTACACCGGAGGATTCTGCCATCTCCTCACATGTCCCAGCTGACGGTGCCTAGGAAGGACAACAGCGACCACAGAGTCAACCAATTCTGAGGTATGTACCCACAGCTACACAGAACACGACACTAAATACAAAAATCTTCCTGTATGTGTGTTGAGTCTAGGCCTAGGTATGAATGACGCAGTTGTAAATGAAGCCATGTGGGCCCCTGAAATGGCGGCTGCCTGACCTCTAAACTGGGACAATGGGATGTGAGGTAACTGCGCTGGCGTTGTACACCGTTGCGGTAGGCGGTCAAAGACCACGGTGCAATGCTGCATTGGTTAACATTGGACCCTATGGGTCCCAGGAGCCAATGACGAAGTGCACCGGCGGTGATGATACGCACCGCCGCGGACGTCACCGCCGCAGACGTGACCGCCATTCTATCTGTTCAATCACTCGATACCTGATCTTCGACAGGAGAGGACCTACACTGCAAGTGCTGCTGTGACCTCGGTCTGGAAGAGACAATGGCTGGTGCGTCTGGGGAAAGGGCCCCTGCCTTCACTGCACAGGAGTTGGAGAAGCTCCTGGACGGGGTCCTCCCCCAGTACACGCTACTCTAAGGTCCTCCAGACCAACAGGTAAGTACACAGGGAGCACGTTGTATGGGCTATGCCTGGGTGGAGAGGGCTGGATGTCAGTAGGAAGGGAGCAGAGTTCTGCGAGCATGAAGAAGTGTAATTGCATGTGCCACATGGCAAGGGCAGGGATGTGGGCCACTCACTTCGACGGTGCTGTTGCTAATGACTTCTCTTCTTCCCCTGTACATGTCATGTAGGTCAGCGCTGTAGGAGGCTGGACTGGCTTGTAGTGAGTACCAAGGGGTACTTGCACCTTGCACCAGGCCCAGTTATCCCTTATTAGTGTATAGGGTGTCTAGCAGCTTAGGCTGATAGATAATGGTAGCTTAGCAGAGCAGCTTAGGCTGAACTAGGAGACGTGTGAAGCTACTACAGTACCACCTAGTGTCATATGCACAATATCATAAGAAAACACAATACACAGTTATACTAAAAATAAAGGTACTTTATTTTTATGACAATATGCCAAAGTATCTTAGAGTGTACCCTCAGTGAGAGGATAGGAAATATACACAAGATATATATACACAATAGCAAAAATATGCAGTATAGTCTTAGAAAACAGTGCAAACAATGTATAGTTACAATAGGATGCAATGGGGAAACATAGGGATAGGGGCAACACAAACCATATACTCCAAAAGTGGAATGCGAACCACGAATGGACCCCAAACCTATGTGACCTTGTAGAGGGTCGCTGGGACTATTAGAAAATAGTGAGAGTTAGAAAAATAACCCTCCCCAAGACCCTGAAAAGTGAGTGCAAAGTGCACTAAAGTTCCCCTAAGGACAAAGTAGTCGTGTTAGAGGAATAATGCAGGAAAGACACAAACCAGCAATGCAACAACTGTGGATTTCCAATCTAGGGTACCTGTAGAACAAGGGGACCAAGTCCAAAAGTCACAAGCAAGTCGGAGATGGGCAGATGCCCAGGAAATGCCAGCTGCGGGTGCAAAGAAGCTTCGACTGGACAGAAGAAGCTGAGGTTTCTGCAGGAACGAAAAGGGCTAGAGACTTCCCCTTTGGTGGACGGATCCGTCTTGCCGTGGAGAGTCGTGTAGAAGTGTTTTCCCGCCGAAAGAACGCTAACAAGCCTTGCTAGCTGCAAATCGTGCGTTTGAAGTTTTTGGACGCTGCTGGGGCCCAGGAGGGACCAGGAGGTCGCAAATTGGACCTGAAGAGAGAGGGGACGTCGAGCAAGACAGAGAGCCCTCACTGAAGCAGGTAGCACCCGGAGAAGTGCCAGAAACAGACACTACAAGGATGCGTGAAACGGTGCTCGCCGAAGTTGCACAAAGGAGTCCCACGTCGCCGGAGACCAACTTAGAAAGTCGTGCAATGCAGGTTAGAGTGCCGTGGACCCAGGCTTGGCTGTGCACAAAGGATTTCCACCGGAAGTGCACAGGGGCCGGAGTAGCTGCAAAATCGCGGTTCTCAGCAATGCAGCCCAGCGAGGTGAGGCAAGGACTTACCTCCACCAAACTTGGGCTGAAGAGTCACTGGACTGTGGGGGTCACTTGCACAGAGTCGCTGGATTCGAGGGACCTCGCTCGTTGTGCTGAGAGGAGACCCAAGGGACCGGTAATGCAGCTTTTTGGTGCCTGCGGTTGCAGGGGGAAGATTCCGTCGACCCACGGGAGATTTCTTCGGAGCTTCTGGTGCAGAGAGGAGGCAGACTACCCCCACAGCATGCACAAGCAGGAAAACAGTCGAGAAGGCGGCAGGATCAGCGTTACAGAGTTGCAGTAGTCGTCTTGGCTACTATGTTGCAGGTTTGCAGGCTTCCAGCGCGGTCAGCGGTCGATTCCTTATCAGAAGGTGAAGAGAGAGATGCAGAGGAACTCGGCTGAGCTCATGCATTCGTTATCTAAAGTTTCCCCAGAGACAGAGACCCTAAATAGCCAGAAAAGAGGGTTTGGCTACCTAGGAGAGAGGAAAGGCTACTAACACCTGAAGGAGCCTATCAGCAGGAGTCTCTGACGTCACCTGGTGGCACTGGCCACTCAGACCAGTCCAGTGTGCCAGCAGCACCTCTGTTTCCAAGATGGCAGAGGTCTGGAGCACACTGGAGGAGCTCTGGACACCTCCCAGGGGAGGTGCAGGTCAGGGGAGTGGTCACTCCCCTTTCCTTTGTCCAGTTTCGTGCCAGAGCAGGGGCTAAGGGGTCCCTGAACCGGTGTAGACTGGCTTATGCAGAATTGGGCACATCTGTGCCCAACAAAGCATTTCCAGAGGCTGGGGGAGGCTACTCCTCCCCTGCCTTCACACCATTTTCCAAAGGGAGAGGGTGTCACACCCTCTCTCAGAGGAAGTTCTTTGTTCTGCCATCCTGGGCCAGGCCTGGCTGGACCCCAGGAGGGCAGCTGCCTGTCTGAGGGGTTGGCAGCAGCTGCAGTGAAACCCCAGGAAGGGCAGTCTGGCAGTACCAGGGTCTGTGCTACAGACCACTGGGATCATGGAATTGTACCAACAATGCCAGGATGGCATAGAGGGGGCAATTCCATGATCATAGACATGTTACATGGCCATATTCGGAGTTACCATGGTGAAGCTACATATAGGTAGTGACCTATATGTAGTGCACGCGTGTAATGGTGTCCCCGCACTCACAAAGTTCAGTGAATTGGCTCTGAACAATGTGGGGGCACCTTGGCTAGTGCTAGGGTGCCCTCACACTAAGTAACTTTGCACCTAACCTTTACCAGGTAAAGGTTAGACATATAGATGACGTATAAGTTACTTAAGTGCAGTGTAAAATGGCTGTGAAATAACGTGGACGTTATTTCACTCAGGCTGCAGTGGCAGGCCTGTGTAAGAATTGTCAGAGCTCCCTATGGGTGGCAAAAGAAATGCTGCAGCCCATAGGGAGTTCCTGGAACCCCAATACCCTGGGTACCTCAGTACCATATACTAGGGAATTATAAGGGTGTTCCAGTAAGCCAATGTAAATTGGTAAAATTGGTCACTAGCCTGTTAGTGACAATTTGAAAGTAATGAGAGAGCATAACCACTGAGGTTCTGGTTAGCAGAGCCTCAGTGAGACAGTTAGGCACCACACAGGGAACATATACATGCACACCTATGAGCACTGGGGCCCTGTGTGACAGGGTCCCAGTGACACATACATATAGGCCACAAACCTATGAGCACTGGGGTCCTGACCAGCAGGATCCCAGTGACACATAACAACCATACTTAAAACATAGTGTTTTCACTATGAGCACTGAGGCCTGGCTATCAGGATCCCAGTGAGACAGTGAAAACAGTGACAAACACCCTGACATACACTCACAAACAGGCCAAAAGTGGGGGTAACAAGGCTAGAAAGAGGCTACCTTCTCACACAACCCCCCCCCCAAACGAAGGACAATAAGGCTAACCTTGGCCAGTTGAGACTTTATTGTCTAAGTGGTGATAAGTAGAGAGTAGCTCTGCAATAGACTGGTTACTCCCTTTATCATCCACTATATGGTTACTTCCCTGTGGGGATGTAAACCACCCTGTTTGAAGTTTTTTAGCTAAGCAACAATGTGAAGATGTATTTTCAGAGTTTCTATCAGTAAGTTTTAGTTTAGAGCAGTGGGAATTGTCCACTGAACCTATTTGTAGTGATGGAAATGCCAGACAGGGATGCTGTCTCAGAAAAGCCATAGCTGGGCAAAAACTTTGTCCATCTGGCTGGAAGAGAGAACAGGGATGCTGTTTCTCTTGAGTTGGAGCAGGGCAGGGATGCTGTCCTATGAGCTCCACACTAGGGCAGGGATGCTGTCCTAAGTGTTGTGAGGTAGTGCAGGGTTTCTGCACTAAAGTTTCTCTGGGAGGGTTGGAGGGATGCTCCATGTTAACTAAAATGGTGCTGTTTTTCTCACCAATGTTAGTTATCCCACAGAGAGGTACTTCCACCTCAGGGAGTCCAGCTTTGCCAGCTGATGATTCCCTTGGAACAGGTGCCACCCCAGGAGAGGTTTCTCCCACCACAGGAATAGTATCCTGAATGGTAGGGTGGTTAGGGGATACTGTGATACCCTTTTTACCTGTTGATGGAGAGGGATCCTGAGTTTTCAGGCCTTCTCTCCTTTGCTTTTTCATTTCACTTGAAATGAGAGGGAAAAATTCCTCAGGGATGCCCAGCATGGCTGCATGGGCATAAAACTCTACATCAGCCCAACCTGAGGCCTCTAGGTCATTACCTAAGAGACAGTCTACAGGTAAGCTAGGTGATACCACCACCTGCTTAGGGCCAGTAACTCCACCCCAACTAAACTGAATTATAGCTAAGGGAAGAAACTTAGTGGAGTTATGGACATCAATAATCTTATACTGTTGTCCAATGATGTGTTGTTCAGGAGGCACTAGGTTTTCAGTCACCAAAGTGAAACTGGCACCTGTGTCCCTGTAGGCCAAGGCCTCAACACCATTTATTGAAACTGTCTGCCTGTACTTATCCATTGTAAGGGGACAAGCAGCCAGTGTGGCAAGGCCAGTGCCACTAGGTGTGACAGAAACTGTCTTGGGACTGATTACATCAGTTTCCACTATGGACCCATAAGTGAACCCAACTACACCCTTTGCTTGACTGTTGCCAGCAGTCCCACCACTAGTACCACTACTGCTAGGGGCACTAGAGCTTGATGTATTAGTGGTGGTAGGCTCAGGGGGTTTACCTGGACAGGACTTATCCCCTGGCCTATGGCCTCTATTTTTACACACAAAGCACCAAGGCTTTTTAATGTGTGCAGGTTGGGAAGAAGAGGAAGAATTTGTTTTATCCCCACCCTCTGAAGAGTGTTTAAGATTTGAAGTGGGATCTTTGGTTTTACCCTTATCCCCATGCTTATCTTGAGATTTTTCACCATCTTTCTTCTTATTGCCATCTTTGTCACCCCCTGTATGAACTTTTCTGTTCACCCTTGTTCTGACCCATTTGTCTGCCTTCTTTCCCAATTCTTGGGGAGAGGTCAGATCAGAGTCTACCAGGTACTGGTGCAACAAATCAGACACACAATTATGAAGTATATGCTCTCTCAGGATTGTGTTATACAGGCTTTCATAATCAGTAACTTTACTGCCATGTAACCACCCCTCCAAGGCCTTCACTGAATGGTCAATGAAATCAACCCAGTCTTGTGAAGACTCCTTTTTGGTCTCTCTGAACTTTATCCTGTACTGTTCAGTGGTTAAGCCATAACCATCCAGGAGTGCATTCTTAAGAACTTTGAAATTATTGGCATCATTTTCTTTCACAGTAAGGAGCCTATCCCTACCTTTTCCACTAAATGATAGCCATAGGATAGCAGCCCACTGCCTTTGAGGGACATCCTGTACAACACAGGCCCTCTCAAGTGCAGCAAACCACTTGTTAATGTCATCCCCCTCCTTATAAGGGGGAACTATCTTGTGCAGATTCCTGGAATCATGCTCTTTTGCAGGATGACTATGGGGAATACTGCTGCTGCCACCATGGGTATCTAAACCCAACTTCTGTCTTTCCTTCTCTAATTCTAAAGACTGTCTATCCAAATCCAGCTGTTGCTTCTTGAGCTTCAGTCTGGTTTGTTCCACTCTCAATCTATTGAGCTCCCTTTCTAACAATCTGTCATCAGGGTGGGTGGGAGGGACATTTCTAGATACAGAGGTATGATGGGAATGAACAGAAGGAGACATGTCCCTTACAGAGGGCACCCTAACAGCTTGGCTACCAGCATAATGTGAGAGCACACCATCAGTATGGTGTGATTCAACCTCTGTACCAACTATGCTAGACTGTCTAGTAATGGGCAGGCTGAGAAGTTTCTTTCCTGAACCTTTTCCTGGGGGAGTCCCTGGATCAGATTGAGAACCATTAGCTACTTTTTCACCAGATTGGGCACTTATGGCCTTATCCTGTACTCTAAGCATATTAATTAACAGTTCTAAGGAAGGATTCTTCCCTACACTCAAACCTCTCTCTATGCAGAGACTCCTTGCTCCTTTCCAGCTAAGGTGATCATATGCAATTTTGGACAGTTCAACATTTTGGCTTGTACCAGACATTTTTTAGAGAGAGTTAAAGTGATAGAAAAAGAGAAAAAAGTTTTCAGAACTTTTTGGAAAGACAGAAAAAACTTTTTAAACTTTTAAGAACTTTTTGAAAGTTTAGGAGTACTTTTCAGCACTTAGAAAAGAGTGAAAAGAGGAAATGCAAAACTTTTTGGCTATGTGTATATACACTGACCTTGTTTTGTATATTTTTCTCTTATGAAAAGTACAATGACAAGAGTGGTAAGTAGTCTCAAGCACTTATCCCACCACTGCACAACCAATGTAGGAGGCTGGACTGGCTTGTAGTGAGTACCAAGGGGTACTTGCACCTTGCACCAGGCCCAGTTATCCCTTATTAGTGTATAGGGTGTCTAGCAGCTTAGGCTGATAGATAATGGTAGCTTAGCAGAGCAGCTTAGGCTGAACTAGGAGACGTGTGAAGCTACTACAGTACCACCTAGTGTCATATGCACAATATCATAAGAAAACACAATACACAGTTATACTAAAAATAAAGGTACTTTATTTTTATGACAATATGCCAAAGTATCTTAGAGTGTACCCTCAGTGAGAGGATAGGAAATATACACAAGATATATATACACAATAGCAAAAATATGCAGTATAGTCTTAGAAAACAGTGCAAACAATGTATAGTTACAATAGGATGCAATGGGGAAACATAGGGATAGGGGCAACACAAACCATATACTCCAAAAGTGGAATGCGAACCACGAATGGACCCCAAACCTATGTGACCTTGTAGAGGGTCGCTGGGACTATTAGAAAATAGTGAGAGTTAGAAAAATAACCCTCCCCAAGACCCTGAAAAGTGAGTGCAAAGTGCACTAAAGTTCCCCTAAGGACAAAGTAATCGTGTTAGAGGAATAATGCAGGAAAGACACAAACCAGCAATGCAACAAATGTGGATTTCCAATCTAGGGTACCTGTGGAACAAGGGGACCAAGTCCAAAAGTCACAAGCAAGTCGGAGATGGGCAGATGCCCAGGAAATGCCAGCTGCAGGTGCAAAGAAGCTTCGACTGGACAGAAGAAGCTGAGGTTTCTGCAGGAACGAAAAGGGCTAGAGACTTCCCCTTTGGTGGACGGATTCCTCTTGCCGTGGAGAGTCGTGCAAAAGTGTTTTCCCGCCGAAAGAACGCCAACAAGCCTTGCTAGCTGCAAATCGTGCGTTTGGAGTTTTTGGACGCTGCTGGGGCCCAGGAGGTCGCAAATTGGACCTGAAGAGAGGGGACGTCGAGCAAGACAGAGAGCCCTCACTGAAGCAGGTAGCACCCGGAGAAGTGCCAGAAACAGGCACTACAAGGATGCGTGAAACGGTGCTCGCCGAAGTTGCACAAAGGAGTCCCACATCGCCGGAGACCAACTTAGAAAGTCGTGCAATGCAGGTTAGAGTGCCGTGGACCCAGGCTTGGCTGTGCACAAAGGATTTCCACCGGAAGTGCACAGGGGCCGGAGTAGCTGCAAAATCGCGGTTCTCAGCAATGCAGCCCAGCGAGGTGAGGCAAGGACTTACCTCCACCAAACTTGGGCTGAAGAGTCACTGGACTGTGGGGGTCACTTGGACAGAGTCGCTGGATTCGAGGGACCTCGCTCGTCGTGCTGAGAGGAGACCCAAGGGACCGGTAATGCAGCTTTTTGGTGCCTGCGGTTGCAGGGGGAAGATTCCGTCGACCCACGGGAGATTTCTTCGGAGCTTCTGGTGCAGAGAGGAGGCAGACTACCCCCACAGCATGCACAAGCAGGAAAACAGTCGAGAAGGCGGCAGGATCAGCGTTACAGAGTTGCAGTAGTCGTCTTGGCTACTATGTTGCAGGTTTGCAGGCTTCCAGCGCGGTCAGCGGTCGATTCCTTATCAGAAGGTGAAGAGAGAGATGCAGAGGAACTCGGCTGAGCTCATGCATTCGTTATCTAAAGTTTCCCCAGAGACAGAGACCCTAAATAGCCAGAAAAGAGGGTTTGGCTACCTAGGAGAGAGGAAAGGCTACTAACACCTGAAGGAGCCTATCAGCAGGAGTCTCTGACGTCACCTCGTGGCACTGGCCACTCAGAGCAGTCCAGTGTGCCAGCAGCACCTCTGTTTCCAAGATGGCAGAGGTCTGGAGCACACTGGAGGAGCTCTGGACACCTCCCAGGGGAGGTGCAGGTCAGGGGAGTGGTCACTCCCCTTTCCTTTGTCCAGTTTCGCGCCAGAGCAGGGGCTAAGGGGTCCCTGAACCGGTGTAGACTGGCTTATGCAGAATTGGGCACATCTGTGCCCAACAAAGCATTTCCAGAGGCTGGGGGAGGCTACTCCTCCCCTGCCTTCACACCATTTTCCAAAGGGAGAGGGTGTCACACCCTCTCTCAGAGGAAGTTCTTTGTTCTGCCATCCTGGGCCAGGCCTGGCTGGACCCCAGGAGGGCAGCTGCCTGTCTGAGGGGTTGGCAGCAGCTGCAGTGAAACCCCAGGAAGGGCAGTCTGGCAGTACCAGGGTCTGTGCTACAGACCACTGGGATCATGGAATTGTACCAACAATGCCAGGATGGCATAGACGGGGCAATTCCATGATCATAGACATGTTACATGGCCATATTCGGAGTTACCATGGTGAAGCTACATATAGGTAGTGACCTATATGTAGTGCACGCGTGTAATGGTGTCCCCGCACTCACAAAGTTCAGTGAATTGGCTCTGAACAATGTGGGGGCACCTTGGCTAGTGCCAGGGTGCCCTCACACTAAGTAACTTTGCACCTAACCTTTACCAGGTAAAGGTTAGACATATAGGTGACTTATAAGTTACTTAAGTGCAGTGTAAAATGGCTGTGAAATAACGTGGACGTTATTTCACTCAGGCTGCAGTGGCAGGCCTGTGTAAGAATTGTCAGAGCTCCCTATGGGTGGCAAAAGAAATGCTGCAGCCCATAGGGATCTCCTGGAACCCCAATACCCTGGGTACCTCAGTACCATATACTAGGGAATTATAAGGGTGTTCCAGTAAGCCAATGTAAATTGGTAAAATTGGTCACTAGCCTGTTAGTGACAATTTGAAAGTAATGAGAGAGCATAACCACTGAGGTTCTGGTTAGCAGAGCCTCAGTGAGACAGTTAGGCACCACACAGGGAACATATACATGCACACCTATGAGCACTGGGGCCCTGTGTGACAGGGTCCCAGTGACACATACATATAGGCCACAAACCTATGAGCACTGGGGTCCTGACCAGCAGGATCCCAGTGACACATAACAACCATACTGAAAACATAGTGTTTTCACTATGAGCACTGAGGCCTGGCTATCAGGATCCCAGTGAGACAGTGAAAACAGTGACAAACACCCTGACATACACTCACAAACAGGCCAAAAGTGGGGGTAACAAGGCTAGAAAGAGGCTAACTTCTCACAAGCGCCCACCAGAAGAAGGATATTTAGCGTGCCATCGCCAAGGACGTCCGGACCCTGGGGGTCCACCAGAGACGGAGCACCCACTGCTGTAAAAGATGGGAGGACATTTGCCGCTGGAGCAAGAAGTCGGCGGAGGCTCAGCTGGGGATGGCCTCCCAACGTGGGAGGGGTGTCCGTCGCACCATGACCCCCCTGATGTTCTGGATCCTGGCGGTGGCCTACCCTGAGTTGGATGGGCGCATGAGGGCATCACAGCAGACACAAGGGGGTGAGTACACTCACATTCTCATGACTTTGCGCGCAGTGGAGGGGTCTGGGTGGGGGAGGAGGGCTGTAGGTTTCCCTAGACCAGAGCGAGTTCCGTAGACTAGGCCCCTCCGGAATGCAGGCCATGTGCCACTCCACCCCACCTCTGTAGAGTGCCAAATACAGGTATACATGCCCCTGTGTCATCTATGTGGGTAGATGACACTCATAGCCATGTAGGCCATATCCCAGGAACTGCATCTGTAGAGGCCAAGAGCATGGCGTAGTGCAGTGGGCTGCTGTGTCTTTATTGTGCGCCAAAGGTAGCGGTAAGCCATGCACTCAACCTGTCTTTCTTCTGTTTCCCCACCCCCTTTTGTGCTCTCCCTGTTCTTTTGTTCATCAGCATCATCAGGCGGAGGTACAGTGGCACCGGAGCACGAGGGGGCTGCATCCCACATGGCCATGGAGGGCCACACCACGGACACAGCATACACCAGTGGGACGGAGGGCGAGGGGAGCTTCACGTCGGTCACCGGATCAGCAAACAGCGACATGGACACGTCCTCCGATGGGAGCTCCCTTGTGGTAGCGGCACGATCTGTGCCCCCCACTTCTACAGGTATAGCGGCCACCCCCCCTACCAGCACCGCCCTCCCAGCAACCCCTCAGCCTTCGCTCCGTGCCCGCTCATCCAGGAGGGTGGGCATCACCTTCGCCCCAGGCACCTCAGCCCCTGCCCCTGTCACCCCTGCTGCCCTCAGTGAGGAGGCCATTGACCTCCTCAGGTCACTCACTGTTGGGCAGTCTACCATTGTGAATGCCATCCAGGGTGTAGAAAGGGAGTTGCAACACACTAATGCATTCCTGGAGGGCATTCATTCTGGTCAGCCTGCCCATCATCGAACCCTGCAATCTCTGTCCTCAGCACTGATGGCAGCCATTGTCCCTGTGTCTAGCCTCCCCCCTCCAACTTCCTCCACCCAGACCCATCCCCTGTACCCCAGCCTATCCCAAGCACACCATCAGACCAGCCTGCACACACGTCAACACACAAGGGAAGCTCAGGCAAACGTAGGCACCACACATCCCACAGGCACTCACACAAGCATCACCCACATACAGAGACAGCAACATCCACTGCCTCCACTGTGTCCCCCTCCTCGTCGTCTCCCTCCTCCCTCCCAGTCTCATCTACACTCTCACCTGCATGCACTACCTCTACAGCCACTAGGACTCGCACCAGAACACCCAGCACCACACCCGCTCACCTGCACTCACCACCCTCACTACCATTTACATGTCCCCTGTGTCCTCTCCCAGTGTGTCTGTGACGCCCCCTCCCAAAGTACACAAACGCAGACACCCACACACCCAACATCCATCCACCTCACGACAGCCTCCAGAACCTGCACCCAAATCATCTAAAGTTACACCTTCTACAACCACCTCCTCTTCCTCCACTCCCAGACCCCCTCCAGCTACCCATCCCAGTGTTCATCAGAAACTTTTCCTGAGCAACCTTGACCTCTGTCCCACCACCCCCACTCCTCCAATTCATAGGTCCCATGCTAGCACCTCAGCCAAAAAAAAGTCCGGTACCAGTGATGCGTGTTAGAGGTATGTGGAGTGCACCGGGCACCAGGGCAGCCAGGGTGACACGGAGCCAAAGCACTGCCAGTCCACCCCCTGTAAAGCACCAGAAGTTGGACAGTGCCCGACGGGAGAGGAGGAAGACTCCTGCCAGCAAAGCCGCTCAGAAGGGTCCCGGGGGGAGTGTCGAGTCAGCTGTGACCCCTCCCAAGGTGGTGAAGGGGCAGAAGAAGTCTCCAAAGTCTGGTAAGAGCAGCACGGCGGAGAAGGCCGCCATCCTCCCCGCTGCCCAGGACGCCACCGCCAGCCCCATCGTCACTGGTCCGGACACCACCGCCAGAGTCAGTGCCCTGGAGGGCAGCACTATCGTCACTGGTCCGGATACCACCGCCAGAGTCAGTGCCCTGGAGGGCAGCACCATCGTCACTGGCCCGGAGACCTCCGCCAGCTTCAGTGCCCTTGAGGGCCCCGGCAGCCACAGCCCCACTGGGCACTGAGGGACCATCATGCCACACACCGCTGCACAGGTCACAGACAGCAAAGTCAAGCACCGCTGAACATGGCAAGCACCGCTGAACCGGGCAAAGACCGCCATGGCAAGCACCGCTGAACAGGGCAAAGACCGAAATGGCAAGCACCGCTGAACAGGGCAAGCACCGCTGAACAGGGCAAAGACCGCTGAACAGGGCAAAGACCGCCATGGCAAGCACCGCTGAACAGGGCAAGCACCGCTGAACATGGCAAGCACCGCTGAACAGGGCAAAGACCGCTGAACAGGGCAAGCACCGCTGAACATGGCAAGCACCGCTGAACATGGAAAGCACCGCTGAACAGGGCAAAGACCGCTGAACAGGGCAAAGACCGCCATGGCAAGCACCACTGAACAGGGCAAGCACCGCTGAACAGAGCAAAGACCGCTGAACAGGGCAAAGACCGCCATGGCAAGCACCGCTGAACAGGGCAAGCACCGCTGAACAGGGCAAAGACTGCTATGGCAAGCACCGCTGAACACGGCAAACACCGCAAACTCAAGCATCGTTAGCCCATGTGCGGCTGGGACAGTGACGGAACTGGGACCGTCACGGGGAGCGTGATGCACTCTGGGCACCAGTCCCCCTCCAGAACCAGTGGAGAACTGCATCCACTACCTGAATCCTTCACAGGATGAAGCACTCTGGGCACCAGTCCCCCTCCAGAACCAGTGGAGACTGTTATCCAATTGAGAGACTGTGGCTTTGCACTCCCCAGGATGGTACAGTGGGCAAAAGACACACTGTAGAGACTTGAGAGACTGTGGCTTTGCACACCCCAGGATGGTACAGTGGGCAAGCCACCCACTGTAGAGACTTGAGAGACTGTGGCTTTACACTCCCCAGGATGGTACAGTGGGCAAGCCACCCACTGTAGAGACTTGAGAGACTGTGGCATTGCACTCCCCAGGATGGTACAGTGGGCAAGCCACCCACTGTAGAGACTTGAGAGACTGCGGCTTTGCACTCCCCAGGATACATCAATGGGCATGGAGCCCCGTCGTGGATCTGGCGTGGTGCACTCATCCGGCTGAGGTGCCCCCCCTTCCCTTCCCCCTGAGGTGCCTGTTGTATTTCTATCAGATGCTCCTGCAGTGTTCTCTCCGTTTCTGGACAGGTATCGTGTGTGGGCCTCGCCCATGCATTTTGGGCCCAGTGGTCCACGGACATTGAATTGTGCATACCTGCACTACTAATCTTGATGTATATATTTGGAATGTGTATATATTTCTGTATATATGAGCTTACTGTATTATGATACATTACAATAGTTGTACTGATTCCCTTTTGTCTTTGCATTCTTCCGGGGGGGTTGTGGGTTGTTACTGTGATGTTTGGAAATGCATTGGTGTGTGTGTTGTAGTGTGCGAGGGTTGGGTTGGGGGTGGGGGTGTTGCGTGTGTGTGTCCCTGACTTTTGACTCCCCCCTCCCCTCTGTCCTAGGTGCAGTACTCACCGTTGTCTTCGGCGCCGCCATTGCTGATGTTCATAGAGGAGCAGGAAGAAAAGCGCAGGGAGTATTTGTAGTTCCGGCTCCATGGTGCCCTCCTTCCTCGTGGAGTGTGTTAAGGTGAGCATTTTCCCATTGCAAAAGCTGTTTCTGCCGTGTTTTTATCCACAGTGAATCCGCCCCGGAAAAGGTGGCGGATTGGCCTGTTGTAATAGTGTGGGCGGTACATTGTCTTCTGCCTGTCTGTTGGTGGTGACCGCCGCGCTGCTTGTCTGTACCGCCGTGGCGGTCGGAGTGTTAAAGTGGCTGTCTATGTTGGCGGTTTCCGCCACGGTCATAATTCCCTTTTTTTTTCCGCCGGCCTGTTTGCGGTATTACCGCAGCTTTTACACCGTCCGCCAGGGTTGTAATGACCCCCTCTGAGTCTTCATCAGGCCCACAAAAATGCTCTGGGGGAGGTGGGTCCAAATCCTTTTCAAACAATCAAAAGAAGCCATGGTGTTATTTATGTAAAGGTAAAGGCCATTGGGCAAGTGATTCAACTTGTCCAAAGACAAACACCAAGGCTCCCACTACCACAACCCCAAATGCATCCTCTAGTGCCTCTGGTAATAACAGTGGTGGTGGGAAGAATACTTCAAATAGCCAATCAAAGGGTGTAGCTAGGCTCACCATTGGTAATGTAGTTGGGGTTGGTCTTGTTAGAGAGACCACAGAGGCTGTTTTAGTCTCTGATGGTGGTATTGACTTTGCTACCTTGGTTGCTTGTCCCCTTAATATGAGTAAGAGGAATCCTCTCCCATGTGCAGAACCTACACCAGACGAGCTGGCAGCAGACACTGTGTAGGATTCTGGCCTGGCTTATAGTGGGCACCTTGTGGTACTTACACCTTGCGCCAGGTCCAGTTATCACTTATTAGTAGAATAGAGGTGTTTCTAGCCGCTTAGGCTGTTAGAGGTAGCTATGGCAAAGCAACTTAGGCTGAATTATGAGACATGCAAAGCTCCTACTATACCACTTATATCATATAGCACAATATCATAAGAAAACACAATACTTAGAGTTACTAAAAATAAAGGTACTTTATTTTAGTGACAATATGCCAAAAGTATATCAGAGGATACCCTCACTTAGCAGGTAAGTGATATACACAAATTATATGTACACAAACCCAAAACAGGTAAGTAACAGTAAGAAAAGTAGTGCAAACAATGTAGAATCACAATAGGATGCAATAGGTAGACATAGGCCTAGGGGCAACACAAACCACATACTCCAAAAGTGGAATGCGAATCACGAATGGACCCTAGGCCTATGGTAAGTTGTAGAGGGTCGCTGGGACTGTGAGAAAACAGTAAGGGTGTCCAAAATACCCCACCACAAGACCCTGAAAAGTAGCAGTAAAGTTACCCTACTACCCCAGAAAGACAGTATAGGCGAGATAGGGGATTCTGCAAGAACCACAACTGCTACCAAAGCACTGAAGATGGATTCCTGGACCTGAGGACCTGTAAAAGAAGGGGAGCAAGTCCAAGAGTCACGCAAGTGTCCAGGGGGGCAGGAGCCCACTAAACCCTGGATGAAGGTGCAAAAGGGCTGCCTCCGGGTGGAAGAAGCCAAAGATTCTGCAACAACGGATGGTGCCAGGAACTTCCCCTTCAGTGAGAAGATGTCCCACGGCATGCTGGAGGTTGTAGAAGTGTTTAAACGCAGGAATACCGCAAACAAGGCTTGCTAGCTGCAAGAGTCGCGGTTGAGGATTTTGGGTGCTGCTGGGGCCCAGGAAGGACCAGGATGTCGCCCCATGGAGGAGGGGACAGAGGGGGCACTTAGCAACTCAGAGAGCCCCCAAAGAAGCAGGCAGCACCTACAGAAGTACCAGAAAAGGCACTTAGAATATCTGAGGACAGCTGTCAACTCAGAGTCACAAAGGAGGGTCCCACGACGTCGGAGTCCAACTCAGAAAGTTGGGCAATGCAGCACGGAGTGCTTGGAACCCAGGCTAGGCTATGCACAAAGGAAGTTCTGGAAAAGTGCACAGAAGTCGGAGCAGCTGCAAATCACGCAGTACACAGGTTTGCTGTCTGGCGTGGGGAGGCAAGGACTTACCTCCACCAAATTTGGACAGAAGGGCCACTGGACTGTGGGAGACACTTGGACCCAGCTCCTGTGTTCCAGGGACCACGCTCGTCAGGATGAGAGGGGACCCAGAGGACCGGTGATGCAGAAGTTTGATGCCTGCGTTGGCAGGGGGAAGATTCCGTCGACCCACTGGAGATTTCTTCTTGGCTTCCAGTGCAGGGTGAAGGCAGACAGCCCTCAGAGCATACACCACCAGGAAACAATCGAGAAAGCCGGCCGGATGAGGCGCTACAATGTTGCTAGTAGTCGTCTTGCTACTTTGTTGCGGTTTTGCAGGCGTCCTGGAGCAGTCAGCGGTCGATCCTTGGCAGAAGTCAAAGAGGGAAGTGCAGAGGAACTCTGGTGAGCTCTTGCATTCATTATCTGAGGAATAGCCCAGAGGAGAGACCTTAAATAGCCCAAAAAGGAGGTTTGGCTACCGAGAAAGGAGGCTTGGTTACTAAGAGTGGTAAGCACCTATCAGGAGGGGTCTCTGACGTCACCTGCTGGCACTGACCACTCAGAGCTGTCCATTGTGCCTCAGCACCTCTGAATCCAAGATGGCAGAGGTCTGGGACACACTGGAGGAGCTCTGGGCACCTCCTCTGTGAGGTGCTGGTCAGGGGAGTGGTCACTCCCCTTTCCTTTGTCCAGCTTCGCTCCAGAGCAGGGCTGGGGGATCCCTGAACTGGTGTAGACTGGCTTATGTAGAGATGGGCACCAGCTGCACCCATCAAAGCATTTCCAGAGGCTGGGGGAGGCTACTCCTCCCCAGCCCTTCACACCTATTTCCAAAGGGAGAGGGTGTAACACCCTCTCTCAGAGGGAATCCTTTGTTCTGCATTCCTAGGACAAGGCTGCCCAGGCCCCAGGGGGGCAGAAACCTGTCTGAGGAGTTGGCAGCAGCAGCAGCTACAGTGGATACCCCGGAAAGGCAGTTTGGCAGTACCCGGGTTCTGTCCTAGAGACACGGGGATGCATGAAATTGTCCCCCCAACACCAGAATGGTATTGGGGTGACAATTCCATGATCCTAGAAATGTTACATGGCCATGTTCGGAGTTACCATTGTGACGCTACATATAGGTAGTGACCTATATGTAGTGCACACGTGTAATGGTGTCCCTGCACTCACAAAGTCCAGGGAGTTTGCCCTGAACAATGTGGGGGCACCTTGGCTAGTGCCAGGGTGCCCACACACTAAGAAACTTGGCACCTAACCTTCACCAAGTGAGGGTTAGACATATAGGTGACTTATAAGTTACTTATGTGCAGTGAAAATGGCTGTGAAACAACGTAGACGTTATTTCACTCAGGCTGCAGTGGCAGTTCTCTGTAATAATTGTCTGAGCTCCCTATGGGTGGCAAAAGAAATGCTGCAGCTCATAGGGATCTCCTGGCACCCCAATACCCTTGGTACCTAAGTACCATATACAAAGGAATTATAAGGGTGTTCCAGTGTGCCATTGAGAATTCGTAAAATGTAGTCACTAGCCTGCAGTGACAATTTTAAAGCAAAGAGAGAGCATAAACACTGAGGTTCTGGTTAGCAGAGCCTCAGTGATACAGTTAGGCACCACACAGGGAACATATATAGGCCACAAACATATGAGCACTGGGGTCCTGGCTAGCAGGATCCCAGTGACACATATCAAACACACTGACAACATAGGGTTTTCACTATGAGCACTGGGCCCTGGCTGGCAGGATCCAAGTGAGACAGTAAAAACACCCTGACTTATACTCACAAACAGGCCAAAAGTGGGGGTAACAAGGCTAGAAAGAGGCTACCTTCCTACACACTGCTGAGCTTTTGGGTGCAGAGGAGCCTGCTAGGGAAGAGCTGAGTGTGGAACAGCAGACCTGTCCCACACTAGAGGATTTAAAACAACAAGCTGTCAAACAGCAGAATGGGGATATCACTGATAGCCATAAAGTCTATTGGGAAGATAACCTCCTCTACACTGAGTCAAGGGACCCTAAACCTGGAGCTGACAGGAGATTGGTCATCCCTTTGCAATATAGGGAGTTTCTTCTGACTTCGGCACATGATATTCCTTTGGCTGGGCATTTGGGCCAGAGCAAAACTTGGGACAGACTTGTTCCATTGTTTCACTGGCCTCATATGTCAGAGGACACCAAGGAGTTCTGTCTCTCCTGTGTGACCTGCCAAGCCAGTGGCAAGACTGGTGGCACACTTAAGGCCCCTTTAATTCCACTTCCAGTGGTTGGTGTGCCCTTTGAAAGGGTAGGGGTTGATATTGTTGGCCCCCTTGACCCTCCAACAGCTACAGGCAATAGGTTTATCCTTGTGATAGTGGACCATGCCACTAGGTATCCTGAAGCTATACCCTTAAGGACCACTACAGCTCCTGCAGTGGCAAAAGCCCTCCTGGGAATCTTTTCCAGAGTGAGTTTCCCTAAGGAAGTGGTGTCAGACAGAAGTAGTAACTTCATGTCTGCATACCTCAAAGCTATGTGGAAGGAGTGTGGTGTAACTTACAAGGTCACTACCCCTTATCATCCACAGACAAATGGTCTTTTTGAGAGGTTTAATAAAACTCTCAAAGGCATGATCATGGGACCCCCTGAAAAACTAAGAAGGAGATGGAATGTCCTGTTGCCATGCCTCCTTTTTGCTTATAGGGAAGTACCCAAAAAAGGAGTGGTCTTTAGCCCCTTTGAAAATCCTCTTTGGACACCCTGTAAGAGGCCCCCTTGCTCTTGTAAAGGAGGGTTGGGAACAACCTTTGAGAGCTCCCAAACAAGATATTGTGGATTATGTACTTGGCCTAAGATCTAGGATGGCTGAGTAGATGAAAAAGGCCAGTAAAAACATTCAGGCCAGCCAAGAGCTCCAAAAGCAATGGCATGACCAGAAGGCTGTCCTAACCCAGTACCACCCAGGAGAGAAGGTGTGAGTATTGGAGCCTGTGGCCCCAAGAGCACTCCAGGATAAATGGAGTGAACCTCATCTCATTGTGGAGAAAAAAGGTGAGGTAACCTATTTGGTTCACCTAGGCACTGACAGGAGTCCCCTTAGGGTGCTCCATGTCAATCGCCTAAAACCTTATTATGACAGGGCTGACCTAACTCTGCTCATGGACACTGATGAGGGGCAGGAAGAAGAGAGTGACCCTCTCCCTGACCTCTTCTCTACTACTGAAGCTGATGGCTTAGTGGAGTGAGTTGTTCTTGCAGATTGTCTTACTGCTCAGCAGAAGGACAACTGCATAAATCTCTTAGATCAATTATCTGACCTTTTCTCACTAATCCCAGCTACAACTACCTGGTGTGAGCACACAATCGACACTGGAGACAGTTTGCCTGTCAAAGTAAGATTTATAGGCAGCCTGACCATGTTAGAGATTGCATTAAACAGGAGGTACAGAAAATGTTAGATCTGGGAGTGATTGAGCCTTTTGAAAGTCCCTGGGTTAGCCCAGTGGTGCTTGTCCCCAAACCTCATAGTAAAGATGGTAAGAAGCGAATGAGGTTTTGTGTTGACTATAGAAGTCTCAATCAAGTAACCAAAACTGATGCTAACCCTATTCCCAGGGGAGATGAGCTAATAGATACACTGGTTTCTGCCAAGTATCTAAGCACTTTTGACTTAACTGCAGGGTATTGGCAGATTAAGTTGTCAGAAGATGCTTAACCTAAAACAGCATTTTCAATCAACGGAGGGCATTATCAGTTCACTGTTATGCCCTTTGGATTAAAAAATGCACCTGCCACTTTTTAGAGGTTGGTGAACACAGTCCTGCAAGGATTGAACGCCTTTACTTCAGCATATCTAGATGATATAGCTGTCTTTAGTTCTACCTGGGATGTGCACCTGGTCCACCTATGGAAGGTTTTGGAGGCCCTGCAAAAGCCAGGCCTCACTATCAAGGCTTCAAAGTGCCAGATAGGGCAGGGGAAAGTGGTTTATCTTGGCCACCTGGTAGGTGGAGAACAGATTGCACCACTACAGGGGACGATCCAAACCATTATGGGATGGGCTCCCCCTACAACTCAAACCCAGGTGAGAGCCTTTTTAGGTCTCACAGGGTACTATAGGAGGTTCATAAAGAATTATGGCAGTGTAGCCGATCCTCTTTATGACCTCACCAGCAAAACAATGCCTAAAAAGGTATTATAGACAGCTAGCTGTCAAAAAGCTTTTGATGAGCTCAAACAGGCCATGTGCTCTGCACTTGTACTAAAAAGCCCTTGTTACTCCGAGAAATTCATAGTCCAGACTGATGCTTCTGAATTAGGGGTAGGGGGGTGTATTAGTCTCCAGGTTGGAAGCTAAAAATGACGAAAGACCCCCCTGAATTATAGTCAGCTGTGCCCACTTAGCGGGCTGAGGGCCTAGCCCTCTGCAGAAAGATAACAATGCACTTGGAGGCACACACACATCTTGCATTAATACCTCACCAACACTGATGACCTGATGGCTCGCCCCCCCCCCCCCCCCAACACAAGCATGCCAAGGCACCAATAGTTCTGCACACTTGACCAATGGACATTAGCGCAGAGCTCTGCATCATGGGATCCTCCCGCCTTGTCCTCTTCCCCCCCCCCTCCCCCCTTCCCTCCTACGCTGGGTTCCTTCGCCCCCCCCCCTGCTCCCGTGTGGGGGGTGTCGGGGGCTCTGATCACCGGGGGCGATAGATCCACGCTGCACCTGTACGCCTCTCCTTACGTGGCGTTGGATTGACAGTGTCGGGCAGGTTTAGCGGGCCGGGAAGTGCACACAAGTTCTTAGTAGTTTAGTTTATAGATAGATACTAATAGGGGAAAGCCGGATGACACACCGCAAATTGATGTTGAACTGTAACAATGACTTTATTTGCAAGGAAATGTATGGCTTTTTGTTTTGAAAAACTAATAAAAACATGTTTTAAATCAAAAAAAAAAAAAAAAAAAAAAAAAGAATTAGGGGTAGGGACAATTCTATCACAGATTCACACTGAGGCCCAGGATCAACCTGTTGCTTTATTCAGCAGAAGGTTGACACCTCGAGAAACGTTTTGGTCTGCCATAGAGAGGGAGGCCTTTGCTGTGGTCTGGGCCCTGAAAAAGTTGAGACCATACCGGTTTGGTACTCACTTTATTGTTCAGACAGATCACAAACCTCTTATTATGGCATAAACAAATGAAAAGTGAAAACCCTAAATTGTTGAGGTGGTACATCTCCCTACAGGGAATGGACTATACAGTGGAACATAGACCTGGGAGTACCCACTCCAATGCAGATGGACTCTTCAGATATTTCCACTTAGACAATGAAGACTCACCTGGGCAAGGTTAGTCTTATTGTCCCTCCTTTTGGGGGTCAGGGGGTTGTGTAGGAAAGTACCATCTTGCCTGGCATGTTACCCCCATTTTTAAATGTATGTAAGTTTGTTTTTGCCTGTCTCACTGGGATCCTGCTAGCCAGGACCCCAGTGCTCATAGTTTGTGGCCTGAATGTGTGTACCTGTGTAGTGACTAACTGTGTCACTGAGGCTCTGCTAACCAGAACCTCAGTGCTTATGCTCTCTCTGCCCTTAAAATTATCACTATAGGCTAGTGACCATTTTTACCAATTCTAATTGGCACACTGGAACACCCTTATAATTCCCTAGTATATGGTACTTAAGTAGCCCAGGTACTGGGGTTCCAGGAGATCCCTATGGGTTGCAGTGTTTCATTTGCCACCCATAGGGAGCTCAGACAAATCTTAAACAGGACTGCCACTGTAGCCTGACTGAGATAAAGTAGGAGGCTGGCCTGGCTTATAGTGGGTACCTTGTGGTACTTACACCTTGTGCTAGGTTCAGTTATCCCTTATTAGTAGAATAGAGGTGTTCTAGCAGCTTAGGCTGATAGAGGTAGCTATAGCAGAGCAGCTTAGGCTGAACTAGGAGACATGCAAAGCTCCTACTATACCACTTACATCACTTAGTACTATATCATAAGAAAACACAATACTCAGAGTTACCAAAATAAAGGTACTTTATTTTAGTGACAATATGCCAAAAGTATCTCAGAGGATATAATCCCTTAGGAGGTAAGTAATATACACAAAATACATAGACACAAACCAAAATCAGGTAAGTAACAGTTAGAAAAGTAGTGCAAACAATGTAGAATCACAATAGAATGAAATAGGGAGTAATTGGCCAGAGGGCAACACAAAGCATATACTCCAAAAGTGGAATGCGAACCACGAATGGACCCCAGGCCTAGTGTAGTGTGTAGAGGGTCACTGGGAGTGTAAGAAAACACTAAGGGTGTCCAAGATACCTGTAGGAAAGTACCATCTTGCCTGGCATGTTACCCCCATTTTCACTGTATGTATGTTTGTTTTTGCCCATGTGTCACTGGGATCCTGCTAGGACTAGTGTCATAAGTTGCTTATGTGCAGTGGTAAATGGCTGTGAAATAACATGGACGTTATTTCACGCAGGCTGCACTGGCAGGCCTGTGTAAGAATTGTCAGAGCTCCCTATGGGTGGCAAAATAAATGCTGCAGCCCATAGGGATCTCCTGGAACCCCAATACCCTGGGTACCTCAGTACCATATACAAGGGAATTACATGGGTGTACCAGTATGCTAATGTGAATTGGTATACTTAGTCACTAGCCTGTTAGTGACAAATTTGGAAAGCAGAGAGAGCATAACCACTGAGGTTCTGGTTAGAAGAGCCTCAGTGAGACGGTTAGGCATCACACAGGGAACACATACAGGTCACATACTTATGAGCACTGGGGACCTGCCTGGCAGGGTCCCAGTGACACATAGACTAAAACAACATATCTACAGTGAAATATGGGGGCAACATGCCAGGCAAGATGGTACTTTCCTACACAACCCCCCCCCCCCCCCCCCCAAAGGAAGGACAATAAGACTAGCCTGATGAGTCTTCATTGTCTAAGTGGAAATATCTGGAGAGTCCATCTGCATTGGAGTGGGTACTCCCAAGTCTATGTTCCACTGTATAGTCCATTCCCTGTAGAGATATGGACCACCTCAACAATTTAGGGTTTTCACCTTTCATTTGTTTTAGCCAAAGTAGAGGTTTGTGGTTTGTCTGAACAATAAAGTGAGTGCCAAACAGGTATGGCCTCAACTTTTTCAGTGCCCAGACCACGGCAAAGGCCTCCCTCTCAATGGCAGACCAGCGCTTTTCTCTAGGGGTCAACCTTCTGCTGATAAAAGCATCTGGTTGATCCTGGCCCTCAGAATTCAGTTGTGATAAGACTGCCCCTACCCCTAATTCCGATGCATCAGTTTGAACAATGAATTTCTTGGAGTAACACGGGCTTTTTAGGACAGGTGCAGAGCACATGGCCTGTTTGAGCTCCTCAAAAGCTTTCTGACAGCTAGCTATCCATAATACCTTTTTAGACATTTTTTTGCTAGTGAGATCATTAAGAGGGGCTGCTATGGAGCCATAATTCTTGATGAATCTCCTGTACTACCCTGTGAGGCCTAAAAAGGCTCTCACCTGGGTCTGAGTTGTAGGGGGAACCCAATTCATGATAGTCTGGATTTTCCCCTGTAGTGGTGCAATCTGTTCTCCACCTACCAGCTGTCCCAGATAAACCACCTTACCCTGCCCTATCTGGCACTTTGAGGCCTTGATAGTGAGGCATGCCTTTTGCAGGGCCTCCAAAACTTTCCAAAGGAGGACCAGGTGCTCATCCCAGGTGGCGCTAAAGACAGCAATATCATCAATATATGCTGCACTAAAAGCCTCCAACCCTTGCAGGACTGTGTTCACCAACCTCTGAAAAGTGGCAGGTGCATTTTTCAAACCAAAGGGCATTACTATGAATTGGTAGTGCACTCCTATGGTAGAAAATGCAGTCTTTAGTTTAGCATCTTCTGCCAATCTGATCTGCTAATACCCTGCAGTCAGATCAAAAGTGCTAAGATACTTGGCAGAAGCCAGTGTATTAATGAGCTCATCTGCCCTGGGTATAGGGTGAGCATCAGTTTTTGTTACCTGATTGAGACCTCTGTAGTCTACACAAAACCTCATCTGCCTCTTTCCATCTTTGGTGTGAGATTTTGGTACAAACACCACTGGGCTAGCCCATGGGCTTTCAGAAGGTTAAATCATCCCCAAATCCAACATTTTCGGCACATCTTGTTTAATGCAGTCTCTGACATGGTCAGGCTGCCTATAAATTTTACTTTTAACAGGCAGGCTGTCTCCAGTGTCAATAGTGTGTTCACACCAGGTTGTGGTATCTGGTACAAGTGTAAAGAGGTCAGAAAATTGTCCAAGGAGATTGATGCAGTTGTCTTTCTGTTCTGCAGTCATACAGTCTGCTAAAACTACTCCCTCCACTAAGGCATCAGTTTCAGTGGTGGAAAAGAGATCAGGGAGAGGGTCTCTCTCTTCTTCCTGTCCCTCATCTGTTGCCATGAGCAGGGTGAGATCAGCCCTGTCATAGTAGGGTTTTAGGCGGTTGACATGAGTCACCCTAAGGGGACTCTTGGCAGTGCCCAGGTCTTCCAGATAGGTAACCTCACCCTTTTTCTCAACAATTAGATGGGGTCCACTCCATTTGTCCTGGAGTGCTCTTGGGGCCACAGGCTCCAATACCTACACCTTCTGTCCCGGTTAGTACTGGATCAGAACAGCCTTCTGGTCATGCCATTGCTTTTGCAGCTCCTGGCTGGCCTGAAGGTTTTTACTGGCCTTTTTCATGTACTCAGCCATTCTGGATCTTAGGCCAAGTACATAGTCCACTATGTCCTGTTTGGGAGCTTTTAAAGGTTGTTCGAAACCCTCCTTCACAAGAGTGAGCGGACCTCTTACAGGGTGCCCAAAGGGGAGTTCAAAGGGGCTGAA
Organism: Pleurodeles waltl; assembly: GCF_031143425.1. NCBI lineage: Eukaryota > Metazoa > Chordata > Amphibia > Caudata > Salamandridae > Pleurodeles > Pleurodeles waltl. The sequence goes on along the minus strand of NC_090450.1, from coordinate 401,977,493 downwards.
GCCCACTCCTTTTTGGGGTACCTCCCTGTAAGCAAAAAGGAGGCAAGGTAACAGGACATCCCATCTCCTCCTGAGTTTTTCAGGTAGTACCATTATTATTCCTTTGAGAGTTTTATTAAACCTCTCAACCAGACCACTTGTTCGTGGATGGTAAGGGGTGGTGAACTAATAGGTAACACCACACTCCTTCCACACTGCTTTTAGGTATGCAGACATGAGGTTGCTACCTCTGTCTGACACCACCTCTTTAGGAAATCCCACTCTGGAAAAGATTTCCAGGAGGGGCTTTGCCGCTGCCGGAGCTGTAGTAGTCCATAACGGTATAGCATCAGGATATCTTGTGGCATGGTCCACTCCCACCAAGATAAATCTATTGCCTGAAGCAGTAGGAGGGTCAAGGGGGCCAACTATGTCAACCCCTACCATTTCAAAGGGCACCCCAACCACTGGAAGTGGAATTAGAGGGGCCTTTGGTGTGCCACCAGTCTTGCCACTGGCTTGGCAGGTCACACAAGACTTACAAAAGTCTTTGGTGACCTCTGACATATGAGGCCAGTGAAACAAAGGGACAAGTCTTTCCCAAGTTTTCGTCTGGCCCAGATGCCCAGCCAAAGGAATGTCATGTGCTAGAGTGAGAAGAAACTCTCTGTACTGCAGGAGAATGACCAATCTCCTGGATGTTCCAGGTTCTGGGTCCCTTGACTCCTCTGTGTACAAGAGGTTATCTTCCCAGTATACTATATGACTGTCACTGACATCCCCATTTTGCTGCTTGACAGCTTGCTGTCTGAGACCCTCTAATGTGGGACAGGTTTGCTGTGCCACACTCAGCTCTTCCCTGGCAGGCCCCCCTCCACCCAAGAGCTCAGCAGTGTCAGCTCCTCTGGTGTAGGTTCTGCACAGGGAGGAAATTCCTCTTCCTCAGAAGGAGAATCATCTGTAGAGGGAGGGATAATGGGTAGGGATTTACCCTTTTCACACCTAGCTTTAGGGAGCACTTCGTCCATTGTTCCAGGATCCAAGTCACCCTGTCCTTTTTGCTTTTTGGCCTGAGCCCTGGTTAAAGCAAAAATATGGCCAGGAATGCCTAGCATTGCTCCGTGGGCCTCCAACTCCACTTATGGCCAAGCTGGTGTCTCCAAATAATTTCCTAGTAGACAGTCTACAGGTAAATCTGTGGCTACCACGACTTTCTTTGGACCAGTAACCCCCCCAGTTGAGATTCACAACAGCCATGGGGTGCCTAAGAGTGTTGTTATGAGCGTCTGTCACTTGGTACTGCTGACCAAGTAGGTGTTGTTCAGGGTAGACCAGTTTTTCTATCACCATAGTTACACTGGCTCCTGTGTCCCTGTAGGCCTGAACCTCAACACCATTTATTAGGGGAAGTTGCTTGTACGTATCCATATTAAGGGGACAAGCAACCAAGGTGGCAAAATCAATGCCACCATCAGAGACTAAAACAGCCTCTGTGGTCTCCTTAACAAGACCAACCCTAACTACATTGCCAATAGTGAGTCCAGCTACACCCTTGGATTGTCTATTAATAGTAGATTTCCCACCACCACTGTTATTACTGGGGGCACTATAATTTGCAGCAGGGGTTGTGGTGGTGGGAGGTTTGGTGTTTTTCTTTGGGCAACTGAAATCAGTTGCCAAATGGCCTTTGACTTTACACAAATAACACCAAGGCTTTTTAGGTTGATAATTGGAAGAGGATTTGGACCCACCACCCCCAGATGATTTTTGTGGGCCTGATGAAGACTCAGAATGTTTACTTTTGTTCCCACCCTTCTCAGAAGACTTACCATCCTTCTTCTTGCCATCCTTGTCACCCCCTGTATGAACGTTTCTGTTCACCCTTGTTCTGACCCATTTGTCTGCCTTCTTTCCCAATTCTTGGGGAGAGGTCAGATCAGAGTCCACTAGGTATTGGTGCAACAAGTCAGACACACAATTCTTAAGAATATGCTCTCTTAGAATAAGATTGTACAGGCTTTCATAGTCAGATACCTTACTGCCATGCAACCACCCTTCCAAGGCCTTCACTGAACAGTCCACAAAATCTGTCCAGTCTTGAGAAGACTCTTTTCTGGTGTCTCTGAACTTAATCCTGTATTGTTCAGTGGTTAAGCCAAATCCATCCAAGAATGCATCTTTCAAAACTTTGTAGTTATTGGCTTCACTTTCTCTAGCAGTAAGGAGCATATCCCTACCCTTTCCAGTGAAAGATAGTCACAAAATAGCAGCCCACTGCCTTTGAGGGACCAACTGTACCATACAGGCCCTCTCAAGTGCATCAAACCACTTATTAATGTCATCCCCCTCCTTGTATGCGGGGACTATCTTGTGAAAATTCCTGGAATCTTGCTCTCTAACAGGATTGCTATCAGGAATACTGCTGCTGCCAACATGGGGAACTAACCCCAACCTCTGTCTTTCCTTCTCAATGTCTAGGGATTCCCTAAGGCCAGCTGCTGCTGTTTAAGCTTCAGTCTGGTCTCTTCATCCCTCAACTTTTTGAGTTCCCTTTCTAACAAGTTATCCTCAGGGTGGGTGGGTTGGGAATGCTTTGACACAGATGAAATATGGGAAGTTTCAGAGGGGGACCTGTCCCTAACTGTCTGGACCCTGGTAACTTGGCCTCTAGGGATAAAGGATGCCCTACTGTTATGGGAACCTCTCTCACTACCACCATCACTAGGTGCCCTGCTAGGGGGCAGACCCTTGTCAGAACCCTCCCCAGCTTCTCCAGGGGACTCCTCTGAATCAGACTGGGAAGCTTCTCCCTTTTCTAACCTCTCATTTGATGGTCCAGACTGGTTCTGGTCATCTACAACAAGCATGTTAAAGAGAAACTCTTTTTTAGGGTTCTTTCCTATACTCAAACCTCTATCCAGGCAGAGACCCCTCAAACTCTTATAGTTTAGACTCTCATATGTTGCATTAACAGTTTTGAGAGTGGACTCTACAACAGACATGATAGTAAAGGTTTAAGGATAGTGAGAAAGAAAATAGTTTTAGAACATTAGAAAGCACAGAAAAACCTTTTTCTAACTTTGGGAAAACTTTTTAGAAGTTTTCAAAAACCTTTCAGAACTTTGTTAAAGGTTTTAGGCTAGAAAAGTAAACTTGTTTTGATTCTCTTATGAAAAGTACCAAATGACAAAGTGGTAAAGCAGTTGCAAGTACTTATCCCACCGCTGCCGCAACAATGTAGGAGGCTGGCCTGGCTTATAGTGGGTACCTAGTGGTACTTACACCCTGTGCCAGGTCCAGTTATCCCTTATTAGTAGAATATAGGTATTTCGAGCAGCTTAGGCTGATAGAAGATAGCTATGGCAAAGCTTAGGCTGAACTAGGTGACATGCAAAGCTCCTCCTATACCACTTATAGTACAATATCATAAGAAAACACAATACACAGAGTTACTAAAAATAAAGGAACTTTATTTTTATGACAATATGCCACAAGTATCTCAGTGAGTACCCTCATTTAGAAGGTAAGTAATATACACAAGTTATAGATACACAAACCCAAAACATGTAAGTATGAGTTAGAAAAGTAATGCAAACAGTGTAGAATTACAATAGGATGCAATAGGCCAACATAGGTCTAGGGGCAACACAAACCATATACTCCAAAAGTGGAATGCGAATCACGAATGGACCCCAGACCTATGGGAGCTTGTAGAGGGTCACTGGGACTGTAAGAAAACAGTTAGGGTGTCCAAGATACCCCACCCCAAGACCCTGAAAAATACAAGTAAAGTACACCTACTACCCCAAAAGGACACAATAGTTGTGATAGGGGGATTCTGCAAGAACCACAAACACCAGCAAAGCACTGAAGATGGATTCCTGGACCTGAAGACCTGCAAGGCAAGGGGACTAAGTCCAAAAGTCGCGATAGTGTCCAGGGGGGGCAGGAGCCCAGGAAACCCCGGATGAAGGTGCAAGGAAGCTGCCTCCGGATGGATGAAGCTTAGGATTCTGCAACAACGAAGAGAGCTAGGAACTTCTCCTTTGGATGAAAGATATCCCACGGCGTGCTGAAGGTTTCAGAAGTGTTCCCATGCAGAAATACCGCAAACAAGCCTTGCTAGCTGCAAGGGTTGCAGTAGCGGTTTTTGGGTGCTGCTGGTGACCAGGAATGACCAGGGTGTCGCCCCTTGGAGGAGGAGACCGAGGGGGCGCTCAGCAACTCAGAGAGCCCCCACAGAAGCAGGCAGCACTCGCAGAAGTACCCGAACAGGCACTTAGAAGATATTTGAACCGGAGCTGGCTCGGAGTCACAAAGGAGGGTCCCACGACGTTGGAGGCCAACTCAGAGGGTTGAGCACTGCAAGACGGAGGGCTGGGGACCCAGGCTAGGCTGTGCACGAAGGAAATCCTGGAGGAGTAGACGGGAGCCGGAGCAGCTGTAAATTATGCAGTACACAGGTTTGCAGTCTAGCGTGGGGAGGCAAGGACTTACCTCCACTAAATGTGTGCTGAAGGATCTCTGGACTGTGCGAGTCACTTGGATAGAGTTCCTTTGTTCCAGGGACCACGCTTGTCAGGATGGGAGGGGACCCAGAGGACCGGTGATGCAGTCTTTTGGTGCCTGCGTTAGCAGGGGAAAGATTCCGTCGGCCCACAGGAGATTTCTTCTTGGCTTCCAGTGCAGGGTGAAGGCAGATGACCCCCAGGGCATGCACCACCAGGAAATAGTCGAGAAAGCCGGCAGGATGAGGCACTACAATGTTGCTGGTAGTCGTCTTACTACTTTGTTGCGGTTTTGCAGGTGTCCTGGAGCAGTCAGCGGTCGATCCTTGGCAGAAGTTGAAGAGGGAAGTGCAGAGGAACTCTGGTGAGCTCTTGGATTCGTTATCTGAAGAATTCCGCTGAGGAGAGACCGTAAATAGCCAGAAAAGGAGGTTTGGCTGCCAAGAAAGGAAGATTGGCTACCAACAAAGGTAAGAGCCTATCAGAGGGGGTCTCTGACGTCACCTGCTGGCACTCGCCACTCAGAGCAGTCCAGTGTGCCCCCAACACCTCTGAATCCAAGATGGCAGAGGTCTGGGACACACAGGAGGAGCTCTGGGCACCTCCCCTGGGAGGTACTGGTCAGGGGAGTGGTCACTCCCCTTTCCTTTGTCCAGTTTCGTGCCAGAGCAGGGTTTGAGGGTTCCTGAACCGGTGTAGACTGGCTTATGCAGAGATGGGCACCATCTGTGCCCATCAAAGCACTTCCAGAGGCTGGGGGAGACTACTCCTCCCCAGCCCTCCACACCGAATTCCAAAGGGAGAGGGTATAACACCCTCTCTCAGAGGAAATCCTTTGTTCTGCCTTCCTGGGCCAGGGCTGCCTGGACCCCAGGAGGGCAGAATCCTGTCTGAGGGGTTGGCAGTGGCAGCAGCTGTAGTGGAAACCCCAGAAAGGCAGTTTGGCAGCACCCAGGTTCTGTGCTAGAGACCCGGGGGATCATGGAATTGTCCCCCCAATACCAGAATGGTATTGGGGTGACAATTGGTAAATTTAGTCACTAGCCTGCAGTGACAAATTTAGAAAGCAGAGACAGCATGAACACTGAGGTTCTGGTTAGTAGAGCCTCAGTGATACAGTTAGGCACCACACAGGGAACACATACAGGGCATATACTATGAGCACTGGGGTCCTGTCTAGCAGGATCCCAGTGACACAGGGGCTAAAACATACATACATACAGTAAAATGGGGGTAACATGCCAGGCAAGATGCTACTTTCCTACACCTAGTATATGGTCCCTAGGTACCCAGGGCATTGGCGCTCCAGGAGATCCCTATGGGCTGCAGCATTTCTTTTGCCACCCATAAGGAGCTCAGACAAGCCCTTTTACGGGACTGCCACTGCAGCCTGCGTGAAATAACGCACATGTTATGTCACATCCATTTTCACTCCACTTAATTAACTTATAAGTCACCTATATGACTAACCTTCACTTGCCAAAGGTTAGGTGCAAAGTTTCTAAGTGTGAGGGCTCCCTTGCACTAGCGAAGGTGCCCCCTCATAGTTCAGGGCCATTTCCCGGGACTGTGTGAGTGCAGGGACGCCATTACACATGTGCACTACATATAGGTGAATACCTGTATGTAGCTTCACAATGGTAACTCCGAATATGGCCATGTAAGGTGTCTAAGATCATGGAATTGTCCCCCCACTCCAAATCTGGTATTGGGGAGCCAATTCCATGCATCCTGGGGGCTGCACTATTGACCCCTGGTACTGTCAAACCAGCTCTCTGAGGCTTGCACTGCAGCTACAGCTGCTGCCACCTCACAGACAGGGTTCTGCCCTCCTGGGGTTTGAGCAGCTCAGTCTCAGGAAGGCAGAACAAAGCATTTCCTTTGGGAGCAGGGTGTTACACCCTCTCCCTTTTGAATTAGGTGTTAGAGGCTGGGGAGGGGTAGCCTCCCCCAGCCTCTGGACATGCTTTGAAGGGCACGAATGGTGCCCTCTTTGCATAAGCCAGTCTACACTGGTTCTGGGACCCCTTGTCCCCTGCTCTGGCATAAAACTGGACAAAGGAAAGGGGAGTGACCACTCCCCTGTCCATCACCACCCTGGGGGTGGTGGCCAGAGCTCCTCCATGGTGTCCCAGACTTCAGCCATCTTGCTTTGCAATGTGTGGGGGCACTCTGGAGAGCTCTGAGTGGCCAGTGCCAGCAGGTGACGTCAGAGACCCCTCCTGATAGGTCCTTACCTGATAAGGGAGCCAATTCCCTCCTCATGGCTATTTAGGGTCTCTCCTGTGGGTACTCTTCAGATTCTACTTGCAAGTTTCCAGCTGGAATCCTCTGCAACTACTACTTCATCCTCTGACCTCTGATCAACCGCAGCCTGCTCCAGGAACCGCTGTAACAGCAACAAAGTATCCACAAGGGATACTTTTCTTCTGCAACTTCAGCTCCAACCAGCAACTGTAACAGTTTCCACAGTGTGCACACTCAGAGGACTCCCTGTCTTCACCCCGCACCAGAAGAACCGAAGAAATCTCCCGTGGGGGGGACGGAGTCACTCCCCTGCTCATGCAGGCACCTTCTAAGACGATGACCGGTTCTCTTGGACTCCTCTCACAGCGACGAGCGTGCTCCCTGGAACAAAGAGGGTGGACCCCATCGACACAGACTGTCTTGTGGTCCTGCTGTCGCAATTTGGAGGAGGTAAGACCTTCCCTTCCCCCAGAACAGTACCTCTTCACGCCTCTTCACGTCAGTACGCCTTCTTCACCTCCATAGGCCTCTCTGCACAAGTACTTTCCTTATTTTGGTGTCTAGTTTATATATTGTGTATAATACTGACCTCCAGAAGGAGTATTGCCTCTAAGACAATTTTGGTACTGTGTCACCCAAATAAACTACCTTTATTTTTGGTAACACTGAGTATTGTCTTTATTTGTGTATAAGTAGTGTGTAACTATAGGTGGTATTGCATGAGCTTTGCATGTCTCCTAGTGCAGCCTAAGCTGCTCTGCTATAGCTATCTCTATCAGCCTAAGCTGCTAGAGCACTACTACATTTCACTAATAAGGGGTAACTGGACGTGGTATAAGGTGTAAGTACCCAAGGTACCCACTACAAACCAAGCCAGCCTCCTACATCTTGCTAATCAGAACTCCAGTGCTCATGCTCTCTCTCTTTCTAAATTGGTCACTACAGTTTAGTGACTCCATATTTCATTCCAAATTGGCACACGGGACCCCCCTTATAACTCCCTAGTATTTGGTACATAGGTAGCCAGGGCATTTTGGGTTCCAGGGAGTCCTTATGGGCTGCAGCATTTCTTTTGCCACCCATAAGGAGACCATGCAAAGACTTCTTCAGGTTTGCCATTGCAGCCTGTGTGAAATAGTGCATGCACCATTTCACAGCCATTTTCACTGCACCAGGTCACTTACAAGTCACCTATATGTCTAACCTTCAGACCCTGAAGGCTAGGTGCATAGTGTGTGAGGGCACCCGTACACTTGCAGAGGTACCCCAACGTCGTCCAGGCCCATTTTCCTGGAGTTCGTGAGTGCGGGGACGCCATTATAAGTGTGCACTACATATAGGTCAATACATATATGTAGCTTCACAATGGTAACTCCAAATATGGCCATGTAAGGTATCTAACAACTGGGAATTGTACCCCAATACTGATTCCAGTATTGGTTGCACAATCCCATGTCCCCCAATATTGCCATACCAGTCTCCTGAGGTTTTCACTGCAGCCCCACTGCTGCCACCTCTCAGACAGAGACAGGATTCTGCCCACTTGGGGCTTGAGCAGCTCAATTCCAGGGAGGCAGAACAATGCATTTCCTTTAGGAGAGGGGTGTTACACCCTCTCCCTTCGGAAATAGGTGTTACAGGCATGGGAAGGGTAGCCTCCCGGAGCCTCTAGAAATGCTTTGACGGGCACAGATGGTGCCCTCCTTGCATAATTCAGTCTACACCAGTTCAGGGACCCCCAGTCCCTGCTTTAGTGTGAAACTGGACAAAGGAAAGGGGAATGACTACTCCCATGTTCATCACCACCCCAAGGGTGGTACCCAGAACTCCTCCATAGTGTCCCTGGGTTCTGCCATCATGTTTCTAGGATGGTCAGGGAACTCTGGGAGCATCTGAGTGGCCAGTGCCAGCAGGTGACACCAGAGACCCCTTCTGATAGGTGCTGATCTGGTTAGGTGACCAATCCCCCTCTCAGGGCTATTTAGGTCTCTCCTCTGGGTGTTTCTTAAGATTCGGATTGCAAGACTCCAGCAAGAATCCTCTGCATCCTTTACTTCATCTTCTACCGACGGATCAATCACTGACTGCTCCAGGAACTCTATAAAACTGCAACAAAGAAGGTAAGACGACTTCTGAAACATTGTATCTTCAGCTCCTGCCAGCAACTGCAACAGTTTCCAGGTCGTGCATTCTCTGAGGACTGCATATCTTCAGCCTGCACCAGAAGAACCGAAGGAATCTCCTGTGGAATGACGGAGTCACTTCCCTGCTTCAGCAAGCACCTCTCTGCAGCGACGACCGGTGTCTTGGGTCTCCTCTCCAGGTGACAAGCGTGGATCCAGTGACACGGGTGATGGACTAAAGTGACTCCGGCAGTTCCAATGTCCAGCTGTCCAATTTGGTGGAGTTAAGAGCGTGCCTCCCCACGCAAGACAGTATCCCCATTTACAGCGTGACTTGCAGTTGCCAAGACTTGTGTGCAGCCTTCCCAGAAGTTCTTTGTGCGCAGCACAGCTTAGGCCCCCAGCACTCCATTCTGTGACTCACAGCTTCCTGAGTGGTTCTCCGGCTGCGGGGGAATCCTTTGTGTCGTGCTGCGTGGGCCTTCATTTGCACCTTCTTTGTTCCCGTGCTGTAGGACTGCTGTGCATGCTGCCTGGTCTTCTGAGGGCTCTCTGAGTTGCTGAGAGCCCCCTCTGTCTCCCCCTCCTAGGTAGAGGCCACCAGGTCCCTCCTGGTCCCAAGCAGCGCCATTTTCACTAACCACAAGCTTTGCATTTGACAAGTCTTGTTGGCGGAATCCGGTGACGCAAACCAGACTGCATTCATCCATCCAGAGTGGGACATCTTCTGCACCAACTAGGAACCTGCATCTTTCTTCTTTGGTGCAATATTGACTTCTCACTGGTGGTTCTACTTTTGCACATTCATCCATGTTAGTAGGGGCTCCTTTTCTCCCTGGACTCTTCAGTGCTTCTTGGACTTGGTCCCCATCTTCCACAGGTATTCAAGTCCAGGAATCCATTGTTGGTGTTTTAAAGTCTCTTCTGGTTCTTGCATTATCGTCTATCACAACTTCTTGTGTGTTTCAGGAAACTTGCTGTGTTTTACTCCTGCTTTCCTGGGCTCTGGCATGGGGTACATTACTTACCTTTGGTGTTTTCTTACACTCCCAGCACCCTTCTACACTATACACTTGCCTAGGTGGGAAACTGACATTTGCATTCCACTATTTTAATATATGGTTTGTGTTCCCTCTAGGCCCATTGCAACCTATGGTGATTTTCACTTTTTGCTCTATTTTACTACTGTGTTCTTACCTGTTTCTGGTTACTAGTGTATAGACTGTGCGATTTACTTACCTCCTAAGGGAGTATAGCCTACAAAGTATTTTTGGCCTTATGTGACTAAAATAAAGTACCTTTATTTTTGTAACACATAGTATTGTCTTTCTTGTGTGTAAGTACTGTGGGACTACAGTGGTATTGCAAGAGCTTTGCATGTCTCATAGTTCAGCCTTGGCTGCTCTGCCTCCATCTACCTCTAGACACTGACTACCTTTCACTGATAAGGGATAACTGGACCTGGTATAAGGTGTAAGTACCCTTGGTACCCACTACAAACCAGGCCAGCCTCCTACAGGGTACCCCTGGGCCCAAGAGCTCTGAGTGGTAAGGACTAAGCTTCTCAGGCTCAGTTCCCTAGAGGAAGGGTTAATCCTGTTCCTGAGAATAGGGTTCCTGTTCTGGGATCTGTTTTGAAGCTGGTCCCCTCGTCTTCTTGCGTTTTCTCTTGGAAGGCTGGTCTACTATTTCAGGTTTCAGCTCTCCTTTCTCCTTATGAAGTTTGCTCTGTGCCCTTGTCTTGACACATTCCCATTCTAGGATTCCTAGCATTGCTGCATGGGTCTACAGTTCTACTTCATCCCAGGTGGAATGCTTCTGGTCATATCCAAGCAGGCAATCTATTGGTATGGATGAGGACACAACCATTTCTTTTTGCCCTACTACTCACCCCAAGTCAAATATTATCATAGCCATGGGATGGAACTTTGTCTCATTGTCAACATTGGTGACAGGATATGACTTCCCTACCAAGAATTGATTTGAGTGGACCAAGTGCTGAGTTACCATGGTAACACTAGCTCCTGTGTCCCTAAGTGCTTCTACCTTCTACCCATCAATCAGAGGGTGCTGTCTGTATTTTTGCATATTACTTGACCAGACAGCACAGGATAATTATATCCCACCCTCAGTGACTAATGTTGCCTCTGTGGGATCACTGACATGGTCAGGCCACACCTCTGATCCCATCTGAAGATTAGCAACTGCATTTACTGCAGGTTGACTAGAGACATTTTTTTGTTTTTACAGCTAGAGTCTCCAGTGTGGTGCCCTTTGTTTTTGCAGTCCTGGCGCCAAGCCTTTATGGGATCAAAGTGTTTCCCTTTGTACCCAACCCCTACACTGTGAAAAGTCTCTGGACCCACCCTCCTGTGAAGGGTTTTGCTGGCCTTGAGAAGAATCTTTGTTATTTTTGTTTTGCTCGCATCTTTCGCCTCAGGTTTTTTTTGGCCTCCTTCTTTTGGTCTCCCCCACCAGTGGTAGTTGTGGTCACCCTTGTTTTGACCCATTGGTCTGCCTTCCTCCCCAACTCTTGAGGGGAAAATCGACCCAGGTCTACCAGATGTTGATGTAGCCTATCAAGGAAACAATTACTTAGCAGATGTTCCTTCATGAATAGGTTATACAGCCCATTATGATCTTTTACCTTGTTTCCAGCTAACCAACCACCCAACATTTTTGCTGAATAGTCCACAAAGTCTACCCAGGTTTGGTTCTGGGTTTTTCTAGCCTCCCTGAACTTTATTGTGTAGTCTTCAGTTGTAAATCCAAAGCCCTCAATCAGGGTACCCTCCATGAGGTAATAGGCTTTAGAATCTGCCTTATTCAGTGTCAGGAGCTTATCCCTGCACTTTCCTGAGAATAATTCCCACAACATTGTGCCTCAATTCTTTTTCTCATTTGTCCAACCAAAGCAGGCTCTTTCAAAGCCATAATCTATTTGATTATATCATCCCTTTCAGTGAAGGGAGGTACAACTTCTTTTGGGAGTTTGATGTTGAAAGACTGCCCCCTCAACACTTGTATACTGCCACCAGAGATGGATCTTAGGCTCAACTCCTTCCTTTGTTTCTCTATTTCTAAGAGCTGGCTCTCTAAAGCCAGTCTCTTCATTAGTCTGGCAAGGTCCAGATCTGCTTCTGTGAGTGCACTAGTGCTTCTGGTATAGGAGCTCCCCTCATACCCATGATCCACAGCCTCTTCATCCACCACAGATGCATCATCATCTTCCTCATCTGGTGGATGTTTTTCATGCTGGGCCACCCAAAACCTACGCTTCTCTGCTTTGGGGCTCTTTCCAGTATAAATTTTGTACAGTGTGCAGAATCGTGTTAATTGATCATAGCTATATGCCTCACACGGTTCTAGGTTGAGCTCGTGGTTCTGGATCTCTGCATCTGACATTTTTTTGTCACTAAAGATGGGGTCTTTTTAAGAATTTAGAATCCCCTTTTTGGATAGTGTAGGAAAGTACCATCTTGCCTGGCATGTTACCCCCATATTTCACTGTATATATGTTGTTTTAGTCTATGTGTCACTGTGATCCTGCTAGGTAAGTATGTGCCCTGTATGTGTTCCCTGTGTGATGCCTAACTGTCTCACTGAGGCTCTGCTAACCAGAACCTCAGTGGTTATGCTCTCTCTGCTTTCCAAATTTGTCACTAACAGGCTAGTGACTAAATTGACCAATTCTCATTGGCATACTGGTTCACCCATATAATTCACTAGTATATGGTACTGAGGTACCCACGGTATTGGGGTTCCAGGACATCCTTATGGGCTGCAGCATTTCTTTTGCCACCCATAGGGAGCTCTGACAATTCTTACACAGGCCTGCCAGTGCAGCCTGAGTGAAATAACGTCCAAGTTATTTCACAGCCATTTACCACTGCACTTAAGTAACTTATAAGTCACCTATATGTCTAACCTTCACTTGGTGAAGGTTGGGTGCAAAGTTACTTAGTGTGTGGGCACCCTGGCACTAGCCAAGGTGCCCCCACATCGTTCAGGGCAAATTCCCCGGACTTTGTGAGTGCAGGGACACCATTACACGCATGCACTGTACATGGGTCACTACCTATGTACAGCGTTACAATGGTACATCCGAACATGGCCATGTAATATGTCTAAGATCATGGAATTGTCCCCTCAATACCATTCTGGTATTGGGGGGACAATTCCATGATCCCCCGGGTCTCTAGCACAGAACCCGGGTACTGCCAAACTGCCTTTCCGGGGGTTTCCACTGCAGCTGCTGCGGCTGCCAACCCCTCAGACAGGATTCTGCCCTCCTGGGGTCCAGGCAGCCCTGGCCCAGGAAGGCAGAACAAAGGACTTCCTCTGAGAGAGGGTGTAACACCCTCTCCCTTTGGAAATAGGTGTGAGGGCTGGGGAGGAGTAGCCTCCCCCAGCCTCTGGAAATGCTTTGATAGGCACAGATGGTGCCCATCTCTGCATAAGCCAGTCTACACCGGTTCAGGGATCCCCCAGCCCTGCTCTGGCGCAAAACTGGACAAAGGAAAGGGGAGTGACCGCTCCCCTGACCTGCACCCCCCAGGGGAGGTGCCCAGAGCTCCTCCAGTGTGTCCCACACCTCTGCCATTTTGGAAACAGAGGTGTCTGTGGCACACTGGACTGCTCTGAGTGGCCAGTGCCAGCAGGTGATGTCAGAGGCTTCTTCTGATAGGCTCTTACCTCTCTTGGTAGCCAATCCTCCTTCCTAGGTAGCCAAACCTCCTTTTCTGGCTATTTAGGGTCTCTGCTTTGGGGATCTAACCAGATAACGAATGCAAGAGCTCATCAGAGTTCCTCTGCATCTCCCTCTTCACCTTCTACCAAAGGATCGACCGCTGACTGCTCAGGACGCCTGCAAAACCGCAATAAGGAGCAAGACGACTACTAGCAACCTTGTATTGCTTCATCCTGCCGGCTTTCTCGACTGTTTCCAGGTGGTGCATGCTCTGGGGGTAGCTTGCCTCCTCTCTGCACCAGGAGCTCTGAAGAAATCTCCCGTGGGTCGACGGAATCTTCCCCCTGCAACTGCAGGCACCAAAAGACTGCATCACTGGTCCTCTGGGTCCCCTCTCAGCATGACAAGCGTGGTCCCTGGAACTCAGCAACTCTGTCCAAGTGACTCCCACAGTCCAGTGACTCTTCACTCCAAGTTTGGTGGAGGTAAGTCCTTGCCTCCCTACGCTAGACTGCATTGCTGGGCACCGCATGATTTGCAGCTGGTCCCGCTCCTGTGCACTGTTCCAGGATTTCCTTCATGCACAGGCAAGCCTAGATCCCCGACACTCTAATCTGCAGTGCACAACCATCTGAGTTGTCCTCCGGCATCGTGGGACTCCCTTTTGTGACTTCGCATGGACTCCAGTTCACTTTTCTTCTAAGTGCCTGTTCAGGTACTTCTGAGGGTGCTGACTGCTTCTGTGAGGGCTCCCTGACTTTCTGGGCACACCCTCTGTCTCCTCCTCTAAGTGGCAACATCCTGGTCCCTTCTGGGCCACAGCAGCACCCAAAAGCCTCTACTGCAACCCTTGCAGCTAGCAAGGCTTGTTTGCGGTCTTTCTGTGTGGGAACACTTCTGCAAGCTTCATCGTGACATGGGACATCCATCCTCCAAAGGAGAAGTTCCTAGCTCTCTTCTTTCTTGCAGAACTCCAAGCTTCTTCCAACAGGTGGCAGCTTCCTTGCACCCTCAGCTGGCATTTCCTGGGCTCCTGCCCACTCTCGACACTGTCGCGACTATTGGACTTGGTCCCCTTGTCTTACAGGTACTCAGATCCGGAAATCCACTGTCGTTGCATTGCTGGTGTTTGTTCTTCCTGCAGAATGCCCCTATCAAAACTTCTGTGCTCTCTGGGGGTAGTATGTGCACTTTACACCTACCATACAGGGTCTTGGGGTGGGCTATTTTTCTAACCCTCACTGTTTTCTTACAGTCCCAGCGACCCTCTACAAGCTCACATAGGTTTGGGGTCCATTCGTGGTTCGCATTCCACTTTTGGAGTATATGGTTTGTGGTGCCCCTATACTTATGTGCTCCTATTGCAATCTACTGTGACTTTACATTGCTTGCATTACTTTTCTTGCTATTACCTGCATAATTTTGGTTTGTGTACATATATCTTGCAAATATATCCCATGCAAATCCCCACCAGAAGTGGGGGTTTGCATGGGGGTTACCATCTGCTGCTATCAGCAGGCCTGGGGTCATGTTTCAAAGGCAGTTAGCCCTTGGAATCTCACTGCCAGGGCAGTGCATATTCCTGAGGGAGGGGGTGTTGGCACCTCCACCCAGGAAGAGCTTTGTTCTACAAACCGGAGGGACGGGTCTCTCCCCCAGGGTTTGCAGATTGGCTGTATAGAGATGGTAGGCAGGATAGAACTAGTCAGCAACCATGCCAGGGTAGTTAGCTTTTGTAGGGGGCACATCTAAGGTGACCCCTGGGTACCTTTTGTAGGAGGCTGGACTGGCTTTTAGTGAGTACCAAGGGGTACTTGCACCTTGCACCAGGCCCAGTTATCCCTTATTAGTGTATAGGGTGTCTAGCAGCTTAGGCTGATAGATAATGGTAGCTTAGCAGAGCAGCTTAGGCTGAACTAGGAGACGGGTGAAGCTACTACAGTACCACTTCGTGTCATATGCACAATATCATAAGAAAACACAATACACAGTTATACTAAAAATAAAGGTACTTTATTTTTATGACAATATGCCAAAGTATCTTAGAGTGTACCCTCAGTGAGAGGATAGGAAATATACACAAGATATATATACACAATAGCAAAAATATGCAGTATAGTCTTAGAAAACAGTGCAAACAATGTATAGTTACAATAGGATGCAATGGGGAAACATAGGGATAGGGGCAACACAAACCATATACTCCAAAAGTGGAATGCGAACCACAAATGGACCCCAAACCTATGTGACCTTGTAGAGGGTCGCTGGGACTATTAGAAAATAGTGAGAGTTAGAAAAATAACCCTCCCCAAGACCCTGAAAAGTGAGTGCAAAGTGCACTAAAGTTCCCCTAAGGACAAAGAAGTCGTGTTAGAGGAATAATGCAGGAAAGACACAAACCAACAATGCAACAACTGTGGATTTCCAATCTAGGGTACCTGTGGAACAAGGGGACCAAGTCCAAAAGTCACAAGCAAGTCGGAGATGGGCATATGCCCAGGAAATGCCAGCTGTGGATGCAAAGAAGCTCTTACTGGACAGAAGAAGCTGAAGTTTCTGCAGGAACAAAAAGGGCTAGAGACTTCCCCTTTGGTGGACGGATCCCTCTTGCCGTGGAGAGTCGTGCAGAAGTGTTTTCCCGCCGGAAGAACGCCAACAAGCCTTGCTAGCTGCAAATCGTACGGTTAGCGTTTTTGGACGCTGCTGTGGCCCTGGAGGGACCAGGAGGTCGCAAATTGGACCAGGAGAGAGAGGGGACGTCGAGCAAGACAAGGAGACCTCTTAGCAGCAGGTAGCACCCGGAGAAGTGCCAGAAACAGGCACTACGAGGATGCGTGAAACAGTGCTCACCCGAAGTTACACAAAGGAGTCCCACGTCGCCGGAGACCAACTTAGAAAGTCGTGCAATGCAGGTTAGAGTGCCGTGGACCCAGGCTTGGCTGTGCACAAAGGATTTCCGCCGGAAGTGCACAGGGGCCGGAGTAGCTGCAAAAGTCGCGTTTCCCAGCAATGCAGCCCAGCGAGGTGAGGCAAGGACTTACCTCCACCAAACTTGGACTGAAGACTCACTGGACTGTGGGGGTCACTTGGACAGAGTCGCTGGATTCGAGGGACCTCGCTCGTCGGGCTGAGAGGAGACCCAAGGGACCGGTAATACAGCTTTTTGGTGCCTGCGGTTGCAGGGGGAAGATTCCGTCGACCCACAGGAGATTTCTTCAGAGCTTCTGGTGCAGAGAGGAGGCAGACTACCCCCACAGCATGCACAAGCAGGAAAACAGTCGAGAAGGCGGCAGGATCAGCGTTACAGAGTTGCAGTAGTCGTCTTTGCTACTATGTTGCAGGTTTGCAGGCTTCCAGCGCGGTCAGCAGCCGATTCCTTGGCAGAAGGTGAAGAGAGAGATGCAGAGGAACTCGGATGAGCTCTTGCATTCGTTATCTAAAGTTTCCCCAGAGACAGAGACCCTAAATAGCCAGAAAAGAGGGTTTGGCTACCTAGGAGAGAGGATAGGCTACCAACACCTGAAGGAGCCTATCAGAAGGAGTCTCTGACGTCACCTGGTGGCACTGGCCACTCAGAGCAGTCCAGTGTGCCAGCAGCACCTCTGTTTCCAAGATGGCAGAGGTCTGGAGCACACTGGAGGAGCTCTGGACACCTCCCAGGGGAGGTGCAGGTCAGGGGAGTGGTCACTCCCCTTTCCTTTGTCCAGTTTCGCGCCAGAGCAGGGCTAAGGGGTCCCCTGAACCGGTGTAGACTGGCTTATGCAGAATTGGGCACATCTGTGCCCAACAAAGCATTTCCAGAGGCTGGGGGAGGCTACTCCTCCCCTGCCTTCACACCATTTTCCAAAGGGAGAGGGTGTAACACCCTCTCTCAGAGGAAGTCCTTTGTTCTGCCATCCTGGGACAGGCCTGGCTGGACCCCAGGAGGGCAGATGCCTGTCTGAGGGGTTGGCAGCAGCAGCAGCTGCAGTGAAACCCCAGGAAGGGCAGTTTGGCAGTACCAGGGTCTGTGCTACAGACGACTGGGATCATGGGATTGTGCCAACTATGCCAGGATGGCATAGAGGGGGCAATTCCATGATCATTGACATGTTACATGGCCATATTCGGAGTTACCATTGTGAAGCTACATATAGGTAGTGACCTATATGTAGTGCACGCGTGTAATGGTGTCCCCGCACTCACAAAGTTCAGGGAATTGGCTCTGAACAATGTGGGGGCACCTTGGCTAGTGCCAGGGTGCCCTCACACTAAGTAACTTTGCACCTAACCTTTACCAGGTAAAGGTTAGACATATAGGTGACTTATAAGTTACTTAAGTGCAGTGTAAAATGGCTGTGAAATAACGTGGATGTTATTTCACTCAGGCTGCAGTGGCAGGCCTGTGTAAGAATTGTCAGAGCTCCCTATGGGTGGCAAAAGAAATGCTGCAGCCCATAGGGATCTCCTGGGACCCCAATACCCTGGGTACCTCCGTACCATATACTAGTGAATTATAAGGGTGTTCCAGTAAGCCAATGTAAATTGGTAAAAATGGTCACTAGCCTGTTAGTGACAATTTGGAAAGAAATGAGAGAGCATAACCACTGAGGTTCTGATTAGCAGAGCCTCAGTGAGACAGTTAGTCACTACACAGGTAACACATTCAGGCACACTTATGAGCACTGGGGCCCTGGGTTACCAGGGTCCCAGTGACACATACAACTAAAACAACATATATACAGTGAAAAATGGGGGTAACATGCCAGGCAAGATGGTACTTTCCTACACAACCCCCCCCCAAACGAAGGACAATAAGACTAGCCATGACCTGATGAGTCTTCATTGTCTACGTGGAAATATCTGGAGAGTCCATCTGCATTGGAGTGGCTACTCCCAGGTCTATGTTCCACTGTATAGTCCATTCCCTGTAGGGATATGGACCACCTCAACAATTTAGGATTTTCACCTTTCATTTGTTTTAGCCAAAGTAGAGGTTTGTGGTCTGTCTGAACAATGAAGTGAGTGCCAAACAGGTATGGCCTCAACTTCTTCAGTGCCCAGACCACAGCAAAGGCCTCCCTCTCAATGGCAGACCAACGCTTTTCTCTAGGGGTCAACCTCCTACTAATAAAAGCAACAGGTTGATCCTGGCCCTCAGAATTAAGTTGTGGTAGGACTGCCCCTACTCCTAATTCAGATGCATCAGTTTGGACATAGAATTTTTTAGAGTAACAAGGGCTTTTCAGGACAGGTGCAGAGCACATGGCCTGCTTCAGCTCCTCAAAAGCTTTCTGACAGTTTGCTGTCCATAATACCTTTTTAGGCATTTTCTTGGATGTGAGGTCATTAAGAGGGGCTGCAATGGAGCCATAGTTCTTAATGAACCTCCTGTAATACCCAGTGAGGCCTAGGAATGCTCTCACCTGAGTCTGAGTGATAGGGGGAACCCAATCAATAATTGTTTGGATTTTCCCCTGAAGTGGTGCAATCTGTTCCCCACCAACAAGGTGTCCCAGATAAACCACCTTACCCTGCCTTATCTGGCACTTTGAAGCCTTGATAGTGAGGCCTGCCTTTTGCAGGGCCTCCAAAACTTTCCATAGGTGGACCAGGTGATCATCCCAGATGGAGCAAAAGACAGCTATATCGTCCAAATATGCTGCACTGAAAGCTTCCAGCCCTTGCAGGACTGTGTTCACCAACCTCTGAAAAGTGGCAGGTGCATTTTTCAAACCAAAAGGCATTACAGTAAACTGGTAACGTCCTCCAATGGTTGAAAATGCAGTCTTAGGTTTAGCATCTTCTGACAATTTGATCTGCCAATACCCTGCAGTCAAGTCAAAAGTGCTTCGATACTTGGCAGATGCCAGTGTATCTATGAGCTCATCTGCCCTGGGTATAGGGTGAGCATCAGTTTTGGTTACCAAGTTGAGACCTCTATAGTCTTTACAAAACCGCATTTCCTTCTTTCCATCTTTGGAATGGGGTTTTGGTACCAGTACCACAGGAGAAGCCCATGGACTGTCAGAGTGCTCAACCACTCCTAGTTCTAACATTTTCTGGACCTCTTGCTTTATGCAGTCCCTGACATGGTCAGGCTGCCTATAGATCTTACTTTTGACAGGCAAGCTGTCTCCAGTATCTATAGTGTGCTCACACCAAGAAGTGGTACCTGGCACAGTAGAGAAGAGTTCAGAGAATTGATCTAGGAGATTTATGCAATTGTCTTTCTGCTCAGCAGTAAGACAATCAGCCAAAACTACACCTTCCACCAGAGCATCTTGTTCTGTGGAAGAGAAGAGATCAGGTAGAGGATCACTGTCTTCTTCCTGTCCCTCATCTGTTGCCATGAGCAGGGTGAGATCAGCCCTGTCATAGTAGGGTTTCAGGCGGTTTACATGGAGTACCCTAAGGGGACTCCTTGCAGTGCCTAAGTCAACTAAATAGGTGACTTCTCCCTTTTTCTCAACAATTGTGTGGGGTCCACTCCATTTATCTTGGAGTGCTCTTGGGGCCACAGGCTCCAAGACCCACACTTTCTGCCCTGGTTGGTACTGAACCAAAACAGCCTTCTGATCATGCCATTGCTTCTGGAGCTCTTGGCTGGCCTGAAGGTTTTTACTGGCCTTTTTCATGTACTCAGCCATTCTTGATCTGAGGCCAAGCACATAATCCACAATATCCTGCTTAGGAGCTTTTAAAGGTTGTTCCCAACCCTCCTTTACAAGTGTGAGTGGACCCCTAACAGGGTGTCCAAAAAGAAGTTCAAAGGGGCTGAAGCCCACTCCTTTCTGGGGTACCTCCCTGTAGGCAAAAAGGAGGCATGGTAGAAGGATATCCCATCTCCTGCGGAGTTTTTCAGGGAGACCCATAATCATGCCTTTGAGATTTTTATTAAATCTCTCCACCAGTCCATTTGTTTGTGGATGATAGGGTGTTGTGAACTTGTACGTTACACCACACTCCTTCCACATGGCCTTTAAGTATGCAGACATGAAATTGCTTCCCCTGTCTGATACCACTTCCTTTGGGAAGCCCACCCTGGAAAATATTCCCTGGAGGGCCTTTGCCACTGCAGGAGCTGTAGTGGTCCTTAAAGGAATAGCTTCAGGATATCTTGTGGCATGGTCCACTACCACCAAGATAAATCTATTGCCTGAAGCAGTAGGAGGGTCAAGGGGGCCAACTATGTCAACCCCTACCCTTTCAAAGGGAACCCCGACCACAGGCAGTGGAATAAGGGGTGCCTTTAGGGTGCCACCTGTCTTGCCACTGGCTTGACAGGTTTCACAGGACTTACAAAATTCCTTTGTGTCCTCAGACATTCTAGGCCAATGAAACAGGGGAACAAGCCTGTCCCAAGTTTTCATTTGTCCTAGATGCCCAGCTAGGGGAATGTCATGTGCCAGGGTTAGGAGGAACTTCCTGTACTCCTGAGGAATCACTAATCTCCTGGCAGCTCCAGGTTTAGGATCCCTATGCTCAGTGTACAAGAGGTTGTCCTCCCAGTAAACTCTGTGAGAGTCACTGACATCCCCATTAGCCTGTTTGACAGCTTGCTGTCTGAGACCCTCTAATGTGGGACAGGTTTGCTGTGCCACACTCAGCTCCTCTCTGGCAGGCCCCCCTTCACCCAAAAGCTCAGCAGTGTCTGCTTCCAGCTCCTCTGGTGTAGGTTCTGCACAGGGAGGGAATTCTTCTTCCTCAGAAGAAGAATCCACTGTAGAGGGAGGGATAGTAGGAAGTGGTTTGCTTCTACTAGCCCTAGCTTTAGGGAGCACTTGGTCCATTGTTCCAGGATCCAAGCTTCCCTGTCCTTTTTGCTTTTTGGCCTGAGCCCTTGTCAAAGCAAAAATATGCCCTGGGATGCCCAGCATTGCTGCATGGGCCTCCAACTCCACATCTGACCAAGCTGATGTCTCCAAATCATTCCCTAATAGACAGTCTACAGGTAAATCTGAAGCTACCACAACTTTCTTTGGACCAGTAACCCCCCCCCCCAGTTGAGATTAACAACAGCCATGGGGTGGCTAAGTGTGTTGTTGTGAGCATCGGTTACTTGGTACTGGCGACCAAGTAGGTGTTGTTCAGGGTGGACCAGTTTCTCTATGACCATAATCACACTGGCACCAGTGTCGCTGTAGGCCTGAACCTCAACACCATTTATTAGGGGTAGCTGCTTGTACTTATCCATATTAAGGGGACAAGCAACTAAGGTGGCTAAATCAATAGCCCCCTCAGAGACTAACACAGCCTCTGTGGCCTCCCTAACAAGGCCAACCCCAACTAAGTTACCAATAGTGAGCCCAGCTACTCCCTTGGATTGGCTATTAGTAGGTTTGCTCCCACCACCACTGCTATTAGTAGGGACACTAGGGGTAGCAGTAGGGGTTGTAGTGGTAGGAGCATTGGTGCTTTTCTTTGGACAACTGGGATCTGTTGTCCAATGGCCTTTTATTTTACATAAATAGCACCATGGTTTCTTTTCCTTGTTCTGATTAAAAGAGGATTTGGGCCCACCACCCCCACCAGAGTGTTTTTGTGGGCCTGATGAAGACTCATTTTTAGATTTGTCCCCACCCTTGTCAGAAGACTTACCATCCTTCTTTTTGTTGCCATCTTTGTCACCCCCTGTATGAACTTTTCTGTTCACCCTTGTTCTGACCCATTTGTCTGCCTTCTTTCCCAATTCTTGGGGAGAGGTCAGATCAGAGTCCACCAAGTACTGGTGCAACAAATCAGACACACAATTATTAAGAATATGCTCTCTCAGGATCAAGTTATACAGGCTGTCATAATCAGTAACTTTACTGCCATGTAACCACCCCTCCAAGGCCTTCACTGAATGGTCAATGAAATCAACCCAGTCTTGTGAAGACTCCTTTTTGGTCTCTCTGAACTTTATCCTGTATTGTTCAGTGGTGAAGCCATAACCATCCAGGAGTGCATTCTTAAGAACTTGGAAATTATTAGCATCATTTTCTTTCACAGTAAGGAGCCTATCCCTACCTTTTCCACTAAATGATAGCCATAGGATAGCAGCCCACTGCCTTTGAGGGACATCCTGTACAACACAGGCCCTCTCAAGTGCAGCAAACCACTTGTTAATGTCATCCCCCTCCTTATAAGGGGGAACTATCTTGTGCAGATTCCTGGAATCATGCTCTTTTGCAGGATGACTATGGGGAATACTGCTGCTGCCACCATGGGTTTCTAAACCCAACTTCTGTCTTTCCTTCTCTAGTTCAAAAGACTGTCTATCCAAATCCAGCTGTTGCTTTTTAAGCTTCAGTCTGGTTTGTTCCACCCTCAACTTATTGAGTTCCCTCTCTAACATTCTGTCATCAGGGTTGGTGGGAGGGACATTCCTGGATACAGAGGTGTGATGGGAATGAACAGAAGGAGACCTGTCCCTTACAGAAGCCACCCTAACAGCTTGGCTAACAGAAACATCACTACCAGTATGGTGAGAATAAATGCTTTTGCTATGATGTGAGACAACACTATTTGTATGGTGTGTCTCTCCATCATTACCAACTATGCTAGACTGTCTAGTAATGGGCAGGCTAGGAAGTTTCTTTCCCGAATCTTTTCCTGGGGGAGTCCCTGGATCAGATTGGGAACCATTAGCTACTTTTTCTACAGATGGGGCACTTCTAGCCTTATCCTGTTCTCTAAGCATGTTAACCCCTTCTGTGCCCAGGACGTAATGGTTACGTCCTGAGGCACAGTGCTGCTGTGCCCAGGACGTAACCATTACGTCCTGTGCACAGAGCCCAGAGGGAGCGCTAGCGCTCCCTCTGTGGGGTTCCCCCCCACCCCCCCAAGTCAGGGATGGAAGGGGAAGCCCTTCCCCTTCCACCCCCAACCCCCCCAACCCCCCCTGTGACGTCAGCGCGCCGATTAGTCACAGGGTCTCCCCCATCGCGCTGGAAGCAGAGCTTCCAGCGCGATTGAAAAAGAAATGCTTTTGCATTTCTTTTTCAATCCCATGGGGGAGGCCCCGAGAGGCTTCAAAGGGAAGGAAATGTATTTCCTTCCCTTTGAAGTCTCTCACAGGTTTCAAAAGCCGGATTGCTTGCAATCCGGCTTTTGAAACCCCACTAGACACCAGGGATTTTTTTTTGTTTCAGTGAAATTGGCAAAAGGGAGCGACCCCTTGGTCAAGGGTCGCTCCCAGGGGGGGCATTTTTTTAGGAAGGCCTTTTCTGCCCCCCCTGGGGGCAGATTGGACTATTATTAGGCCGATCTGCCCCCAGGGGGGGCAGAAACCTCTAGGCACCAGGGACCTTTTTTTTTTTGTTTTTTGTGATGATTTCTTTTTTTTTTAGGTGGGGAGCGATCCCTTAGGCAAGGGTCGCTCCCCTACGGGGCAATATATATTTAGGCCATTTCTGCCCCCCTTGGGGGCAGATTGGCCTATTTTGATGAGGCCAATCTGCCCCTAAGGGGGGCAGAAACCATTAGACACCAGGGAGTTTGTTTTTGCGCGCGAATTTCACGCAACGGGAGCGACCCCTTTGGCAACCATTAGCCATTAGCTACTTTTTCTACAGATGGGGCACTTCTAGCCTTATCCTGTTCTCTAAGCATGTTAACCCCTTCTGTGCCCAGGACGTAATGGTTACGTCCTGAGGCACAGTGCTGCTGTGCCCAGGACGTAACCATTACGTCCTGTGCACAGAGCCCAGAGGGAGCGCTAGCGCTCCCTCTGTGGGGTTCCCCCCCACCCCCCCAAGTCAGGGATGGAAGGGGAAGCCCTTCCCCTTCCACCCCCAACCCCCCCAACCCCCCTTGTGACGTCAGCGCGCCGATTAGTCACAGGGTCTCCCC
Source organism: Pleurodeles waltl (assembly GCF_031143425.1). NCBI lineage: Eukaryota > Metazoa > Chordata > Amphibia > Caudata > Salamandridae > Pleurodeles > Pleurodeles waltl. Next base: position 401,953,131 of record NC_090450.1, on the reverse strand, counting down.
CATCGCGCTGGAAGCAGAGCTTCCAGCGCGATTGAAAAAGAAATGCTTTTGCATTTCTTTTTCAATCCCATGGGGGAGGCCCCGAGAGGCTTCAAAGGGAAGGAAATGTATTTCCTTCCCTTTGAAGTCTCTCACAGGTTTCAAAAGCCGGATTGCTTGCAATCCGGCTTTTGAAACCCCACTAGACACCAGGGATTTTTTTTTGTTTCAGTGAAATTGGCAAAAGGGAGCGACCCCTTGGTCAAGGGTCGCTCCCAGGGGGGGCATTTTTTTAGGAAGGCCTTTTCTGCCCCCCCTGGGGGCAGATTGGACTATTATTAGGCCGATCTGCCCCCAGGGGGGGCAGAAACCTCTAGGCACCAGGGACCTTTTTTTTTTTGTTTTTTGTGATGATTTCTTTTTTTTTTAGGTGGGGAGCGATCCCTTAGGCAAGGGTCGCTCCCCTACGGGGCAATATATATTTAGGCCATTTCTGCCCCCCTTGGGGGCAGATTGGCCTATTTTGATGAGGCCAATCTGCCCCTAAGGGGGGCAGAAACCATTAGACACCAGGGAGTTTGTTTTTGCGCGCGAATTTCACGCAACGGGAGCGACCCCTTTGGCAAGGGTCGCTCCCAGGGGGGGCATTTTTTTGGGAAGGCCTTTTCTGCCCCCCCTGGGGACAGATCGGCCTATTATTAGGCCGATCTGCCGCCAGGGGGGGCAGAAAGCTCTAGGCACCAGGGATCTTTTTTTCTTTTTTTCTTTTTGTTATGTTTTCTTTTTTTTTTAGGTGGGGAGCGACCCCTTAGGCAAGGGTCGCTCCCCTAGGGGGCAAATTATATTTAGGCCATTTCTGCCCCCCTTGGGGGCAGATTGGCCTATTTTGATGAGGCCAATCTGCTCCCAAGGGGGGCAGAAACCATTAGACACCAGGGAGTTTTTTTTTTGCGTGAATTTCACGCAAGGGGAGCGACCCCTTAGGCAAGGGTCGCTCCCTGGGGGGGGGGATTATTTTAGGCCATTTCTGCCCCCCTGGGGGGGGTAGATCAGCCTATTTTGATTCGGCTGATCTGCCCCCAAGGGGGGCAGAAACCACTAGGCACCAGGGATTTTTTTGTTTTTCTGTTTTACAGATGGGGAGCGACCCCCTTGGACAAGGGTCGCTCCCCTGGAGGGGCAAAATGTATTTAGGCCATTTCTGCCCGCTTTGGGGGCAGATCGGCCGATTTTAGGTCAATCTGCCCCCAAGGGGGGCAGAAACCACTAGGCACCAGGGATCTTTTTTTTGCGCCGTCACACAAGGGGAGCGACCTTGTAGTCAAGGGTCGCTCCCCGGGGGGGTGGGGGGGGGCAAAATTATTTTAGGCCATCTCTGCCCCCCCTGGGGGCAGATCGGCCTATTGGTATTAGGCCGATCTACCCCCAGGGGGGGCAGAAACCTCTAGGCGCCAGGGCAAAAAAAAAAATCGTGTTTTTTTTTTTTGTTTGGTTTTGTTTTAGAGATGGGCAGCGACCCATCAGGCAAGGGTCGCTCCCCTGGGGGGCAAATTGTATTTAGACCATTTCTGCCCCCCTTGGGGGCAGATTGGTCGATTTTAGGTCAATCTGCCCCAAGGGGGCAGAAACCACTAGGCACCGGGGATTTGTTTTTTGGCGCCAATGTCACGCAAGTGGAGCGACCCCGTAGGCAAGGGTCGCTACGGGGGATGGGGGGGGGGTGGGTGTTCGGGGGGCAAATTTATTTTAGGCCATTTCTGCCCCCAGGGGGGGGCAGAAACCTCTTGTTGCCAGGGCACATTTTTTTTTTGTGTTTTTTTTTTTTTGTTTGGTTTTTTTTAGAGATGGGGAGCGACCCATCAGGCAAGGGTCGCTCCCCTGGGGGGCAAATTGTGTTTAGACCATTTCTGCCCCCCTTGGGGGCAGATTGGTCGATTTTAGGTAAACCACTAGGCACCGGGGATTTGTTTTTTGGCACCAATGTGACGCAGGGGGAGCGACCCCGTAGGCAAGGGTCGCTCCGGGGGGGGGGGGGGGTTGTTCGGGGGGGAAATTTATTTTAGGCCATTTCTGCCCCCAGGGGGGGCAGAAACCTCTAGGCGCCAGGGCAAATGTTTTTTTTTTTGTTTGTTTTTTGTTTGTTTGTTTTTTTAGAGATGGGGAGCGACCCATCAGACAAGGGTCGGTTCCCTGGGGGGCAAACTGTATTTAGAGCATTTCTGCCCCCTTTGGGGGCAGATTGGTCGATTTTAGGTCAATCTGCCCCCAAGGGGGCAGAAACTACTAGGCACCGGGAATTTGTTTTTTGGCGCCAATGTCACGCAGGGGTAGCGACCCCGTAGGCAAGGGTTGCACCTGGGCAGGGGGGGTTTGGGGGAGTGGGGGTCAAATTTATTTTAGGGCATTTCCCCCCCCCCCCTAGGGCCGGCTGAGCTAGAGGCCAAAATCCACATGTAGGCACTTTGCAAAAAACACCTCTGTTTTCTGTGAAAAAATATGTTGTGTCCACGTTGTGTTTTGGGCCATTTCCTTTCGTGGGCGCTAGGCCTACCCACACAAGTGAGGTACCATTTTTATGGAGAGACTTAGGGGAACGCTGGGTGGAAGGAAATTTGTGGCTCCTCTCAGATTCCAGAACTTTCTGTCACCGAAATGAGAGGAAAAAGTGTTTTTTGGCCAGATTTTGATGTTTGCAAAGGATTCTGGGTAACAGAACCTGGTCAGAGCCCGCAAATCACCCCATCTTGGATTCCCCTAGGTCTCTAGTTTTAAAAAATGCGCTGGTTTGCTAGGTTTCCCCAGGTGCCGGCTGAGCTAGAGGCCAAAATCCACACGTAGGCACTGTTTTCTATGAAAAAATGTGATGTGTCCACTTTGTGTTTTGGGCCATTTCCTGTCGCGAGCGCTAGGCCTACCCACACAAGTGAGGTATCATTTTTATCGGAAGACGTGGGGGAACGCTAGGTGGAAGGAAATTTGTGGCTCCTCTCAGATTCCAGAACTTTCTGCCACAGAAATGTGAGGAACATGTGTTTTTTTAGCCAAATTTTGAGGTTTGCAAAGGATTCTGGGTAACAGAACCTGGTCCGAGCCACACAAGTCACCCCATCTTGGATTCCCCTAGGTCTCTAGTTTTCAGAAATGCACAGGTTTGGTAGGTTTCCCTAGGTGGCGGCTGAGCTACAGGCCAAAATCTACAGGTAGGCACTTTGCAAAAAACACCTCTGTTTTCCTTCAAAAATTTGGTTGTGTCCACGTTGCGCTTTGGGGTGTTTTCTGTTGTGGGCGCTAGGCCTACCCACACAAGTGAGGTATCATTTTTATAGGGAGACGTGGGGGAACGCTGGGTGGAAGGAAATTTGTGGCTCCTCTCAGATTCCAGAACTTTCTGCCACAGAAATGTGAGGAACATGTGTTTTTGTAGCCAAATTTTGAGGTTTGCAAAGGATTCTGGGTAACAGAACCTGGTCCCAGCCACACAAGTCACCCCATCTTGGATTCCCCTAGGTCTCTAGTTTTCAGAAATGCACAGGTTTGGTAGGTTTCCCTAGGTGGCGGCTGAGCTACAGGCCAAAATCCACAGGTAGGCACTTTGCTAAAAACAGGTCTGTTTTCTGTGATGTGTCCACGTTGCGCTTTGGGGCGTTTCCTGTCGCGGGCGCTAGGCCTACCCACACAAGTGAGGTATCATTTTTATCGGGAGACGTGGGGGAACGCTGGGTGGAAGGAAATGTGTGGCTCCTCTCAGATTCCAGAACTTTCTGCCACAGAAATGTGAGGAACATGTGTTTTTTTAGCCCAATTTTGAGGTTTGCAAAGGATTCTGGGTAACAGAACCTGGTCCCAGCCACACAAGTCACCCCATCTTGGATTCCCCTAGGTCTCTAGTTTTCATAAGTGCACAGGTTTGGTAGGTTTCCCTAGGTGGCGGCTGAGCTAGAGGCCAAAGTCTACAGGTAGGCACTTTGCTAAAAACAGGTCTGTTTTCTGTGATGTGTCCACGTTGTGTTTTGGGGCATATCCTGTTGCGGGCGCTAGGCCTACCCACACAAGTGAGGTATCATTTTTATCGGGAGACTTGGGGGAACATAGAATAGCAAAACAAGTGTTATTGCCCCTTGTCTTTCTCTACATTTTTCCCTTCCAAATGTAAGACAGTGTGTAAAAAAGACGTCTATTTGAGAAATGCCCTGTAATTCACATGCTAGTATGGGCACCCCGGAATTCAGAGATGTGCAAATAACCACTGCTTCTCAACACCTTATCTTGTGCCCATTTTGGAAATACCAAGGTTTTCTTGATAGATATTTTTTACTCTTTATATTTCAGCAAATGAATTGCTGTATACCCGGCATAGAATGAAAACCCACTGCAGGGTGCAGGTCATTTATTGGCTCTGGGTACCTAGAGTTCTTGATGAACCTACAAGCCCTATATATCCCCGCAACCAGAAGAGTCCAGCAGACGTAACGGTATATTGCTTTCGAAAATCTGACATTGCAGGAAAAAATTACAGAGTAAAACTTAGAGAAAAATGGATGTTTTTTTCACCTCAATTTCAATATTTTTCTTTTTCAGTTGTTATTTTCTGTAGGAAACCCTTGTAGGATCTACACAAATTACCCCTTGCTGAATTCAGAATTTTGTCTACTTTTCAGAAATGTTGCGGTTTCTGGGATCCAGCATTGGTTTCATGCCCATTTCTGTCACTGACTGGAAGGAGGCTGAAAGCACAAAAAATCGTAAAAATGGGGTATGTCCCAGTAAAATGCCAAAATTGTGTTGAAAAATTGGGTTTTCTGATTCAAGTCTGCCTGTTCCTGAAAGCTGGGAAGCTGGTGATTTTATCACCGCAAACCCTTTGTTGATGCCCTTTTCAGGGAAAAAACCACAAGCCTTCTTCTGCAGCCTATTTTTCAATTTTTTTTAAAAAAAACGAAATTTTCACTGTTTTTTGGCTAATTTCTTGGCCTCCTTCTGGGGAACCCACAAAGTCTGGGTACCTCTGGAATCCCTAGGATGTTGGAAAAAAAGGACGCAAATTTGGCGTGGGTAGCTTACGTGAACAAAAAGTTATGGGGGCCTAAGCGCGAACAGCTCCAAATAGCCAAAAAAAGGCTCGGCACAGGAGGGGGAAAAGGCCTGGCAGCGAAGGGGTTAAGTAACAGTTCCAAGGAAGGATTCTTCCCTACACTCAAACCTCTCTCTATGCAGAGACTCCTTGCTCCTTTCCAGCTAAGGTGATCATATGCAAGTTTGGACAGATCAACATTTTGGCCTGTGCCAGACATTTTTAGAGAGAGTTAAAGTGATAGAAAAAGAGAAAAAAGTTTTCAGAACTTTTTAGAAAGACAGAAAAAAACTTTTTAAACTTTTAAGAACTTTTTGAAAGTTTAGAAGTACTTTTCAGTACTTAGAAAAGAGTGAAAAGAGGAAATGCAAAACTTTTTGGCTATGTGTATATACACTGACCTTGTTTTGTATATTTTTCTCTTATGAAAAGTACAATGACAAGAGTGGTAAGTAGTCTCAAAGCACTTATCCCACCACTGCACAACCAATGTAGGAGGCTGGACTGGCTTGTAGTGAGTACCAAGGGGTACTTGCACCTTGCACCAGGCCCAGTTATCCCTTATTAGTGTATAGGGTGTCTAGCAGCTTAGGCTGATAGATAATGGTAGCTTAGCAGAGCAGCTTAGGCTGAACTAGGAGACGGGTGAAGCTACTACAGTACCACTTAGGCCCTCATCCTGACCTTGGCGGGCGGCGGAGGCCGCCCGCCAAAGTCCCGCCGTCAGGTTACCGTTCCGCGGTCGAAAGACCGCGGCGGTAATTCTGACATTCCCGCTGGGCTGGCGGGCGGCCGCCTTCAGGCCGCCCGCCAGCCCAGCGGGAAAGAGGCTTCCACGATGAAGCCGGCTCGGAATCGAGCCGGCCGAGTGGAAGCTGTGCGACGGGTGCAGTTGCACCCGTCGCATATTTCACTGTCTGCGCAGCAGACAGTGAAATACATTTAGGGGCCCTCTTACGGGGGCCCCTGCAGTGCCCATGCCAGTGGCATGGGCACTGCAGGGGCCCCCAGGGGCCCCGCGACCCCCCCCTACCGCCATCCGGTTCCCGGTGGGCGGACCGCCGGGAACTGGATGGCGGTAGGGGGGGTCGGAATCCCCTCGGCGGCGCAGCTAGCTGCGCCGCCTTGGAGGATTCCAAGGGGCAGCGGAAAACCGGCGGGAGACCACCGGTTTTCCTGCACTGACCGCGGCCAAAGCGCCGCGGTCAGAATGCCCTGCGGGGCACCGCCGGTCTGTCGGCGGTGCTCCCGCCGACCCTGGCCCCAGCGGTCTAAGACCGCCGGGGTTAGAATCACCCCCTTAGTGTCATATGCACAATATCATAAGAAAACACAATACACAGTTATACTAAAAATAAAGGTACTTTATTTTGATGACAATATGCCAAAGTATCTTAGAGTGTACCCTCAGTGAGAGGATAGGAAATATACACAAGATATATATACACAATAGCAAAAATATGCAGTATAGTCTTAGAAAACAGTGCAAACAATGTATAGTTACAATAGGATGCAATGGGGAAACATAGGGATAGGGGCAACACAAACCATATACTCCAAAAGTGGAATGCGAACCACGAATGGACCCCAAACTTATGTGACCTTGTAGAGGGTCGCTGGGACTATTAGAAAATAGTGAGAGTTAGAAAAATAACCCTCCCCAAGACCCTGAAAAGTGAGTGCAAAGTGCACTAAAGTTCCCCTAAGGACAAAGAAGTTGTGTTAGAGGAATAATGCAGGAAAGACACAAACCAACAATGCAACAACTGTGGATTTCCAATCTAGGGTACCTGTGGAACAAGGGGACCAAGTCCAAAAGTCACAAGCAAGTCGGAGATGGGCATATGCCCCATTAAATGCCAGCTGTGGATGCAAAGAAGCTTCTACTGGACAGAAGAAGCTGAGGTTTCTGCAGGAACGAAAAGGGCTAGAGACTTTCCCTTTGGTGGACGGATCCCTCTCGCCGTGTAGAGTTGTGCAGAAGTGTTTTCCCGCCGAAAGAATGCCAACAAGCCTTGCTAGCTGCAAATCGTGCGGTTAGCGTTTTTGGATGCTGCTGTGGCCCTGGAGGGACCAGGAGGTCGCAAATTGGACCAGGAGAGAGAGGGGACGTCGAGCAAGACAAGGAGCCCTCTCAGCAGCAGGTAGCACCCGGAGAAGTGCCAGAAACAGGCACTACAAGGATGTGTGAAATGGTGCTCACCCGAAGTTACACAAAGGAGTCCTACGTCGCCGGAGACCAACTTAGAAAGTTGTGCAATGCAGGTTAGAGTGCCGTGGACCCAGGCTTAGCTGTGCACAAAGGATTTCCGCCGGAAGTGCACAGGGGCCGGAGTAGCTGCAAAAGTCGCGGTTCCCAGCAATGCAGCCCAGCGAGCTGAGGCAAGGACTTACCTCCACCAAACTTGGACTGAAGAGTCACTGGACTGTGGGGGTCACTTGGACAGAGTCGCTGGATTCGAGGGACCTCGCTCGTCGGGCTGAGAGGAGACCCAAGGGACCGGTAATACAGCTTTTTGGTGCTGCGGTTGCAGGGGGAAGATTCCGTCGACCCACGGGAGATTTCTTCGGAGCTTCTGGTGCAGAGAGGAGGCAGACTACCCCCACAGCATGCACAAGCAGGAAAACAGTCGAGAAGGCGGCAGGATCAGCGTTACAGAGTTGCAGTAGTCGTCTTTGCTACTATGTTGCAGGTTTGCAGGCTTCCAGCGCGGTCAGCAGTCGATTCCTTGGCAGAAGGTGAAGAGAGAGATGCAGAGGAACTCGGATGAGCTCTTGCATTCGTTATCTAAAGTTTCCCCAGAGACAGAGACCCTAAATAGCCAGAAAAGAGGGTTTGGCTACCTAGGAGAGAGGATAGGCTACCAACACCTGAAGGAGCCTATCAGAAGGAGTCTCTGACGTCACCTGGTGGCACTGGCCACTCAGAGCAGTCCAGTGTGCCAGCAGCACCTCTGTTTCCAAGATGGCAGAGGTCTGGAGCACACTGGAGGAGCTCTGGACACCTCCCAGAGGAGGTGCAGGTCAGGGGAGTGGTCACTCCCCTTTCCTTTGTCCAGTTTCACGCCAGAGCAGGGCTAAGGGGTCCCCTGAACCGGTGTAGACTGGCTTATGCAGAATTGGGCACATCTGTGCCCAACAAAGCATTTCCAGAGGCTGGGGGAGGCTACTCCTCCCCTGCCTTCACACCATTTTCCAAAGGGAGAGGGTGTAACACCCTCTCTCAGAGGAAGTCCTTTGTTCTGCCATCCTGGGCCAGGCCTGGCTGGACCCCAGGAGGGCGGATGCCTGTCTGAGGGGTTGGCAGCAGCAGCAGCTGCAGTGAAACCCCAGGAAGGGCAGTTTGGCAGTACCAGGGTCTGTGCTACAGACCACTGGGATCATGGGATTGTGCCAACTATGCCAGGATGGCATAGAGGGGGCAATTCCATGATCATAGACATGTTACATGGCCATATTCGGAGTTACCATTGTGAAGCTACATATAGGTAGTGACCTATATGTAGTGCACGCGTGTAATGGTGTCCCCGCACTCACAAAGTTCAGGGAATTGGATCTGAACAATGTGGGGGCACCTTGGCTAGTGCCAGGGTGCCCTCACACTAAGTAACTTTGCACCTAACCTTTACCAGGTAAAGGTTAGACATATAGGTGACTTATAAGTTACTTAAGTGCAGTGTAAAATGGCTGTGAAATAACGTGGACGTTATTTCACTCAGGCTGCAGTGGCAGGCCTGTGTAAGAATTGTCAGAGCTCCCTATGGGTGGCAAAAGAAATGCTGCAGCCCATAGGGATCTCCTGGGACCCCAATACCCTGGGTACCTCAGTACCATATACTAGGGAATTATAAGGGTGTTCCAGTAAACCAATGTAAATTGGTAAAAATGGTCACTAGCCTGTTAGTGACAATTTGGAAAGAAATGAGAGAGCATAACCACTGAGGTTCTGATTAGCAGAGCCTCAGTGAGACAGTTAGTCACTACACAGGTAACACATTCAGGCACACTTATGAGCACTGGGGCCCTGGGTTACCAGGGTCCCAGAGACACATACAACTAAAACAACATATATACAGTGAAAAATGGGGGTAACATGCCAGGCAAGATGGTACTTTCCTACACCTTTTGCAATAAATCCATCACTGGCAGCAGCAGTGTGGATTTAACATTCTGAGTTGTTTGATACCAAACAACCCAGGGTACAGAGTGACCATCATGTTGCTGTGAAACTCGCACCGACCAATGTCCAGCAAATGTATTTTAAAATTGCTGCTCTGTTCACTCACTATCTCCCAGGTTTGGCAAAGACACGGTGGAGGCATATTTCTCATGCCCTTTCCCTAACATACAATATAGTTCACCCTGCCTTAGGGCTTAAGGCCTGCCAGAGGGGTGACCTCCCTATATGGTATGCAGTGTGGTGTGGACAGGGTACAAAGGTAGTGTGCCATGTTGAGTTTTCACCTAAGGTTTGCACCAGGGCACTCAGCCTGCATTGGCAGTGCTGGGTGCACCTGGATGCAGGGCCCTAAAAGGTGGCACAATCAGTGCTGTTGCCCTCAGGGGCCTACCCTTAGTACCTCCTGCCCTGGGCACCTAAGTACCATTCACTGGGGCCTTATGGCAGCAAACAAGGGTGTTGTAGGAGGCTCGCCTGGTTTGTAGTGGGTACCCTCGGTACATACACTTTATACCAGGTCCAGTTATCCCTGTTTAGTGAAATGTAGTCAGTGTTCCAGCAGCTTAGGCTGTCTAGAGGTAGCTGTAGCAGAGCAGCTTAGGCTGAACTAGGAGACATGCAAAGATCCTGCAATACCACTATAGTTGCACAGTACTTATACACAATAAAAAGATAATACTCAGTGTTACTGAAAATAAAGGAACTTTATTTTAGTAACACAAGGGCAAAAATATCTTAGAGGCAATGCTCCTTCTGGAGGTAAGTATTATACATAATATATACAATAGAGAACAAAATCAGGTAAGTAAATAGTCATAAAATAGTGCAAACAGTGGAAAATACAATAGAATGTAATAGGCCTAGGGGCAACACAAGCCACATACTAAGAAAGTGGAATGCGAATCACAAATTCCCCCCTAGGCAAGTGTAGTGTGTACAGGGACACTGGGAGTGTAAGAAAACCATAAAGGTGAGTAAAATACCCCACCCCAGAGCCCAGGAAAGTAGGAGTGAAGTACTGCATGTTTCCTCAGGACACACTACAGTTTGTGATAAGAGTAATTGCAAGAACCAAGCAAGACTGCAAGCAACAAATGGTGGATTCCTGGTCCTGAAGACCTGTGAAGAGAGGAGACCAAGTCCAGAAGTCACAGAAGATCCCAGGAAGGACAGGAGAACTGCCAACCTAGAAGATGGTGCAAAAGAGGATTCTCCGGTTAGAAGAAGTCTGCAGAAGAGCACCAAAGAAGATGGCTGCGGGTTCCTGCATGGTGCAAGAGATGACCCATGTCGAGATGATGGATGCGGGCAAGTTGTAGCGCAGGATTCGTCCAACAAGCCTTGGTTCAAGCAATGTCACGGTCTGTGTCAAAATGGCACTGCCTGGACCTAGGAGGGTCCTGGAGGCCTCAACTCAGACTGAGGAGGAAGAGGGGGCTCCCAACACTGGAGGGAACCCACAGATGACCAGGCAACACCCACGGGAGTCCCAGGATACGGGGTCAAAGAAGGTGCAGCTTGCGGTTGCTGTAGCACTACAAAAGAAGGTCCCACGCCTCCGTAGAACAACTCAGCAAGTTTTGTATCACAGGATAGAGTGCTGGCGACCTGGACCACACTGTGCAAGAAGGATTCTTGCAAATAGTGCACAAAGGCCTCAGGAGCTAGAGATGACGCGGTATACAGGGGTACTGTTGCAAACCGGGAAGGCAAGCTCTTACCTCTGCCAAATTTGGACAGCTGGACCTTAGGACAGTCTGGGTTGAAGGGGTCAGAACCTGTGTTCCAGGGAGCAAGCCTGTCACCAGGAGAGGAGTTCCAGAGAACCAGACGTCGTCTTTGAAGGTGCCTGCTGGAGCAGGGAAGTTACTCCATCATTCCACTGGAGATTCCTTTGATTCTTCTGGTGCAGGGTGAAGGCAGGGAGTCCTCAGAGTGTGCACACCTTGGAAACTGTTGCAGTTGCTGGCTGGAGCAGCAACAAAGCATCCAGAAAGGCTACTGTGACCCTGGTTGCATGGTCACAGTAGCCTTTCTGGATACTTTATTGCAGTTACAGCAGTTCCTGGAGCAGTCTGCGGTTGATCCAATGGTCAGAAGCTGAGTACAAGTTGCAAAGGATTCTTGGAGGAAGCTTGCAGGCTGAATCTGAAGAGGAACCCACAGGAGAGACCCTAAATAGCCCCGAGAGGGGGATTGGCTACCTAACCCGGTATGCACCTATAAGGGGGTGTCTCTGACGTCACCTGCTCGCACTGGCCACTCAGAGATCTCCAGAGTGTCCCAACACCTTGGAAAACAAGGTGGCTAATGCCAGGGACACACTGGAGGAGCTCTGGGCACCACACCTGGGGTGGTGATGGACAGGGGAGTGGTCATTCCCCTTTTCTTTGTCCAGTTTTGCGCCAGAGCGGGGACTGGGCGTCCCTGAAACCGCTGTAGACTGGCTTATGCAAGGAGGGCACCATCTGTGCCCTTCAAAGCATTTCCAGAGGCTCTGGGACGCTACCCCTCCCAAGCCTGTAACACCTATTTCCAAAGGGAGAGGGTGTAACACCCTCCTCCCAAAGGAAATGCTTTGTTCTGCCTTCCTGGGACTGAGCTCCTCAGACCCAAGAAGGGCAGAACCCTGTAGCTGCAGTGCAAGCCTCAGAGAGCTGGTTTGGCAGTAATGGGGGTCCATGGTGGAGCCCCCAGGATGCATGGGATTGGCTTCTCAATACCACATTTTGAATGGAGGCACAATTCCATGATCTTAGACACCTTGCTTGGCCATATTCGGAGTTACCATTGTGAAGCTACATATAGGTATTGACCTATATGTAGTGCACGCATGTAATGGCGTCCCCGCACTCACAAGGTCTGGGGAATTGGCCCTGGACTGCATGGGGGCACCTTTGGTAATGCAAGGGTGCCCTCACACTTAGTAACTTTTCACCTAGCTTTCAGTAAATGAAGGTTAGACATCTAGGTGACTTATCAGTTACTTATGTGCAGTGAAAATGGCTGTGAAATAGTGTGTGCACTATTTCACGCAGGCTGCAGTGGCAGTCCTGTGGAAGGGTTTTCTGAGCTCCTTATGGGTGGCAAAAGAAATGCTGCAGCCCATAAGGCTCTTCTGGAACCCCAATGCCCTGGGTACCTAGGTACCATGTACTAGGGACTTATAAGGAGGTTCCAGTGTGCCAGTTGAAATGAAGTCACTAGCCTACAGTGACAAATTTAAAAGCAGAGAGAGCATAAGCACTGAAGTTCTGATTAGCAGAGCCTCAGTGACACAGTTAAGCACTATTCACAACACACACATTTGGCCACAAACTATGAGCACTGGGGTCCTAACCAGCAGGATCCCAGTGAGACAGGCAAAAATATACTGACATACAGGTAAAAATGGGGATAACACGCCAAGAAAGATGGTACTTTCCTACACAACCCACCCCACCCCACCCCCAAACGAGGGACAATAAGGCTAACCTTGCCCAGATGAGTCTTCATTGTATAAGTGGAAAAATCTGGAGAGTCCACCTGCATTGGAGTGGGTACTCCCAGGTCTATGCTCCACTGTAAAGTCCATACCCTGTAGGGAAATGGACCAACTCAACAATTTAGGGTTTTCACTTTTCATTTTTTTAAGTCATAATAGAGGTATGTGGTCTGTTTGAACAATGAAGTGAGTCCCAAACAAGTAGGGTCTGAGCTTCTTCAAGGCCCAGACCACAGTAAAGGCCTGCCTCTCTATGGCAGACCAATTCTTTCCTCTAGGGGTCAAACTTCTACTGATAAAAGAAACAGGTTGATCCTGGACCTCTGAGTTAAGTTGTGATAGTACAGCCCCTACCCCTAATTCAGAAGCATCTGTTTGGACAATTATTTTTTGGAGTAGTTTGGGCTCTTCAAGACAGGTGCAGAGCACATAGCCTGCTTAAGCCCCTCAAAAGCTTTCTGACAGCTAGCTGTCCACAATACCTTTTTAGGCATTTTCTTTGAATTGAGGTCATTAAGAGGGGCAACAATGGAGCCATAGTTCTTAATGAACCTCCTGTAATACCCAGTGAGACCTAAGAAGGCTCTGACCTGGGTCAGTTCAGTAGGGGGAGCCCAGTCCATAATGGTCTGAATCTTCCCCTGTGGTGGTTCAATCTGTTCTTCACCTACCAGATGGCCCAGATAAACCACTTTCCTCTGCCCTATCTGGCACTTGAAGCCTTGATAGTTAGTCCTACCTTTTGCAGGGCCTCCAAAACTTTCCAGAGGTGGACCAGGTGGTCAACTCAGGTGGAGCTAAATACAGCAATATCATCTACGTATGCTACAATGAAAGCTTCCAAACCATGTAGGACTGTATTCAACAGCCTCTGAAAAGTGGCAGGTGCATTTGTAAACCAAAGGGCATAACAGTGAACTGATAATGCCCTCCTATGGTAGAAAATGCAGTTTCTGCTTTAGCATCCTATGACAATTTTATCTGCCAATACCCTGCAGTCAAATCAAAGGTGCTTAGATACTTGGCAAATGCCAGTGTATCTATTAGCTCGTCTGCTCTCGCTATAGGGTGAGCTTCAGTTTTGGTTACAGTATTAAGACCCCTATAGTCCATACAAAACCGCATTTCTCTCTTTCCTTCTTTGCTAGGTAGTTTGGGGAAGAGCACCAGTGGGCTGTCCAAGGGGCTATCAGAAGCCTCATTAGATATAACATTTTCTTGACCTCAGTTTTTATGCAAGGCAAACTGTCTCCAGTATCAACTGAAAGTTCACACCAGGTAGTTGTACCAGGTATGAGAGAGAAGAGGTCAGAAAACTGTCCTAGGAGATTTTTGCAGTCCTCCCTCTGCTCAGCAGTGAGGCAGTTTGCAAGCACCACTCCTTCCACTAAGCCAACAGCTTCAGTGTTGGAGAAGAGGTCAGGGAGAGTGTCACTCTCTTCCTCCTGCCCCTTGTCTGTGGCCATCAGTAGGGTTAAGTCTGCTCTAGCATAGTAACGCTTAAGGCGGTTGACATTAAGTACCCTAAGGGGACTTCTGGTAGTGCGCAAGTCTACCAGGTAGGTGACCTCACCTTTCTTCTCCACAATCAGATGGGGTCCACTCCATTTATCTTGGAGTTCTCTTGGGGCCACAGGCTCCAAAACCCACACTGTCTGTCCTGGGTGGTACTCTGTCAGGACAGCCTTCTGGTCATGCCATTGCTTTTGGTGCCCTTGGCTGGCCTGAAGGTTTTTAGTTGCCTTTTTCATGTACTCAGCCATTCTGGATCTTAGGCCAAGTACATAGTCCACAATGTCTTCTTTAGGGGGCTTCAATGGTTACTCCCACCCCTCTTTCACAAGAGCAAGGAGACCCCTAAGAGGGTGACCAAAGAGAAGTTCAAAGGGGCAGTAGCCCAGTCCTTTCTGGGGTACCTCCCTGTAGCCGTGAATACAGTCCTCCAAGGTTTGGAAGCTTTTAGTGCAGCATACTTAGATGACATTGCTGTATTTAGCTCCACCTGGGATGACCACCTGGTCCACCTATGGACATTTTTTTGGAGGCCCTGCAAAAGGCAGGCCTCACTATCAAGGCTTCAAAGGGCAGGGGAAAGTGTTTATCTGGGCCACCTAGTAGCTGGAGAACAGATTGAACTTCTACAGGGGAAGAGCCAGACAATTATGGACTGGGCTCCCCCTACTACTCAAACCCAGATCAGAGACTTCTGAGGTCTCACTGGGTATTACAGGAGGTTAATTAAGAACTATGGCTCTATTGTTGCCCCTCGTAGTGACCTCACTTCCAAAAAAATGCCTAAAAAGGTACTGTGGACAGCCAGCTGCCAGAGAGCATTCGAGGAGCTTAAGCAGGCTATGTGTGTTCCACCTGCGTTAAAAAGCCCAAATTACTCCAAAAATATTGTCCAGAAAGATCCTTCTGAACTGGGGTTGGGGTAGTGTTATCACAACTTAACTCAGAGGGCCAGCATCAACATGTTGCTGTTATAAGTAGGTGATTGACCCCTAGAGAAAAGCGTTGGTCTGCCATAGAGAGGGAGGCCTTTGCTGTGTTCTGGGCCTTGAAGAAGTTGAGACCATACGTATTTGGGACTCACTTCATTGTTCAGACAGACCATAAACCTCTCTTACGGCTAAAACAGATGAAAGGTGAAAACCTTAAATTGCTGAGGTGGTCCATTTTCCTACAGGGGAAGGACTTTACAGTGGAACATAGACCTGGTCTACCCACTCCATTGCACATGGACTCTCCAGATATTCCCACTTAGATAATGAAGAATCATCTGGGCACGGTTAGCCTTATTGTCCCTCGTTTGGGGGGGGTTGTGTAGGAAAGTTCAATTTTTCTTGGCACGTTACCCCCAATTTCAACCTATTTGTCAGTATGTTTTGCCTGTCTCACTGGGATCCTGCTGGGCAGGATCCCAGTGCTCATAGTTTGTGGCCTAATGTGTGTGTTGTCACTTGTGCTTAACTGTGTCACTGAAGTTCTGCTAACCAGAACTTCAGTGCTTAGGCTCTCTCCACTTCCAAATTAGTCACTATAGTTTAGTGACTTCATATTCCTATTCTAATTGGCACACTGGACCTCACTTATAAGTCCCTAGTACATGGTACCATGGTACCCAGGGCATTGGGTTTCCAGGAGATCCTCATGGGCTGCAGCATTTCTTTTGCCACCCATATGGAGCTCAGATAAACCTTTTCACAGGACTGCCACTGCAGCCTGCGTGAAATAGTGCACACACTATTTCCCAGCCATTTTCACACAATTAAGTAACGTATAAGACACCTATATGTCTAACCTTCATTTATTGAAGGCTAGGTGCAAATTTATTAAATGTGAGGGCACTCTTGCACTAGCAAAGGTGCCACCACAATGCCCAGGGCCAATTCCCTGGCCTTCGTGAGTGCCGGGATACCATTACATGTGTGCGCTACATATAGGTCAATACCTACATGTAGCTTCACAATGGTAACTCTGAATACCACCATGTCAGGTGTCCAAGATCATGTTATTGTCCCCCCATTCCAAATCTGGTATTACGTGGCCAATCCCATGCATCCTGGGTGCTCCACCATGGACCCCCAGTACTGGCAACCCAGCTCTCTGAGGCTTGCACAGCAGCTACAGCTGCTGCCACCTCACAGACAGGGCTGCGCCCTCCTGGGGTCTGAGCAGCTCAGTCCCAGGAAGGTAGAACAAAGCTTTTCATTTGGGAGGAGGGTGTTACACCCTCTCCCTTTGAAAATAGGTGTTACAGGCGGGGTAGGGGTAGCCTCCCAGAGCATCTCGAAAGGTTTTGAAGGGCACAGATGGTGCTCTCCTTGCATATGCCAGTCCACACCCGTTCAGGGACCCCCAGTCCCATCTCTAGCGCGAAACTGGAGAAAGGAAAGGGGAGTGACCACTCCCCTGTCCATCACCACCTCAGGGGTGGTGCCCAGAGCTCCTCCAGTGTGTCCCAGACGATAGCCATCTTGTTTTTCAAGGTGTAGTGACACTCTGGAGATCTCTGAGTGTCCAGTGCTACCAGGTGACGTCAGAGACCCCTCCTGATAGATGCACACCTGGTTAGGTAGCCAAACCCCCTCAGGGATATTTAGGGTCTCTCCTGTGGGTTCCTCTGCAGATTCAGATTGCAAGTTTCGTCCAGGAATCCTCTGCAACCTCTGCTTCAGCTTCTGACCGTCGGATCATCCGCAGACTGCTCCAGAAGCCACTGTAACTGCAACAAAGTATCCAGAAAGGCTACTGTGACCCTGCAACTTCAGCTCCAGCCAGCAACTGCAACAGTTTCCAAGGTGTGCACACTCTGAGGACTCCCTGCCTTCACCCTGCACCAGAATAAATGAAGGAATCTCATGTGGAGTGACGGAGTCACTTTCCTGCTCCAGCAAGCACCTTCCAAGACAACAACCAGTTCTCCGGGACTCCTCTCCTGGCGACGAGCGTGCTCCCTAGAACACAGGTGGTGCACCCCTTCTACCAAGACTGTCCTAAGGTCCAGCTGTCCAAATTTGGCAGAGGTGAGAGCTTGCCTTTCCAGTTTGCAACAGTACCCCTGTGCACCACGTCATCTCTAGCTCCTTCGGCCTCTATGCACGTTTTTCAAGAATCCTTCATGCACAGTATGGCCCAGGTCCCCAGCACTCCATCCTGCGATGCACAACTCACTGAGTTGTTCTCCGGCTGCATGGGACCTTCTTTTGTTGTGCTGCACCTACAGCAATTTGCACCTTCTTTGTCCCCGTGTCCTGGGACTCCCGTGGGTGCCGCCTGGTCATCTGAGGGCTCTCTCCAGTGTTGGAAGCCCCCTCTGCCTCCTCAGAGTTGAGGCCCTCTGGTCTCTCCTGGGTCCGGGCAGCGTCATTTTGATGCAAACCGCGATGTTGCTTGAAAGAAGGCTTGTTGGACGAATCCAGTGACACAAACAGCCTGCATCCAGCTTCTCTACATGGGACATCTCCTGCATCACGCGGGAACCCGCAGCCATCTTCTTTGGTGCTTTTCTGCAGACTTCTTCTAATCGGAGAATCCTCTTTTGCACCATCTTCTAGTTTGACAGGGGCTCCTGTCCTTCCGGGAATCATCTGCGACTTCTGGACTTGGTCTCCTCTCTTCACAGGTCCTCAGGTTCAGAAATGCACCATTTGTTTCTTGCAGTCTTGCTTGGTTCTTGCAATAACTCTTATCACGACTTGTAGTGAGTCTTAGGAAATTTGCAGTACTTTACTCCTACTTTCCTGGTCTCTGGGGTGGGGTATTTTACTTCCCTTTGTGGTTTTCTCACACTCCCAGCTCCTCTCTACACACTACACTTGCCTAGGGGGGAATTTGTGATTCACATTCCACTTTCTTTGTATATGGTTTGCGTTGCCCCTAGGCCTATTGTATTCTATTGTATTTTCTACTGTTTGCACTATTCTATGACTATTTACTTACCTGATTTTGGTCTCTAGTGTATATATTGTGTATAATACGTACTTCCAGAAGGAGTATTGCCTCTAAGATATTTTTGGCCTTGTGTCACTAAAATAAAGTACCATTATTTTTGGTAACACTGAGTTTTGTCTTTTATTGTGTATAGGTACTGTGTAACTATAGTGGTATTGCAGGAGCTTTGCATGTCTCCTAGTTCAGCCTAAGCTGCTCTGCTACAGGTACCTCTAGACAGCCTAAGCTGTTAGAACACTGACTACATTTCACTAATAAGTGATAACTGGACCTGGTATAAGGTGTAAGTATCTAGGGTACCCACTACAAACCAGGACAGGCTCCTACACTCATCTCTCTTTTCCCATTCTGAGAGTAGGGTTTTCAGACCAGAACCACTGGAGTAGTCCAGGTGTTATAAGGTCTTAATGACTACTAGGTCCAGTATCTTTTGTACCTCTGCTTTGATGCAGTCCCTTATACTGTATGGTCAGGCTGCCTGTAGATTTTTCTCTTAACAGGTAGGCTGTCCCGTGTATCAATAGTGTGTTCACACCATGTGGTGTGTCCAGGGGTAAGGAAAATTGTTCTGAGAACTGCCCTAAGAGATTTCTGCAGTATTCTTTTTGAGACTCAGAAAGGCAATCTGCTAAGACTACCCCTCAACTGAGCCATTAGCTCAGAATTGGAGAAGAGATCAGGGAGGGGGTCACTCTCTTCTTTTTGTTCCTCATCCGTGGCCATGAGCAGGGTTAAGTCAGCACTGTCATAGTAGAGATTTAGGCGGTTCACATGAAGTACCCTGAGGGGACTTCTTGGATTGCTAAGGTCTATTAAATAAGTGACCTCACCCTTTTTTTCTACAATGGTGTGTGGTCCACTCCACTTGAAAAGGAGTGACCTGATAGCCACCAGCTCCAGGACCCACACTTTCTGTCCTGGTTGGTACACAGTCAGGACAGACTTCTGGTTATGCCATTGCTTTTGCTATTCTTGGCTGACCCAATTGTTTTTACTGGCCTTCTTCATGTACTCAGTCATCCTTGATCTGAGGCCAAGTACATAATCCACTATGTCTTGTTTAGGGGGCTTCAGGGGTTGTTCCCATCCCTCCTTCACAAGAGCAAGTGGGCCCCTAACAGGGTGACCAAAAAGGAGTTCAAAGGGGCTATAGCCCACTTCCTTCTGGAATGCCTCCCTGTAGGCACAGAGGAGGCATGGTAATAGGACATCCCATCTCCTCCTGAGTTTTTCAGATAGTCCCATAATCATGCCTTTGAGAGTTTTGTTAAAACGCTCAACCAACCCATTTGTTTGGGGATGGTAAGGTGTGGGGAATTTATAAGTTACACCACACTCGTTCCACATAGCTTTCAAGTATGCATACATGAATTTGCTACCTGTCTGATACAACCTCTTTTGGGAAACCCACCCTGGAAAAGAGTCCCAGGAGGGCTTTGGCAATTGCAGGCTCTGTAGTGGTCCTCAGAGGTATGGTTTCTGGATACCTGGTAGCATGGTCCTCTACCACAAGGATATATCTATTGCCAGAAGCTGTGGGAGGGTCAAGGGGGCCAACAATGCCAGCCCCTACCCTTTCAAAGGGTACCCCAACCACTGGAAGTGGAAATAAGGGGGCCGTTGGGGTGCCACCTGTCTTGCCACTGGCTTGACAGGTGACACAGAAAACCCATGTTTTCTTTGCCTCAGGTGACCAGCTAGGGGAATGTCATGTCTAAGGTAAAAAAAATCTCTATATTGCAGAGGTACTACCAATATCCTTGTGGCACCAGGTTTGGGTTCCCTAGGTTCTGAATACAGGAGGTTGTCTTCCCAGTACACCTTGTGGGTGCTACTCACATTCCCTGCTTCCGGTTAAACAGCTTGCTGTCTCAAACCCTCAAGTGCGGGACAAGTCTTTTGAGCCACAGTTAAGTCCTCCCTGGCAGTCCACCCTGCACCTAACAGCTCAGCTATGTCAGCATGAAGTTCTTCAGTTCTGTCCAAGGATTAGATTCCTCCTCCTCAAATGGGGAATCATAAGTGGAGGGAAGGATAGGGGATAATTTCTTATCCTTTCTACCCCTGCTTTTGGGAAGCTCTTGGTCCATACTTTCAGGATCCAAGATTCCTTGTTCTCTTTGCTTCTTCGCCTAAGCCCTGGTTAAAGCAATTATATGCCCAGGAATGTCCAGCATTGCTGTATAGGCCTCCATGTTTACCTCAGCCCAAGCTGAAGTCTCCAAGTTTGTCCCTAATAAATACTCTACAGGTAGGTCTGTGGACACTACAACTTTAGTAGGACCAGTAAACCCCCCCGCTGAGATCAACAACTGGCATGGGACGGTTCACAGTATTGTTGTGGGCGTCAGTCACTTGGTACTGATGACCAAGTAGGTGTTGCTCAGGGGACACCAGTTTTTCAGTCACCATGGTGACATTGCCACCTTTGTCCCTGTAGGCCTCAACTTGAACGCCATTGATTAGGGGTTGTTGCTTGTACTTATCCATAATAGGGGGCAAGCAACTATGGTGGCAAGGTCAATGCCACCATCAGAGACTAAAACAGCCTCACTGGTTTCCCTAACTAAACCAGTCCCCACTACACTTCCCAGAGTTAGCCCTGCTACACACTTGGATTGACTATTAGCAGTATTAGTTTTCCCACCACTACTGTTATTGCTGGGGGCACTAGTTGTAGGAGTGGGGGTAGTGGTGGTGGGGGGTTTGGTGTTTTTTGTAGGACAGGAGCAGTCTCCTGCCCTATGGCCTTTATTTCTACAAATATAGCACCAAGGGTTTTTGTTCTGATTGTTGTTGGAAGAGGATTTAGACCCACCACCAGAAGAGTTTTGTGAGTCTGATAAAGACTCTTTCTTATATTTGTCCCCATCTTTGTCATGAGACTTACCACCTTCCTTCTTCTTGTCTTTGTCACCCCGCATTGACCTTTTCTGCTCACCCTTGTCCTGACCCATTTATCTGCCTTCTTTCCTAATTCTTGGGGAGAGGTCAGATCTGAGTCTACCAAGTATTGGCGCAACACAGCAGACACACAATTTATTCAAAATATGCTCTCTCAATAGTAAATTATACAAGCCCTCATAGCCAGATACTTTGCTGATATGTAACCAGCCTTCTAAAGCTTTCACAGAACAGTCCACAAAGTCAATCCAATTCTGTGAGGCCTCTTTTCTAGTCTCTCTGAACTTTGGCCCTCATTACAACCCTGGCATTCCAAGACCACCAGGGCTGTTTTGGCTGAAGCACGCCAACAGGCTGGCGGTGCTTCAGAGGGGATTACGACCGCGGCGGTGATAATCTTGCAGCGCTGCCCAGGGGATTACGAGTCCCCGATCGCCAGCCTTTTCCTGGCGGTTTGAACCGCCAGGAAAAGGCTGGCGGTACGGGGAGTGGCAGGGGCCCCCTGACAGGGCCCCATGGAGCTTTTCACTGTCTGCTCTGCAGACAGTGAAAAGCGCGACAAGTGCAACTGCACCCGTCGCACGGCCGAAACACTGCTGGCTCCATTTGGAGCCAGCTCCTGTGTTGCGGGCGAGATCCCTGCTGGGCCGGCGGGCGGAAACCAGGTGTCCGTCCGCCGGCCCAGTGGGGATCTCATAATGACCGCGGTGGGGTGCGGCCGCATTGGTGGCTGGCCGGCGGTCAGACCTTGGCGGTCGGCTGTAGCCGCCCGCCAAGGTCATAATGAGGGCCTTAATCCTGTATTGCTCAGTGGTGAGACCAAAACCATCTAAGAGTGCAGTTTTGAGAATTTGTTAATTGTCTGCACCCACTTCTCTGATAGTGAGAAGTCTATCCCTCCCCATGTCAGAGAAGGACAACCAGAGGATAGCAGGCCACTGCCTTTGAGAGACCCTCTGAACTTTACAGGACCTCTCAAGTGTAGCAAATCACGTGTAGATGTCATCCCCCACCTTGCATGGGAAACAATTTTGTGCAGGTTTCTGGAATCTAAAGATTTCTGCCTGACTCTGCAATTCCTGAAGCCTGAGCTGCTGCCACCATGGGGTGTTCACCCACAGTCCCTGTCTCTCTCTCTCCACTGCCAATATCTATAGTCATCCCCTGGAGTTGTACAGTGTGATCCTTCAAACATTGAAGCGATGTGAGAGTGAGCAGAGGGGGATCTATTCCTATGCTTAGTGACCTTTTCTACTTGCCCTCTGGGTATATAAGGAGCCCTACCAGTGTGACTTCCCTTCCCACTACCACCTATGCTAGTGGGTCTGCTAGAAATATGATGCTACCCTTGAGGTACCCTCCCCCAGATCCAGAATGTCATTTTCTACCTCAATGGGGTTAGGGCCTATTTCCTCCTCCTCCTTCTGGCCACCAGCTTGGTCCTGGTCATCTTGGAGGAGGATCCCCAAGAGCAGACTCTTATTAGGGTTCTTCCCCATGTTCATTCTTCTCTCTGCACACAACCCTTCAATTCCGTGAAGGTCAGGTCTTCATTGGGAGAGTCCTTGACTTCAGAGGTGTGTCCAGTTGCAAACATGGTGTATGTTAGGATAGTGTAGGGTTTACCTAACGTACCTAACTCCTAGTCTCTCTGAAAGAAGTTTAGAGCAAGGGCTACGCCTATATCCTAGTTTACCTAAACCTTAGAGACTAGGTTTCTTTATTAGGCACAATGCATACCTCTAGGTAAGGAGTGGTCTTTCCAGTGGAAAGCACAGGTGACTGAGTGATAAGGCAATTGCAAGTGATTATCCCACCGCTGCACCACCAATGTAGGAGGCTGACGTGCTGTGTGGTGAGTACCTATGGCACTTACACCTTATACCAGGCCCAGGTATCCCTTATTAGTATAGTGTAGTCAGTGTTTAAAAGCCTGGCTCTCTAGAGGTAGCTGTGGATGAGCAGTCATGCCTTATCTAGGAGACATGCAAAGCTCATGCAATACCACTTTAGTCAAACAGTACTTACACACATGAAAGAAAACAGTCAGGGGGTCATTGAGACCCCGGGGTCGGCGTTAATATGGCGGTAAGTACTGCCAACAGTCTGGCGGTACTTACCACCATATTATGACATTGGAGGGTTGGCTGAAGCCAACCTGCCAATGTACTACTCCGACTGCCACGGCGGTAACATCCGATGGGCTGGAGATATCCATCTCCAGCCCGGCGGCTGTCATTGTTCCACCTGCAGGATTATGACCCAGCATACTGCCATGGTTTTTGTGGCGTTCCTAACGCCACAAAAACCATGGTGGAAGGCCACATCAGTGACAGGGAATTCCTTCCCTGTCACTGATAGGGGTCTCCCCCTTTCCACTCCAATTACCCCACCCACACCCCTCTCCAGACCTCCCCACCCCCCCTACATTCACACCTCCCCTTCACACGCACACACACACACACCCACCCATTCCAACATTCTTCCAAGCATGCATACATCTATCTACACACACATCCGCACACACTTTCACACATACACACAGACACGCATTCACATAACGCAACATACACGCACTCAAACCTCCATACATGCACACACGCATTCAAGACGCAACACGCACCCGCATCCACACACACACTAACATTCACCCCTCCACACACACCCCACCACCCTCCCCTGTCGGAGACTCTACTTACCTGTATTCAGGGGGTCCTCCGGCAGGAGACGGGTCAGGGCGTTGCTACCTCCAACAGCAGCCACCATCAAAACACAGCCAGGCCGTATTATTTCTCATAATACGTCTGGCGGAGGTCTACTGGCGTGGTGCTGCTGTTGGCCGCATTGCCACTTTACCGCCATCTGCCGGCCTGGGCCCAGCCGGATTTCTGCCTTTCTTGTAGCGGAAATCCGGCTGTGTTCATAATCCGGCGGACAGCTGGTAGCTGAGACGACGGTCTTTTGGTGGCTGTCGCCGCGGCGGTAGGCGGTTTTTACCACTGATGTCAAAATGAGGGCCTCAGTGTCACAAAAATAAAGGCACTTTATTTTCGGGACCCAAATACCAAAAATACCACAGAGGCTATACTCCTTTAGGAGGTAAGTAATACACAAATTATATACACTGGTATGCAGAAATACGCATATAAACAGAAAACAGTGCAATTACTGAAAATCACAATAAAGAGAAATAACCTTAGGGGGAGCACAAACCACATACTAAAAAAGTGAAATGTGAGAGGCTGTTCTCCACCTAGATAAGTGGAGTGTGTAGAGGGGAGCTGGGAGTACTACTAAAGCCCAAAGGTAGGTACCACAACCCACCCCGGCGAACAGGAAAGCAGGAGTAAATCACTGAAAACTCCCCAGAACACCCCCTTGGAAGAAAATAAGAATAATGCAAAGCCCAGACAGTAATCCTGTGTCCTGCGTGAACTGCAGCTGCTCGGGCTTCTGTGCAATCTTGCAAGACTTCCTTCGTGCACAGCCTAGCCCAGGTCCCCAGCACTCCGTCCTGCATTGCCCAACTCGCTGAGTTGGACTCCGACGTCGTGGGTCCCTCTTTTGTGACTCTGAGTCGACCGCTGTCCTCAGATCTTCTAAGTGCCTGTTCAGGTGCTTCTGGGGGTGTTGCCTGCTTCTGGGTGGGCTCTCTCAGTTGCTGAGCTCCCCTTATGTCTCCTCCTCCAAGGGGTGACATCCTGGTCCTTCCTGGTTCCCAAAAGCGCCCAAAATCCTCAACCGCGACACTAGCAGGTAGCAAGGCTTGTTTGCGGTATCTCTGCGTGGAAACACTTCTACATCCTCCAGCACACCGTGGGACATCTTCTGGCCAAAGGAGAAGTTCCTCGCTCCTTCGTTGTTGCAGAATCTTTGGCTTCTTCCACCTGGAGGCAGCCCTTTTGCACCTTCATCCGGGGTTTAGTGGGCTCCTGCCCCCCCCGGACACTTGCGTGACTCTTGGACTTGGTCCCCTTCCTTTACAGGTCATCAGGTCCAGGAATCCATCTTCAGTGTTTTTCAGGTGGTTGTGTTTCTCTCGACTATATTGTCTTGCTTTGGTAGTAGGGTAACTTTACTCCTACTTTTCAGGGTCGTGGGGTGGGGTATTTTTGACACCCTTACTGTTTTCTCACAGTCCCAGCGACCCTCTACAACCTCCCATAGGCCTGGGGTCCATTCGTGATTCGCATTCCACTTTTGGAGTATATCGTTTGTGTTGCCCCTAGGCCTATGTCTACCTATTGCATCCTATTGTGATTCTACATTGTTTGCACTGCTTTTCTTACTGTTACTTACCTGTTTTGGGTTTGTGTACATATAATTTGTGTATATTACTTACCTCCTAAGTGAGGGTATCCTCTGAGATACTTTTGGCATATTGTCACTAAAATAAAGTACCTTTATTTTTAGTAACTCTGAGTATTGTGTTTTCTTATGATATTGTGCTATATGATATAAGTGGTATAGTAGGAGCTTTGCATGTCTCCTAGTTCAGCCTAAGCTGCTTTGCCATAGCTATCTCTAACAGCCTAAGCTGCTAGAAACACCTCTATTCTACTAATAAGGGATAACTGGACCTGGCACAAGGTGTAAGTACCACAATGTACCCACTATAAGCCAGGCCAGCCTCCTACAACTATGAGCACTGAGCCCTGGCTAGCAGGATCCAAGTGTGGCAGTAAAAACACCCTGACATATACTCACAAACAGGCCAAAAGTGGGGGTAACAAGGCTAGAAAGAGGCTACCTTCCTACAAGGTGGCAGCAGCCTGGGCTGCCCAGAAACCCTCAGAAGGCTGTAATGGCAACACTGGGGTTCCTGTAAGGAGCTCCCAGAGTGCATGGGATCATACAACAAATGTCTGCAAAAGCATTGGGGTATGATCCAAACATGTTTGATACCAAACATGCCTATGTTCGGAGTTACCATTATGTAGTTGGACCTAGGTATTGACCTATGTTCAATACACTCATAAAATGGTGTCCTTGCGCTCACGAAGTCTGGGAAAATGGGCCTGGAGTTAGTGGGGCACCTCTGCTAGTGCAGGGGTGCCCTCACACAAGTACATTGCACCCAACCTTCTGGGCTAGAAGACCTGTCATAGGGGTGACTTATAAGTGACCTGGTGTAGGGAAAAGTGGCAGTGAAAGGGTGGTTGCACCTTTTCATGCAGGTTGCAATGGCAGTCCTGCAGAACCCTTTGCTTGAGCTCCCTATGGGTGGCAAAATATATGCTGCAGCCCATAGGTACCCACTGGGACCCCAATGCCCTGGGGACCTATGTGCCATATACTAGGGACTTATAATGGGGCACCAGTGTGTCAATTGTGGGATGAAATACAGATTTTGGGGAGTGAGAGCATAATCACTGTGGTCCTGGTTAGCAGGGTCCCAGTGAACACAGTCAAACACACTGACATCAGGCAGAAAAAGCAGTAACCATACCAAGAAAGAGGGTCCTTTCCTACACTGTCAGTCCCCTTTTGTGCATGCCTGCACCTTCCCTGTCCCTTCTTCTCACCTATTTCTCCTTGCTGTCAGCCCCTTTGTGTGTGTATATGTGGCCTGGCCGACCCTCCTTTCACTGCTTTCTGCTTCCTCTCAGCTGTCTTGTGTACGAGCCTGCTCCTTGCCTTTTCTCCTTCTCACTGTGTTCCCCTTGTTCTCAGCACCCTTTTGTAGATACCAACTCCATGCTTGTCCCTCCTCCTCTCTGCTTTCTCCTTGCTCTCAGCCCCTTTGTGCGCATGCATGCTCCTTGCCTGTCTCGGCTTCTGGCCACTTTCTCCTTGCTTTCCACCCCTTGTGTGTGTGTCTGCTGCTTACCTGTCCCTCCTCCCTGCTTCTTCCTTACTCTCAGGCTCCTTGTGCGTGTGCCTCCTCCTTTCCTGTCCCTCCTTCTCAGCGCTTCCTCCTTGCACTCAGCCCACTTTTGTGCATGCCTGCTTCTCACTATTCCTCATCGCTTTCTCCTTCCTCTCAGCCCCCTTGTGTTTGTGCCTGCTCCCTCCTGTCCTTCCTTCTTTCCCTTTTCTCCTTGCTCTCAGACCCTTGTGTGCATGCCTGCTGCCCACCTGTCCCTCCTTGCAGCTTTCTCCTTGCTCTCAATCCCCTTTCGTGCATGCCTGCTAATTGCTTGTCCCTTCCTCTTGGTGATTTTTCCGTGCACTCAGCCACCTTGTGTATGTGCCAGCTGCCTGCCTGTCCCTCATTCTTATTGCTTTTTCCTTGCTCTCAGCCCTCTTGTGTGTGTGTCTGCTCATTGTCTTTCCTCCTTCTTGTCACTTTCTACTTGGTCTTAGCCCCCTTGTGTGCTTGCCTGCTGCCTGCCTGTCCCTTCTTCTTGCCGCTTTCAGCTTGCTCTCAGCCCCCTTGTTTCTATGACTGCTCCTTGCATGTCCTTTCGTCTCCCTGCTTTCTATTTGCTCTCAACTACCCTGTGTGCATGCCTGCTGCCTGTCTCTCTCTCCGTCTTGCCACTTTCTCCTTGCTCTCAGCCCTCTTGTGTTTGTGCCTGCCTCTCTTTCTCACCACTTTTGCCTTGCTCTCAGCCCTGTTGTGTGTGTGGCTGCTACCTGTTTGTCTCTTCTTCTTGCGGCTTCCTCCTTGCTCTCAGTCCCCTTGTGTGCATGCCTCCGTGTCCGTCCCTCCTTCTTGCAGCTTTCTCCTTGCTCTCAGCCACCTTTTGTGTGTGTCTGTAGCCTGCCTGTCCATCCTTCTTTATGCTTTTTCCTTGCACGGAACCCCCTTGTATACATGCCTGCTCCTTGCCTGTCCCTCCTTTTTGCCAGTTTCTCCTTGCTCTCAACCACCTTGGGTGCATGCCTGCTCCTTGCATGTCCCTCCTTCACACCACTTCCTCCTTGCTCTCTGCCCCATTGTGTGCATGCCTGGTGCCTGTCGCTCCTTCTCGCCACTTCCTCCTTGCTCTCAGCCCGTTGTGTGTGTGTGTGTGCTGCCTGCATGTCCCTGCTTCTCGCCACAAACTCCTTGCTCTCAGCCCCCTTGTGTGCAAGCCTTCCTGTCCCTCTCTCCTTCTCGCTGCTTCATCCTTGCTCTCAACTCCCTTGTGTGTGTGGTTGCTGCCTGCCTGTCCCTTCTTCTCGCTGCTTCCTCCTTGCTCTCAGCCCCCTTGTGTGCGTGAATGCTGCCAGCCTGTCCCTCCTTCTAGACACTTCCTCCTTGCTCTCAGCCCCATTGTGTGCATGGCTGCTGCCCGCCTGACCCTTCTTCTTGCTGCTTCCTCCTTGCTCTCAGCCACATTGTGTGCATGTCTGCTGCTTGCCTTTCCCTACATCTCACCTTTTTCTCCTTACTCTCAGCCCCGTTTTGTGCACGCCTGCTGCCTGCCTGTCCCTCCTTCTAGATGCTTCATTCTTGCTCTCAGCCTCATTGCGTGTATTCCTGCAGCTTGCCTGACCCTCTTTCTCTCTGCTTCCTCCTTTGTCTCAACCCTGTTGTGTGCATGCCTGCTGCCTGCCTGTCCCTCCTCCTCACTCCTTGCTTTTGGTTCCATTGTGTGAGTGCCTGTCCTTCCTTCTGGCCACTTTCTCCTTGCTCTCAGCCCCCTTTTGTGTGTTCCTGCTCTTACCTGTCCCTCCTTGCTGTTTCTCATTTCTTTCAGCCCCCTTGTGTGTGTCTGCTCCTTGCCTGTCCCTCCTTCTCAGTGTTTTCTCTTTGTACTGAGTACTAGTGTGTGTGCCTGTTGTCTGAATGCCTTTACCTCCTTCTCACTGCTTTCTCCTTGCTTTCAAACCCCTTGTGTCCATGCCTGCTTGTAGGAGGCTGGACTGGCTTGTAGTGAGTACCAAGGGGTACTTGCACCTTGCACCAGGCCCAGTTATCCCTTATTAGTGTATAGGGTGTCTAGCAGCTTAGGCTGATAGATAATGGTAGCTTAGCAGAGCAGCTTAGGCTGAACTAGGAGACGTGTGAAGCTACCACAGTACCACTTAGTGTCATATGCACAATATCATAAGAAAACACAATACACAGTTATACTAAAAATAAAGGTACTTTATTTTTATGACAATATGCCAAAGTATCTTAGAGTGTACCCTCAGTGAGAGGATAGGAAATATACACAAGATATATATACACAATAGCAAAAATATGCAGTATAGTCTTAGAAAACAGTGCAAACAATGTATAGTTACAATAGGATGCAATGGGGAAACATAGGGATAGGGGCAACACAAACCATATACTCCAAAAGTGGAATGCGAACCACGAATGGACCCCAAACCTATGTGACCTTGTAGAGGGTCGCTGGGACTATTAGAAAATAGTGAGAGTTAGCAAAATAACCCTCCCCAAGACCCTGAAAAGTGAGTGCAAAGTGCACTAAAGTTCCCCTAAGGACAAAGAAGTCGTGTTAGAGGAATAATGCAGGAAAGACACAAACCAGCAATGCAACAACTGTGGATTTCCAATCTAGGGTACCTGTGGAACAAGGGGACCAAGTCCAAAAGTCACAAGCAAGTCGGAGATGGGCAGATGCCCAGGAAATGCCAGCTGCGGGTGCAAAGAAGCTTCTACTGGACAGAAGAAGCTGAGGTTTCTGCAGGAACGAAAAGGGCTAGAGACTTCCCCTTTGGTGGACGGATCCCTCTCGCCGTGGAGAGTCGTGCAGAAGTGTTTTCCCGCCGAAAGAACGCCAACAAGCCTTGCTAGCTGCAAGTCGTGCGTTTGGCGTTTTTGGACGCTGCTGGGGCCCAGGAGGGACCAGGAGGTCGCAAATTGGACCTGAAGAGAGAGGGGACGTCGAGCAAGACAAAGAGCCCTCACTGAAGCAGGTAGCACCCGGAGAAGTGCCAAAAACAGGCACTAGGAGGATGCGTGAAACGGTGCTTGCCGAAGTTGCACAAAGGAGTCCCACGTCGCCGGAGACCAACTTAGAAAGTCGTGCAATGCAGGTTAGAGTGCCGTGGACCCAGGCTTGGCTGTGCACAAAGGATTTCCGCCGGAAGTGCACAGGGGCCGGAGTAGCTGCAAAGTCGCGGTTCCCAGCAATGCAGCCCAGCGAGGTGAGGCAAGGACTTACCTCCACCAAACTTGGACTGAAGAGTCACTGGACTGTGGGGGTCACTTGGACAGAGTCGCTGGATTCGAGGGACCTCGCTCGTCGTGCTGAGAGGAGACCCAAGGGACCGGTAATGCAGCTTTTTGGTGCCTGCGGTTGCAGGGGGAAGATTCCGTCGACCCACGGGAGATTTCTTCGGAGCTTCTGGTGCAGAGAGGAGGCAGGCTACCCCCACAGCATGCACAAGCAGGAAAACAGTCGAGAAGGCGGCAGGATCAGCGTTACAGAGTTGCAGTAGTCGTCTTTGCTACTATGTTGCAGGTTTGCAGGCTTCCAGCGCGGTCAGCAGTCGATTCCTTATCAGAAGGTGAAGAGGGAGATGCAGAGGAACTCAGATGAGCTCTTGCATTCGTTATCTAAAGTTTCCCCAGAGACAGAGACCCTAAATAGCCAGAAAAGAGGGTTTGGCTACCTAGGAGAGAGGATAGGCTACTAACACCTGAAGGAGCCTATCAGCAGGAGTCTCTGACGTCACCTGGTGGCACTGGCCACTCAGAGCAGTCCAGTGTGCCAGCAGCACCTCTGTTTCCAAGATGGCAGAGGTCTGGAGCACACTGGAGGAGCTCTGGACACCTCCCAGGGAGGTGCAGGTCAGGGGAGTGGTCACTCCCCTTTCCTCTGTCCAGTTTCACGCCAGAGCAGGGGCTAAGGGGTCCCTGAACCGGTGTAGACTGGCTTATGCAGAATTGGGCACATCTGTGCCCAAGAAAGCATTTCCAGAGGCTGGGGGAGGCTACTCCTCCCCTGCCTTCACACCATTTTCCAAAGGGAGAGGGTGTCACACCCTCTCTCAGAGGAAGTTCTTTGTTCTGCCATCCTGGGCCAGGCCTGGATGGACCCCAGGAGGGCAGATGCCTGTCTGAGGGGTTGGCAGCAGCAGCAGCTGCAGTGAAACCCCAGGAAGGGCAGTTTGGCAGTACCAGGGTCTGTGCTACAGACCACTGGGATCATGGGATTGTGCCAACTATGCCAGGATGGCATAGAGGGGGCAATTCCATGATCATAGACATGTTACATGGCCATATTCGGAGTTACCATTGTGAAGCTACATATAGGTAGTGACCTATAAGTAGTGCACGTGTGTAATGGTGTCCCCACACTCACAAAGTTCAGGGAATTGGCTCTGAACAATGTGGGGGCACCGTGGCTAGTGCCAGGGTGCCCTCACACTAAGTAACTTTGCACCTAACCTTTACCAGGTAAAGGTTAGACATATAGGTGACTTATAAGTTACTTAAGTGCAGTGTAAAATGGCTGTGAAATAACGTGGACGTTATTTCACTCAGGCTGCAGTGGCAGGCCTGTGTAAGAATTGTCAGAGCTCCCTATGGGTGGCAAAATAAATGCTGCAGCCCATAGGGATCTCCTGGAACCCCAATACCCTGGGTACCTCAGTACCATATACTAGGGAATTATAAGGGTGTTCCAGTAAGCCAATGTAAATTGGTAAAAATGGTCACTAGCCTGTTAGTGACAATTTGAAAGTAATGAGAGAGCATAACCACTGAGGTTCTGGTTAGCAGAGCCTCAGTGAGACAGTTAGGCACCACACAGGGAACATATACATGCACACCTATGAGCACTGGGGCCCTGTGTGACAGGGTCCCAGTGACACATACATATAGGCCACAAACCTATGAGCACTGGGGTCCTGACCAGCAGGATCCCAGTGACCCATAACAAACATACTGAAAACATAGTGTTTTCACTATGAGCACTGAGGCCTGGCTATCAGGATCCCAGTGAGACAGTGAAAACAGTGACAAACACCCTGGCATACACTCACAAACAGGCCAAAAGTGGGGGTAACAAGGCTAGAAAGAGGCTACCTTCTCACACTGCTCCTTGCCTGTCCCTCCTTCTCTCTGCTTCCTTCTTAGCTCTTAGCCCCCTTGTGCATGCCTGCTGGCTGCCTGTCCCTCCTTCCTGCTGTTTCTTTTTGCTCTAAACCCTGCTTTGTCCATGCATGCTGCCTGCCTTTCCCTCCTTCTCACTCCTTTCTATTTGCTCTCAGCCCCATTTTGTGGTGCCTTTTACTTGCATTTCTCTCATTATCAGTGCCTTCTCCTTACTCCCACTCCCCCCAGTTTTCTGTGTGCCTGCTGTCTGCCTGTCCTTCCTTTCCTCTGCTTTCTCCCTGCTCTCAGACTCACTGGGGGCAGGCCTGCTGCCTGCCTGTACTTCCTTCTCAACTCTTTCTCCTTGTGCTCATCTCCATTTTTTCAGTGCCTGCTGCCTGTCCCTCCTTCTCCCTGCCTTCACCTTCCTCTTAGCCACTTGTGTGTGTTCCTGCTCCTTGCCTGTCCTTTCTTGTTGCTGCTTTATCCATGCTCTCAGCCCCCTTGTGTATATGCCTGCTGCTTAGCTGTCCCTCTTTCTCACAACTTTCTCCTTGCTCTCTGTTCCCTTGTGTGCATTCCTGCTGCCTGCCTTTCCCTCCTTGTCGATGCAGTCTCCTTGCTGTGATCCCTCTTGTGTGCATGCCTGCTTCTTGTCTGTCCCTCCTTCCCGCTGCTTTCTCTTTCTTCTCAGCCCTCTTGTATAAGTGCCTGCTCCTTGCCTGTCCCTCCTTCTCAAAGCGTTCTGCTTGCTCTCAACTTCTTGAGTGCATGCCTCCCTGCCCCTCACTCCTTTTCACCACTTCTTCCTTGCTCACAAGCCCCTTGTGTGCGTGCCTGCAGCCTGCCCGTCCCTCCTTCTAGACGCTTTCTCCTTGCTTTCAACCCCATTGTGTGCGTGCCTGCTGCCTGCTTGTCCCTCCTTCTTACAGCATCCTCCTTGCTCTCAGCCCCATTGTGTGCATGCCTGCTCATTGACTTTCCCTTCTTCTCACTGCTTCCACCTTGCTCTCAGCTTTCTTTTGTGAGTGCCTGCTCCTTGACTTTCCCTCCTTCTCACTGCTTCATCCTTGCTCTCAGCCCCATTGTATGCATTCCTGCTCCTTGCCTGTTCCTACTTCTTGCTATCAGCCCCCATGTGCGCATGCCTGCACCTTGCCTGTTCCTACTTCTTGCGGCCTTTTCTTGCTCTCAGCCCCCTTTTGTGCATGCCTGCTCCTTGCCTGTCACTCCTTCTCAAAGCTTTCTGCTTGCTCTGAACCTCTTGTGTGCATGCCTCCCTGCCCCTCCCTCCTTCTCACCACTTCTTCCTTGCTCACAGCCCCCTTGAGTGGGTGCCTGCTGCCTGCCCGTCCCTCCTTCTAGACGCTTTCTCCTTGCTCTCAACTCTATTGTGTGCGTGCCTGCTGCCTGCTTGTCCCTCCTTCTTGCAGCTTCCTCCTCCTCTCATCCCCGTTGTGTGCATGCATGCTCATTGACGTTCCCTTCTTCTCACTGCTTCCACCTTGCTCTCAGCCTCGTTTTGTGCGTGCCTAATCCTTGCCTTTCCCTCCTTCTCTCCGCTTACTTCTTGCTCTCAGCCCTCATGTGTGCATGCCTGCTCCTTGCCCTTTACTCCGTCTTGCGGCCTTCTCCTTGCTCTCTCAGCTCCCTGTTGTGCATGCCTGCTCCTTGCCTGTCACTCCTTCTTACGCTTTCACCTTGCTCTCATCCCCCTTGGGTTTGTGCCTGCTGCCTGCCTGTCCCACCTTCTCATTGCTTTCTCCCTGTTCTCAGCCCCCTTGTGTGCGTGCCTGCTCTTTGCCTGTGACTCCTCACTGCTTTCTCCTTGCTCTCAGCCCCTATATCTGTGTGTGCCTGCGGCCTGCCTGTTCCTCCTTCTTGATTTTTTTCCCTGCCCTGAAACCCCTGTTATGTGTGCCTAAACCTTGCCTGTCCCTCCTTCTCACCACTTTTTCCTTGCTCTCAGCCTCCTTGTGTGCATGCCAGCTCTTTGCCTGTGACTCTTCACTGCTTTTTCCTTGCTCTCAGCCCCTATGTGTGTGTGTGTGGCTGCTGACCGTCTGTCTCTCCTTCTCACCATTTCCTCCTTGCTCTCACCCCCATTGTCTACCTGCCTGCTGCCTGCATGTCCCTCCTTCCCTCTGCTTCCTCCCTGCTCTCAGTCCCCTTGTGCGCATGACTCCCTGTCTGTCCCTCCTTCTCGACACTTCCTCCTTGCTCTCAGCCCCCTGGTTTATGTGCCTCCTGCCTGCCTGTTCCTCTTTCTTGAAGCTTTCTCCTTGCTCTCAGCCTCCTTGTGTGTGTGCCTGCTGCCTGCCTGTCCCTCCTTCTTGATGCTTTTTCCTTCCTCTGAAGACCCTAGTATATGTGCCTGCTACTTGCCTGTTCCTCCTTCACTCTACTTCCTCCTTGCTCTCTTCCTCATTGTGTGCATGCCTGTTGCCTGTAGGAAAGTACCTGGCATGTTACCCCCATATTTCACTGTATGTATGCTGTTTTAGTCTATGTGTCACTGGGACCCTGCCAGGCAGGGCCCCAGTGCTCATAGTATGTGCCCTGTATGTGTTCCCTGTGTGATGCCTAACTGTCTCACTGAGGCTCTGCTAACCAGAACCTCAGTGGTTATGCTCTCTCTGCTTTACAAATTTGTCACTAACAGGCTAGTGACTAAATTTACCAATTTACATTGGCATACTGGAACACCCTTATAATTCCCTAGTATATGGTACTGAGGTACCCAGGGTATTGGGGTTCCAGGAGATCCCTATGGGCTGCAGCATTTCTTTTGCCACCCATAGGGAGCTCTGACAATTCTTACACAGGCCTGCCACTGCAGCCTAAGTGAAATAACGTCCACGTTATTTCACAGCCATTTTACACTGCACTTAAGTAACTTATAAGTCACCTATATGTCTGACCTTTACCTGGTAAAGGTTGGGTGCTAAGTTACTTAGTGTGTGGGCACCCTGGCACTAGCCAAGGTGCCCCCACATTGTTCAGGGCCAATTCCCCAGACTTTGTGAGTGCGGAGACACCATTACAAGTGTGCACTATACATAGGTCACTACCTATGTATAGCTTCACAATGGTAACTCCGAATATGGCCATGTAACATGTCTAAGATCATGGAATTGCCCCACCAATGCCATCCTGGTATTGGGGAGACAATCCCATGATTTCCCGGGTCTCTAGCACAGACCCGGGTACTGCCAAACTGCCTTTCCCGGGGTTTCACTGCAGCTGCTGCTGCTGCCAACCCCTCAGACAGGTTTCTGCCCTCATGGGGTCCAGCCAAGCTTGGCCCAGGAAGGCAGAACAAAGGACTTCCTCAGAGAGAGGGTGTTACACCCTCTCCCTTTGGAATAAGGTGTCAGGGCTGGGGAGGAGTAGCCTCCCCCAGCCTCTGGGAATGCTTTGATGGGCACAGATGGTGCCCATCTCTGCATAAGCCAGTCTACACCGGTTCAGGGATCCCTCAGCCCTGCTCTGGCGCGAAACTGGACAAGGGAAAGGGGAGTGACCACTCCCCTGACCTGCACTTCCCCTGGGAGGTGCCCAGAGCTCCTCCAGTGTGCTCCAGACCTCTGCCATCTTGGAAACAGAGGTGCTGCTGGCACACTGGACTGCTCTGAGTGGCCAGGGCCAGCAGGTGACGTCAGAGACTCCTTCTGATAGGCTCCTTCAGGTGTTGCTAGCCTATCCTCTCTCCTAAGTAGCCAAACCTCCTTTTCTGGCTATTTAGGGTCTCTGCTTTGGGGAATTCTTTAGATAACGAATGCAAGAGCTCATCAGAGTTCCTATGCATCTCTCTCTTCACCTTCTGCCAAGGAATCGACTGCTGACCGCGCTGGAAGCCTGCAAAACTGCAACAAAGTAGCAACGATGACTACTGCGACATTGTAACGCTGATCCTGCCGCCTTCTCGACTGTTTTCCTGGTGGTGCATGCTGTGGGGGTAGTCTGCCTCCTCTCTGCACTAGAAGCTCCTAAGAAATCTCCCGTGGGTCGACGGAATCTTCCCCCTGCAACCGCAGGCACCAAAGAACTGCATCACCGGTCCTCTGGGTCTCCTCTCAGCACGACGAGCGAGGTCCCTTGAACTCAGCAACTCTGTCCAAGTGACTCCCACAGTCCAGTGACTCTTCAGTCCAAGTTTGGTGGAGGTAAGTCCTTGCCTCCCCACGCCAGACTGCATTGCTGGGAACCGCGTGTTCTGCAGCTACTCCGGCTCCTGTGCACTCACCGAGGATTTCCTTCGTGCACAGCCAAGCCTGGGTCCCCGGCACTCTTACCTGCATTGCACGACCTCCTGAATTGTCCTCCGGCGGCGTGGGACTCTCTTGTGCAACTTCGGGTGAGCACCGATTCACTCCACTTCGTAGTGCCTGTTCCGGCACTTCTGCAGGTGCTGCTTGCTTCTGAGTGGGCTCCTTCTCTTGCTGGGCGCCCCCTCTGTCTCCTCACGCAGATGGCGACATCCTGGTCCCTCCTGGGCCACAGCAGCATCCAAAAACCCTAACCGCGACCCTTGCAGCTTGCAAGGCTTGTTTGCGGTCTTTCTGCGGGAAAACACTTCTGCACGACTCTTCACGACGTGGGACATCCATCCTCCAAAGGGGAAGTTTCTAGCCCTTGTCGTTCGTGCAGAATCCTCAGCTTCTACCATCCGGTGGCAGCTTCTTTGCATCCACAGCTGGCATTTCCTGGGCATCTGCCCACTCCCGACTTGATCGTGACTTTTGGACTTGGTCCCCTTGTTCCACAGGTACTCTCGTCTGGAAATCCATCGTTGTTGCATTGCTGGTGTTGGTCTTTCCTGCAGAATTCCCCTACCACGACTTCTGTGCTCTTTGGGGAACTTAGGTGCACTTTGCACCCACTTTTCAGGGTCTTTTCTAACCCTCACTGTTTTCTTACAGTCCCAGCGACCCTATACAAGGTCACATAGGTTTGGGGTCCACTCGTGGTTCGCATTCCACTTCTAGAGTATATGGTTTGTGTTGCCCCTATCCCTATGTGCCCCCATTGCATTCTATTGTGACTATACATTGTTTGCACTGTTTTCTATTGCTATTACTGCATATTTTGGTATTGTGTGCATATATCTTGTGTATATTTGCTATCCTCATACTGAGGGTACTCACTGAGATACTTTTGGCATATTGTCATAAAAATAAAGTACCTTTATTTTTAGTATATCTGTGTATTGTGTTTTCTTATGATATTGTGTATATGACACTAGTGGTACTGTAGGACTGTAGGAGCTTCACTTGTCTCCTAGTTCAGCCTAAGCTGCTCTGCTAAGCTACCTTTTCTATCAGCCTAAGCTGCTAGACACCCCTCTACACTAATAAGGGATACCTGGGCCTGGTGCAAGGTGTAAGTACCCCTTGGTACCCACTACTAGCCAGTCCAGCCTCCTACACTAGGTACCCAGGGTATTGGGGTTCCAAGAGATCCCTATGGGCTGCTGCATTTCTTTTGCCACCCATAGGGATCTCAGACAATCCTTACACAGGACTGCCACTGCAGCCTGAGTGAAATAACGTCCACGTTATTTCACAGCCATAATAAGACTAGCCATGACCTGATGAGTCTTCATTGTCTAAGTGGAAATATCTGGAGAGTCCATCTGCATTGGAGTGGGTACTCCCAGGTCTATATTCCACTGTATAGTCCATACCCTGACCACCTCAACAATTTAGGATTTTCACCTTTCATTTGTTTTAGCCAAAGTAGAGGTTTGTGGTCTGTCTGAACAATGAACTGAGTGCCAAACAGGTTTGGCCTCACCTTCTTCAGTGCCCAGACCACAGCAAAGGCCTCTGTAGGAGGTTGGCCTGGCTTGTAGTGGGTACCAAGGGGTACTTACACTCTGCACCAGGTCCAGTTATCCCTTATTAGTGTAGAAGAGGTGTTTCTAGCAGCTTAGGCTGATAGAAGGTAGCTATAGCTGAGCAGCTTAGGCTGAACTAGGAGACATGCAAAGCTCCTACTATACCACTGGTGTCATATGGACAATATCATAAGAAAACACAATACACAGATATACTAAAAATAAAGGTACTTTATTTTTATGACAATATGCCAAAAGTATCTCAGTGAGTACCCTCAGAATGAGGATTCCAAATATACACAAGATATATGTACACAATACCAAAAATATGCAGTAATAGCAAAAGGAAGTAATGCAAGCAATGTAAAGTTACAGTAGATTGCAATAGGAGCACATAGGTATAGAGGCAACACAAACCATATACTCCAAAAGTGGAATGCGAACCACGAATGGACCCCAAACCTATGTGAGCTTGTAGAGGGTTGCTGGGACTGTAAGAAAACAGTGAGGGTTAGAAAAATAGCCCACCCCAAGACCCTGAAAAGTAGGTGTAAAGTGCACCTATAACCCCCAGAGAGCAAAGAAGTCGTGATAGGGGGTTTCTGCAAGGAAGACCAACACCAGCAAAGCAACCAAAGTGGATTTCCGGACCTGAGTACCTGTGGAACAAGTGGACCAAGTCCAAGAGTCGCGACAATGTCGAGAGTGGGGCAGATGCCCAGGAAATGCCAGCTGAGGGTGCAAAGGAGCTGCCACCGGATGGTGGAAGCTGTGGATTCTGCAAGAACGAAGAGGGCTAGAAACTTCCCCTTTGGAGGATGGATGTCCCACGTCGTGAAAATGCTTGCAGAGGTGTTCCCACACAGACAGACCGCAAACAAACCTTGCTAGCTGCAAGGGTCACG
Organism: Pleurodeles waltl; assembly: GCF_031143425.1. Lineage (NCBI taxonomy): Eukaryota > Metazoa > Chordata > Amphibia > Caudata > Salamandridae > Pleurodeles > Pleurodeles waltl. The sequence goes on along the minus strand of NC_090450.1, from coordinate 401,914,388 downwards.
GTTAGGGTTTTTGGATGCTGCTGTGGCCCAGGAGGGGCCAGGATGTCGCCACTTGGATGAGGAGACAGAGGGGGCGCCCAGCAAGTCAGGGAGCCCTCACAGAAGCAGGCAGCACCCACAGAAGTACTGGATCAGGCACTTGGAAGAGGAGTGAACCGGAGTCCACCCGAAGACACAAAAGGGAGTCCCACAACGCCGGAGGACAACTCAGAAGGTTGTGCACTGCAGGTTAGAGTGTCGGGGGCCCAGGCTTGGCTGTGCACGAAGGAAATCCTGGAAGAGTGCACAGGAGCCGGAGCAGGTGCACATCACGCAGTACCCAGCAATGCAGTCTAGCGTGGGAGGCAAGGACTTACCTCCACCAAACTTGGACTGAAGAGTCACTGGACTGTGGGAGTCACTTGGACAGAGTTGCTGAGTTCCAGGGACCACGCTCGTCGTGGTGAGAGGGGACCCAGAGGACCGGTGATGCAGTCTTTTGTTGCCTGCGGTTGCAGAGGGAAGATTCCGTCGACCCACGGGAGATTTCTTCAGAGCTCCTGGTGCATGAAGGAGGCAGGCTACCCCCAGAGCATGCACCACCAGGAAACAGTCGAGAAGGTGGCAGGATAAGCGATACAAGGTTGCAGTAGTCATCTTTGCTACTTTGTTGCGGTTTTGCAGGCGTCCTGAGCAGTCAGCGGTCGATCCTTTGGCAGAAGGTGAAGAGAGAGATGCAGAGGAACTCTGGTGAGCTCTTGCATTCGGTATCTAAAGAATTCCCCAAAGCAGAGACCCTAAATAGCCAGAAAAGGAGGTTTGGCTACCTAGGAAGGAGGATAGGCTACTAAGAGAGGTTAGAGCCTATCAGAAGGAGTCTCTGACGTCACCTGCTGGCACTTGCCACTCAGAGCAGTCCAGTGTGCCAGCAACACCTCTGTTTCCAAGATGGCAGAGGTCTGGGGCACACTGGAGGAGCTCTGGGCACCTCCCCTGGGAGGTGCAGGTCAGGGGAGTGGTCATTCCCCTTTCCTTTGTCCAGTTTCGCGCCTGAGCAGGGCTGGGGGATCCCTGAACCGGTGTAGACCGGCTTATGCAGACATGGGCAGCATCTGTGCCCATCAAAGCATTTCCAGAGGCTGGGGGAGGCTACTCCTCCCCAGCCTTCACACCCATTTCCAAAGGGAGAGGGTGTAACACCCTCTCTCAGAGGAAATCCTTTGTTCTGTCTTCCTGGGCCAGGGCTGCCTGGACCCCAGGAGGGCAGAAACCTGTCTGAGGGGTTGGCAGCAGCTGCAGTGGAGACCCCGGAAAGGCAGTTTGGCAGTACCCGGGTTCTGTGCTAGAGACCCAGGGGATCATGGAATTGTCTCCCCAATGCCAGAATGGCATTGGGTTGACAATTCCATGATCTTAGACATGTTAAATGGCCATGTTCGGAGTTACCATTGTGAAGCTATACATAGGTAGTGACCTATGTATAGTGCACGCATGTACTGGTGTCCCCGCACTCACAAAGTCTGGGGAATTTGCCCTGAATGATGTGGGGGCACCTTGGCTAGTGCCAGGGTGCCCACACACTAAGTAACTTTGCACCCAACCTTCACCAGGTGAAGGTCAGACATATAGGTGACTTATAAGTTACTTAAGTGCAGTGGTAAATGGCTGTGAAATAACGTGGACGTTATTTCACTCAGGCTGCACTGGCAGGCTTGTGTAAGAATTGTCAGATCTCCCTATGGGTGGCAAAAGAAATGCTGCAGCCCATAGGGATCTCCTGGAACCCCAATACCCTGGGTACCTCAGTACCATATACTAGGGAATTATATGGGTGTACCAGTATGCCAATGTGAATTGGTGAAATTGGTCACTAGCCTGTTAGTGCCAATTTGGAAAGCAGAGAGAGCATAACCACTGAGGTTCTGGTCAGCAGAGCCTCAGTGAGACAGTTAGTCATCACACAGGGAACACATACAGGGCACATACTTTTGAGCACTGGGGCCCTGCCTGGCAGGGTCCCAGTGACACATAGACTAAAACAACATACATACAGAGAAATATGGGGGTAACATGCCAGGTAAGATGGTACTTTCCTACACTCCAGGCTTTGCAGGACGGCACAAACCATTGTGTTGAGGAAGATGAAGCGGCTACTGGGACGAGTGGTAAGCCTTTTTCCTTTCTCAATGGCAACTGCTGCATTTTTAAGGTATTTGTTTCTTGCTTCCTATCCCTGATACGAATCCATTTATAAATTATCCAGCGTCCTCTCTTTCCTTCTCTCTACCATTGCAAGCAATCAATCAAATTGTCTACTCATAGTTGCCACCTCCTCCATTCTGTTCCAGCAGGCCTGCATTCCCATCTCATCATATGGCACCCTAAGGGTATATTTCTCATGACTTCCATTTTATTGTCCTATAGTCTACCATCCATGATATGACCTAACCTGTCCATAGCCATACCTTCACCTAGCTCAAGCCCTGACATTTTATTTCAACTTACGTTACTCAACACTTGCTTGCACCATAAGCCAGGAATAAAATATTTATTGTATAGTTCATAATTTTGCGATGGAGCGTATAGAGTGGGACGCAGGTTGGGACAGAGGATAGAGTAGGGTAAGACCAGGGCCACTGGAAATTATGACAAGCATTTAACTGTTCTAAAGATATACTACACCACCAGATTGACTCCATTAATGTTGCATTATATACAGTTAAGTAAGTTATGCATCGTAAATTTAATTGGTCATATTTTCAAATGCAGTATATACTTCAATAATTTTTAAAAACACATTAAGTGAAAGGTGGAAGTGACTGTCAGCCCCTGAATCCAGTCTAAATTTCCCTCCATGTTAGCAAACATTCTATTTTTTATTATCACAGTGGCTTTTGATTCATTTATGCCACATACTCCATTATATGAATTATGTGTGGGAAAAAAGGCCCTGTGACAAAGGATCATGTAAAAACATCCAATGGCCATAGGGGGCCAGCAATGTTGTTTTGCTGTATGACGTGTGTTTGCAATGAGTATACCTATTCATGTTCTTTCCTTGAATCAAATATTGTCTTCAGTACGTCTCCTGCCACTCTGCTACTTTTGGTGTAGAACCTTTGATCTCACAAGCTCTAGGGTTCTAAGGTTCATTAGGATGACATTTGAATTTGGCAGACGAAGGAGTGATGAAAGTGGATCTGTTGTCTTTTGCGTGAATACTCCTCTCTCATGAATAAATCATATGGTTATGTATCATGTGTTACTTTTTAGGGTCAAGCCTGCGTTGCATGCACTTGCGCAGGCGTTGTCGCTAGAGAGACGCTTTAGGAATTAAAAAGGGTTCGGAGCCCCGTCCACGTCACGTCAGTGTCTTTCATTGGTTCGTGGGCTTGCCTGTTAGAATCAGCTTGATTATATTAGTGGAAGGCACGCATACGTCATGCCTTTTCCGGTGGTTAGCCCTTCTCGAGCGCATCGACCAAGTACAGAAAGCATGCGAGGCTCGCTGTTTTCCGTCCGGTCGTGGACTACTTTTTCTCTATTTTCGCAGCGCGATCTCGCTTGGCAGAAGACCAGCGCTTTGCATAACATCGATCCTGTTACACAGTTAATTCTACTTTAGGTACATGGTTTATGTGGAAAGAAAAGTCCGGTTAGGAGTTTACAACGCTATTAGCTCTAACACGAGCAAACACGACACCCGTTGCATTGCAAATGCTTGTCTAGTATTGCCACCTTTTAGACTGTGGCAACTTTATTATTATTATTTTTAACTGCATTCATGGACTCGTGTTACTTTATTTGTTTTTTGCAGATACAGACTGACTCCTCTGTCCTCATGAAGTTAGGTCACCTAGACGGTTTGACGCGAAGCATCTACTAGCTGGTTATACCACTTTTCTGAACCGCGCATTCTTGCACACTTGTCATTTCACTTTATTTTTTGTCAATATGACGCACTCAAGCGCCCCTTATTTAGGTCAGCTCACCTTCCTGTTTGAACATGCAGCGCCTACTCAGGAGCATTAACAAACTATCCAGTGCATTGATGTGCCCACATAATTTAGAGAAATGTCTGCACCTCCTCATCACCGAGACACTTTAACTTTAGCGGGGCTGCTCACTTTTTCATTATGATACATGCAGTGCAACTTGGAAAGTGCTTTCGATCCTCGTTACTGAGAAGTGTCACTTGACTTCATTTTTCAACTTGTTAAATGCCACATTTTCCGCTGTGGTAATTTAAAAACATGTGTTTTCCGATTAACACGATAGCGTGTGTGCGCGTTTTAGATTTTTTTTTTCCTAATGATAAGCCACATATTTAAGTGACTGCAAGATTTTTTTATGTGAAAAGCAGTGTGTGCTTCCGAGCTTTGATGCAGGAAGCGTTTGTGCGCGTTTTTATAAATATTTCTTTCTTTGCTTGTAATACAGGAAGTATTACAAGGAAAGAAAGAAATCTTCATAGTGCGCACAGATGCTTTGCAATCCAACTTGGGAGAATATAAAGTAGTTGCTTACATAAGCGCCCACACGTTACTTTTTACAATAAATCAAAATTCCTTTATGAATCACAAACAAACTATTATATGGGTTTGATTTTTGGCAGAAGGGTTAATATAAAGAATACTTATGTTTCGGTTCGAGACAACAAATAAAGATCTCAAATATGTACACAGACACACATTTGGCTGAGAGATAGTGATTTATGTTAATTTACCCCTTTTGTTTGTGTCTGCAAAGAATCCAAATGCTACTTGTGAGCACCATAACAGTCTTTCCAGCCATGCTAAGGTATTGCCAACTATATTCAAGCAGGCCCCTTTGGGAACAAAGCCTGCAAGTATTTTTCCTCCTTAACTCACCTCTGACGTCATATTTGTGCCACAAATACAGCTGCTCACGTTATACAAATTCTATCTATCATAAGTTCTGAAAGCTTGGGTTGTTTTTTCATCAGAAAATATTTTACTAACTGACTAGCTTATTTTTAACTTTTTAATTGAGTGCTTTTGTTGCTCTTGCAAGGCAGCGTCCATCTTCTTTTTTAAGTAATGACTGTGTTATGTTGCGAAAAGAGCTTTTGTAGTCAGCGTTTACAAAATGTGAATCAGGGTAACCTGTGGTGAATGGTCAGACTAGCGGAGTCACTTAAAATGTAAAGCAGTTTGCAACGTAAGTTAAATAACTTTTCCCAAACAAAGGTTTCATGTAGCTATCATACGGAGCATGTTTTGTTTTACACTCATGTTTGCTCTAAGGACGTTTGTGTGGGAGTTCTTAGCACACGTCCATGAGTTTTAGCTGTTTCTTTAGAAGGTGATAAATCCAACTCAATGGGTTGTCTTTGCAGTTTTACATAGATTTAACTTGTCCCCAAAGCATTGCAGCATTTTACATGACAACCAGTTACATTACACAAGGACACGTTCATTTTTCCCTTTAAGGCACAGGTCAATTTGCACAGAATCACAAGATGTTGAGCTGCTAAAGTAGCACAATCCTTATTTAAAAAACCTACTTTTGGTTATATACATACAAAATATGCTTTTAGCTCAACATGTTTCCGTAGAAAGTTAAACTATATCAGTGGTCCGCCATGTATGGCACTAACTCATGCTACCTCCTGCTGGTTAGGGTCGAGCGCAAAGTGCTCTGACCCTGCTGTAATCTCTCTATGGGCTTGTAACCACGACCACCGCAAGCCCATGAGTTTGTTTGGTTTGTGGGCTTGCCTTTTAAATTTGCTTGCTTTCATTAGTGGAAGGCATGCATACATCATGCCATTTCCGGTGTTTAGCCCTCCTCGAGTGCACCGGCCAACTACAGACAACATAAGAGGCTCTGTGTTTTCCATTTGGTTTTTGGACTACTTTTTTCTATTTATTTCCTACGCAGCGCAATCTTGCTGGGCAGTAGTTGAGCGCTTTACATCACATCAACCCTGTTACATTGATAATATGTTTGAATGGAGTGAACTTTTGTTGTACTTATTTTCAATTTATGTGGCAAGAAATATACAGTTTGGAATTTACAACGCAAGTAGCTCTCACTCGAGCAAATGCGAGACCCATTGCATTGCAAATGCTTGTTTCTTTTTAACATGTGTTTTCTGGCATCTACCTACTGTGAGCACTATGGACTTAATATTGGCAATGAGGATGAGCAAGGATTTTGAGAATCTTATCAAGTTACAGGCAAGTGAGGACGACTGTTCATTTTGACTTCGGGCCACTCACAGTTTTGTTTCGAACAGGTCTCTGTGACTGTGTCTTTTTGCTGCATTTCTATGGCAGCTTTTGGTGCCGTTGAGTGCAGAACCACAGTACATTAAACGTCTAAGATGCCGTTTTCCAAAGTTTACTAGACATCATTGTCCACATCTCATGAATACATGAACTTGGTTCAGTAACCTGCTGTAGAAAATGACACGAACAACTTCAGCAGCCATCTTGGGTGATGCACATTTAATTGGTTCTTCGTGAGTTTCAAAGACACAATAATCTACTGTAGAAATCGAACAAACTGAGTTGACAGCCAACTTTAAACAGCCTAAAGCACGGTGTTATGACAATTTCTTGTAGCCAATTATCAAATGGTTTTGGTGGCCATCTTAAATTGGGTTTGCTGCTTTTTTTCTTCTATGTGATAATACTGTAGCGGCCATTTTGAGTTGGGCAATTGAATTTCTACAATTAGTTCATCAAGGAAAATGCCACCATTTTTGAATATCCAGTTTATGAAACATTTTACCTGGGTGTTTTTGTTCTTTGCTTTTCTTCACTATGGTTAGTTAGTTCACCATACCTGAAACTTACAGTTAATTTCTTCGACAACTAAGTAATTGACAGTTTTATCCTGTCTTTCTGATTTCTAAAGTAGAACTATTCTTTTGTTGTGGTCATGCAATCCATAAATGCTCCACCATCTGTTTTACAATCATCCGGATAACCACCCATTACGTAGACAGAGTGGTTCAAAGCTTTCAATGCTTTTCTTTTTTTCTTTAAGCTATTGATGATTTTAAACTCAAATCTGACAGGATAACGTGGTTGTTGGAACGTTCATTAGGGATGGAAGGACGAGATTTTTGCACATCTTTCTAAATTTACACCTGATGATGATGAAGAGGATATTGATTAATATAAAGATGCTGTTAAAAGGCCAGACAAACATTCTCCAAACCGCCTATTTTACTTGGCAGGAGACACATTATTTTCTAGAGAACAAAATGGCACAGACACAGTTGATATCTATGTGGCTGCTTTACAAGTTTTAGCAGCAAAGTGCAAGAGTGAATCAACTCATCAGACACCAACTGGTCACCAGATGTTATAATAAAAAAATAAAGGAATGGTTATTGATATATTAGTACCCATCTTTTGATGAAGCTATCGAAATAGTGAACAGGATACAAAATTCCAGAGAGTCTGTTAGAAATCTCAACAAAGGTTTGAAGGTACCTCTGTGCACTCTTAGAGGGAACAAAACATTCCACAGTAAATCGCCGTAGAACAAAAGGAGTCCCTGTGGGTCCAAATTTGATCTTGATTTGTTTAAACAATGCATGGGGGAGCAGTATGCTAAATGTGGTGTTTCTAAGCATTTTTCCAGAGTATGTAAAATTACTCAAAAGTCTACTGCAGTGAATGGAGTAATGGAGGATTTTGTGCAAGATCTAACCAACAGTTTGGATAATGTGGTTATGGCTGTAAAAGTGCATGAAAATGACTTTCAAAATCAAAACATCCCATTGAAACACTTCGAGTGGCACAGGTTATTCTACTGACAGACTCAGGAACAAAATCATTATTATCTCCAGGAGCACTTTTGACAAAAGTGATCTACATGAATTATCCATGCACCAGACATGACAGCTTTAAGTTGCAACTATACAAAAAATCGTAATAGAATTTAACGAAAATGAAGTATCTGGGAAGTTTGTGTTTATAGTTAAGGTTTTGCTGATAAATGGGTTCATTTTTTCCCCTCAATATATCTTTTTATTGCTTTTTATTTAATAGTAGGCATTATTGGTTTGTATAGTATCACTGGTAATTAAAGAGGAACGTTTAGCAATGTAGTAAGAACAAAGTGTAAGCTCCGCACATGGCCCATCACAAATCAATTGTTATTCTTCTTTGTCCTCTCTTTAGCCTCTCCCTACCTGAGCTCCCTTGGCATGTTAGGTTACCTTACCTCCACTAGTCCACCACCCTGCAAACAGTGTTGGAAAACTGACCATAACCAACCCCCCTTTAATAACTTGATCAGGCTGAACAGCACCAATCTTCTCCTCTGTCATAGGTGTGTACATACTGTCCTTGACTTCCCCTCTGTAACTATTGACCACTAGTGGTGCCTACTAACACAGAGCCAAAACAACAATCACTCCTTCCTGTTCTTAGTACTTCATTTCTTTCTTGGGTAGCAAATTATGATGTATGATACCTTCCCCCATTGGCTCATACATTAATGTAGGTTTTTTTTCCAAAAGGGCCTCTTAAAGGTTGAATTAATATTTTGCACCTCTTACCACTCAGTCAGCCCTGGCAACTAAAACAAATGATGTGTGCTTCTCCTTGATTGACTATGGGTACGCATACTGGTCCATATAAAGTTATTTACAATAGCCAGTGTAAGCTGTTGCACACCGAATATACACACACACATGTGCGCACACACACATATGTATACATACGTGTCTATAAACTTATTTATATAAATTATATAATTTTTATGTATGCATTATTATGTATATATATATATATATTCACTTAAAACACCGGTTACAGGGACTTTATAGTTACCAGAATTTACACCCACAAAACTATAGAAATTCTGCTGTTACAGTTATTTTAAGTAACTATAACTCGTGTCTTGCGGTAACTATAACTCACGTCCTCACCATACACAGTGATCTCATCAATAACTTTATTGCAAATGTTGCAGTGATATTATCATTGATGCAATAGAGAATGTCATGAACGATGTAATGTGTGGGGTAATTAGGGCGTGAGTTATAGTTACCTCAAGACACGAGTTATAGTTACTTGAAATAATTATAAGGATAACAGCTGAATTTCTAGGGTTTTGTGCATGCACATTCTGATCCTAACTATAACGTCCCTATAACCTTTGGTTTGAAGTCAATTTCTAAGGTTTTTAAAATGTGAATTCCTAACTATAAGCTGAAAGCTTTGTGTTTTTTCAGTGAATCTCTATGTGTTTTGTAATGTAGTGGGGTTGGCCGCAGAGACTGGCCTGTAGCCAGGCCTTATAGCCAAAAACCCCCAAATGCTTCTAGCCTGACACTGCGCACTGCCGAAGGCCAGGTCCTGCATTCAACTCCCCGTAGTTATCTGATACCGTGCAGCGGGGGTTGGCCAGAGCCTGGAAGTGGAACTTCAACTGGGACACCAGCTTTGTTTAGATTTATATTAGGGAAGGCTGCTGAAGACTGGAGACATGTAAGCATCATTTCCAATTTAAATAAGGCTAAGCAGGGTTCAGTCTAAAATGCCAGCTTTTATAGCCAACCCAAACCTGGTTCAGGGAAACACATGGGGAAAACAGAGGAACTTGTTAGTCATCATTGTAATTGTGCATGTTTTCCAACTGTCTTTTTTACATTAGGAGGATAAATTAAAGAACCAGCAGTTGTCGACAGCTGACATGTGCTTCCTGGATTACCTGGGTGAGGCCCAGGTTTTCAGAAGTTATCTTGACAACAAGAATGGGTCTAGATCTGCTTTAAACATTGCCATTATGTTAATAACTGAGTTGCCAAGTTACACAAGGTTTGAAAGGCATAATGTGCTTCAAGTTGGTACTATGATGAAAAGAAAATAACAACATCTCTGATGTCACTCATAAGGCGGGGAATAATGCATGACTAAGGTATAACTAGCCCTGCTCACAGCTGGGGCCATGACAGTTGCCCCTCCCAAAGAACAACCAACAGGCCAAGGTTTAGTGTGGTTCAGAGCATAGATACGTTGAATCAGAAGAGGGGCATGGACATAGAATGCTGGTTCCCATATGCATTCAGAAGGGAAGTAACCCTTCCAATCAATCAAGAAATATAATTTCCCTTGAATGCATTTTACATCTAAGATACATTGTACTTCATATTCGTTATGATCTCCTACTACCACTGGGGGAGGAGGTATATCCTTTTGTGTGTGTGGATGACTTAGTTTGATAGGAGAAACATGAAAAACTAGATGAACAGCACACTTATCTGGTAAGTGTAAACGTACTGTGACAGGTTTCAGAATATCAATTAATGGAAAAGGTCCTATAAATCATGCTTGAAGTTCCCTTAGGCCCTCAAGTTTGATGATGTGAGTGCATAACCACACCATGTCTCCTTTCCTATATTTAGTTTCAGAATTTCTATGTTTATCAGCTTGTGCTTTCATGATTAGTTTGTTTTGTGCTAAACATTTACTGGCTTGTTCTTGTATGTCGTTGTGTAATGTTAGGAATTTTTCAGAGACTGAAAGCATTAGCTCTGGTGTGTTGGGTAACATCACTGGAAGGGACCGTGGAAGATAACCGGTGAGGAAGAAGAAAAGAGAGTTCCCCAAGTGTAGGAAAGTACCATCTTGCCTGGAATGTTACCCCCATATTTCACTGTATATATGTTGTTTTAGTCTATGTGTCACTGGGACCCTGCCAGGCAGGGCCCCAGTGCTCATACGTATGTGCCCTGTATGTGTTCCCTGTGTGATGCCTAACTGTCTCACTGAGGCTCTGCTAACCAGAACCTCAGTGGTTATGCTCTCTATGCTTTCCAAATTTGTCACTAACAGGCTAGTGACTAAACTTACCAATTCACATTGGCATACTGGTACACCCATATAATTCCCTAGTATATGGTACTGAGGTACCCAGGGTATTGGGGTTCCAGGAGATCCCTATGGGCTGCAGCATTTCTTTTGCCATCCATAGGGAGCTCTGACATTTCTTACACATGCCTGCCATTGCAGCCTGCGTGAAATAACGTCCACGTTATTTCACAGCCATTTACCACTGCACTTAAGTAACTTATAAGTCACCTATATGTCTAACCTTCACCTGGTGAAGGTTGGGTGCAAAGTTACTTAGTGTGTGGGCACCCTAGCACTAGCCACATCATTCAGGGCAAATTCCCCAGACTTTGTGAGTGCGGGGACACCATTACACGTGTGCACTGTACATAGGTCACTACCTATGTATAGCGTCACAATGGTAACTCCGAACATGGCCATGTAACATGTCTAAGATCATGGAATTGTCACCCCAATGCCATTCTGGCATTGGGGGGACAATTCCATGATCCCCCGGGTCTCTAGCATAGTACCTGGGTACTGCCAAACTGCCTTTCCGGGGTATCCACTGCAGCTGCTGCTGCTGCCAACCCCTCAGACAGGTTTCTGCCCTCCTGGGGTCCAGGCAGCCCTGGCCCAGGAAGGCAGAACAAAGGATTTCCTCTGAGAGAGGGTGTCACACCCTCTCCCTTTGGAAATAGTTGTGAGGGCTGGGGAGGAGTAGCCTCCACCAGCCTCTGGAAATGCTTTGATGGGCACAGATGGTGCCCATCTCTGCATTAGCCATTCTACACCAGTTCAGGGATCCCCCAGCCCTGCTCTGGCACGAAACTTGACAAAGGAAAGGGGAGTGACAACTCCCCTGACCTGCACCTCCCAGGGGAGGTGCCCAGAGCTCCTCCAGTGTGTCCCAGACCTCTGCCAGCTTGGATTTAGAGGTGCTGGGGACACACTGGACTGCTCTGAATGGCCAGTGCCTGCAGGTGACGTCAGAGACTCCTTCTGATAGGCTCTTACCTGTCTTGGTAGCCAATCCTCCTTTGTTGGTAGCCAAACCTCCTTTTCTGGCTATTTAGGGTCTCTGCTTTGGGGAATTCTTTAGATAATGAATGCAAGAGCTCATCAGAGTTCCTCTGAATCTCCCTCTTCACCTTCTGCCAAAGGATCGACTGTTGACTGCTCAGGACTCCTGCAAAACCGCAACAAAGTAGCAAGACGACTACTAGCAACCTTGTATTGCCTCATCATGCCGGCTTTCTCGACTGTTTCCAGGTGGTGCATGCTCTGGGGGTAGCCTGCCTCCTCCCTGCACCAGGAGCTCTGAAGAAATCTCCCGTGGGTCGACGGAATCGTCCCCCTGCTAACGCAGGCACCAAAAGACTGCATCACTGGTCCTCTGGGTCCCCTCTCACCCCGACGAGCGTGGTCCCTGGAACTCAGCAACTCTGTCAAAGTGACTACCACAGTCCAGTGACTCTTCAGTCCAAGTTTGGTGGAGGTAAGTCGTTGCCTCCCCACGCTAGACTGCATTGCTGGGTACCGCGTGATTTGCAGCTGCTGCGGCTCCTGTGCACTCTTCCAGGATTTCTTTCATGCACAGCCAAGCCTGGGTCCCCGACACTCTAACCTGCAGTGCACAACCTTCTGAGTTGTCCTTCGGCGTTGTGGGACTCCATTTTGTGACTTCGTGTGGACTCCGGTTCACTCCTCTTCCAAGTGCCTGTTCAGGTACTTCTGCGGGTGCTGCCTACTTCTGTGAGGGCTCTCTGAGTTGCTGGGCGCCCCTTCTGTCTCCTCCTCCAAGTGGCGACATCCTGGTCCCTTCTGGGCCACTGAAGCACCCAAAAACCTCTACTGCAACCCTTGCAGCTCGCAAGGCTTGTTTGCGGTCTTTCTGCGTGGGAACACCTCTGCAAGCTTCATTGCAACGTGGGACATCCGTCTTCCAAAGTAGAAGTCCCTCTCTCTCTTCTTTCTTGCAGAACTCAAAGCTTCTTCCATCTGGTGGCAGCTTCCTTGCACCCTCAGCTGGCATTTCCTGGGCTCCTGCCCACTCTCGCCACTGTCGCGCTATTGGACTTGGTCCCTTTGTCTTACAGGTACTCAGGTCCGGAAATCCACTGTTGTTGCACTGCTGGTGTTTGTTCTTCCTGCAGAATCCCCCTAGCACGACTTCTGTGCTCTCTGGGGGTAGTAGGTGCACTTTACACCTAGCTTTCAGGGTCTTGGGGTGGGCTATTTTTCTAACCCTCACTGTTTTCTTACAGTCCCAGCGACCCTCTACAAGCTCTCATAGGTTTGGGGTCCATTCGTGGTTCGCATTCCACTTTTGGAGTATATGGTTTGTGTTGCCCCTATACCTATGTGCTCCTATTGCAATCTATTGTAATTCTACACTGTTTGCATTCCTTTATTTGCTATTACTTACCTAAGTTTGGTTTGTGTACATATATCTTGTGTATATAACTTATCCTCATACTGAGCGTACTCACTGAGATACTTTTGGCATATTATCATAAAAATAAAGTACCTTTATTTTTAGTACTTCTGTGTATTCTGTTTTCTTATGATATTGTGCATATTACACCAGTGGTATTGTAGGAGCTTTACATGTCTCCTAGTTCAGCCTAAGCTGCTTTGCCATAGCTACCTTCTATCAGCCTAAGCTGCTAAAAACACCTCTTCTACACTAATAAGGGATAACTGGACCTGGCACAAGGTGTAACTACCTCTGGTACCCACTACAAGTCAGGCCAGCCTCCTACATTGGTTGTGCAGAGGTGGGATATGTACTTATAACTACTTCCCACTTTGTCATTGTGTACTTTTCATAAGAGAATAATATACAAAACATTTCAGTGTATGTACACCTAACCAAAAAGTTTTGCTTTTCTCCTCTTAAACTTTTTACAAAGTGCTGAAAAGTATTCTAAAAGCTCTAAAAGTTTCTAAAAAGTTAAAAAACGTTTTTGTCTCTGTTCTTTAAAAAGTTCTGAAACTTTTTCTTCCTTCTCACTATTTCTAAACCTTTTACTATCATGTCTACAGAAGCTTTTACTCTTAAAATGGTCAATACAATTAATGACAATTTGAATTATAAGAGCCTAAAGAGTCTCTGCTTAGAGAGAGGTTTAGTGATAGGAAAGAACCCTACCAAAGATTTTCTATTTAACATGCTTATTGTGAATGATGAGTCCCAAGCAGGCACATCAAATGAGTGGTTAATAGAAGGTTCCCAATCTGACTCAGGGGATCTCCTTGAGGGAGGTAGGGAGGGTTCTGATCAGAGGGTTCTGATCAGGATTTGCCCTCTAACAAGACACCCAGTAATGTTGGTAGTAATGGAGGTTCCCATCACAGTAGGGAAGTCTTTATTCCTAGAGGCCAAGTTTCTAGGGATCAGTCAGTTAGGGACAGATCCCCCTCTGTTGTTTCCAATGTATCTTCTGTGTCCAAGCATTCCCAACGCACCCACCCTGAAGACAACATCTTAGAAAGGGAACTCAAAAAGTTGAGGGTTGAAGAGACCAGACTGAAGCTTAAACAGCAACATCTGGCCTTAGATAGGGAATCCCAAGACCTGGAGAAGGAGAGACAGAGATTAGGGTTTGGACCCTATGGTGGCAGCAGCAGTATTCCTGATAGTAATCCTGTTAGAGAGCATGATTCCAGGAATCTGCACAAGATGGTACCCCCTTACAAGGAGGGGGATGACATCAACAAGTGGTTTGCTGCACTTGAGAGGGCTTGTATGGTACAGGGGGTCCCTTAAAGGCAGTGGGCTGCTATCTTGTGGCTATCTTTCACTGGAAAGGCTAGGGATAGGCTCCTTACTGTTAGAGAAAGTGATGCTAACAATTTTGCAGTTTTGAAGGATGCACTCTTGGATGGATTTGGCTTAACCACTGAACAATACAGGATTAAGTTCAGAGACACCAGAAAAGAGTCCTCACAAGACTGGACAGTCTTTGTTGACTGTTCAGTGAAGGCCTTGGAGGGGTGGTTACATGGCAGTAGAGTTTCTGACTATGAAAGCCTGTATAATCTTATTCTGAGAGAGCATATTCTGAATAACTGTGTGTCTGACTTGTTACACCAATATCTAGTGGACTCAGATCTGACTTCTCCCCAAGAATTGGGAAAGAAGGCAAACAAATGGGTCAGAACAAGAGTGAACAGAAAAGTTCACACAGGGGGTGACAAGGATGGCAAGAAGAAGGATGGTAAGTCTTCTGACAAGGGTGGGGACAAAAGTAAAAATGAGTCTTCATCAGGACCACAAAAATCCTCTGGTGGGGGTCGTGGATCCAAATTCTCTTCAAATAATCAACCTAAAAAGCCTTGGTGTTATTTGTGTAAAGTCAAAGGCCATTGGGCAACTGATACCAGTTGTCCAAAGAAAAGCACCAAACCTCCCACTACCACAACCGCTACTGCAAATTCTAGAGCCCCTGGCAATAGCAGTGGTGGTGGGAGCAAACCTACTAATAGCCAATCCAAGGGAGTAGCTGGGCTCACTATTGGTAATTTAGTTGGGGTTGGTCTTGTTAGGGAGACCACAGAGGCTGTGTTAATCTCTGAAGGTGCCATTGATTTGGCTACCTTGGTTGTTTGTCCTCTTAATATGGATAAGTACAAGCAACTTCCCCTAATAAATGGTGTTGAGGTTCAGGCCTACAGGGACACAGGTGCCAGTGTTACTATGGTGATAGAGAAACTGGTGCACCCTGAACAACACCTACTTGGTCAGCAGTACGAAGTGACAGACGCTCATAACAACACTCTTAGCCACCCAATGGCTGTTGTGAATCTCAACTGGGGTGAGGGGGGTTACTGGTCCAAAGAAAGTTGTGGTTGCCTCAGATTTACCTGTAGTCTGTCTACTAGGAAATGATTTAGAGACATCAGCTTGAGCAGAAGTGGAGTTGGAGGCTCATGCAGCAATGCTGTGCATTCCTGGGCACATTTTTGCTTTGACAAGGGCTCAGGCCAAAAAGCAAAAAGGACAGGGTAACTTGGATCCTGGAACAATGGACCAAGTGCTCCCTAAAGCTAGGAGTAGCAAGGGTAAATCCCTACCCACTATCCCTCCCTCTACAGATAATTCTCCTTCTGAGGAAGAAGAATTTACTCCCTTTGCAGAACCTTCACCATATAAGTTGGTAGCAGACATTGCTGAGCTTTTGGGTGGAGGGGGGGCTGCCAGTGAAGAGCTGAGTGTGGCACAGCAAACCTGTCCCACATTAGAGGGTCTCAGACAGCAAGCTGTCAAGCAGCAAAATGGGGATGTCAGTGACTCACATAGAGTTTACTGGGAGGA
Source organism: Pleurodeles waltl (assembly GCF_031143425.1). Lineage (NCBI taxonomy): Eukaryota > Metazoa > Chordata > Amphibia > Caudata > Salamandridae > Pleurodeles > Pleurodeles waltl. The sequence continues at coordinate 401,898,269 of NC_090450.1, read as the reverse complement.
CAACCTCCTGTGCACAGAGGCATGGGACCCAAAACCTGGTGCAGCCAGGAGATTGATCATTCCCCTGCAGTACAGAGAGTTCCTCCTAACTCTTGCGCATGACATTCCTTTGGCTGGGCATTTGGGCCTGATCAAAACATGGGAAAGATTTGTCCCCCTGTTTCACTGGCCTAGGATGTCAGAGGACACTAAAGATTTTTGCAAGTCTTATGTGACCTACCAAGCCAGTGGGAAGACTGGTGGCACACCAAAGGCTCCCCTTATTCCACTACCTGTGTTTGGGTCCCCTTTGAAAGGGTAGGGGTTGACATAGTTGGCCCCCCTTGACCCTCCTACTGCTCAGGCAATAGGTTTATCTTGGTGGTTGTGGACCATGCCACAAGATATCATGAAGCAATTCCTCTAAGGACCACTACAGCTCCTGCAGTGGCAAAAGCCCTCCTGGGAATCTTTTCCAGGGTGGGTTTCCCAAAAGAGGTTGTATCAGACAGGGGTAGCAACTTCATGTCTGCATAATTGAAAGCAATGTGGAAGGAATGTGGTGTAACCTACAAATTCACCACTCCTTATCACCCACAGACTAATGGACTGGTATAGAGGTTTATTAAAACTCTCAAAGGTATGATAATGGGACTCCCTGAAAAACTCAGGAGGAGATGGGATGTCCTGTTACCTTGCCTACTTTTTGCTTACATGGAGGTACCCCAGAAAGGAGTGGGCTTCAGCCCCTTTGAACTCCTCTTTGGACATCCTGTAAGAGGTCCACTAGCACTTGTGAAGGAGGGTTGGGAACAACCTTTAAAAGCTCCCAAACAGGACATAGTGGACTATGTACTTGGCCTAAGATCCAGAATACATGCAAAAGGCCAGTAAAAACCTTCAGGCCAGCCAAGAGCTCCAGAAACAATGGCATGACCAGAAGGCTATTCTGATCCAGTTCCAACCAGGACAGAATGTGTGGGTATTGGAGCCTGTGACCCCAAGAGCACTCCAGGACAAATGGAGTGGACCCCATCTAATTGTTGAGAAAAAGGGTGAGGTTACCTATCTGGTAGACCTGGGCACTGCCAAGAGTCACCTTAGGGTGATTCATGTCAACCGCCTGAAACCCTACTATGACAGGGCTGATCTCACCCTGCTCATCGCAACAGATGAGGGACATGAACAAGAGAGGGACCCTCTTTCCTGATCTCTTTTCCACCACTGAAGCTGATGCTTTAGTGGAGGGAGTAGTTCTGGCAGACTGTCTTACTGCAGAACAGAAAGACAACTGCATAAATCTCCTTGGACAGTTTTCTGACCTCTTTTCAATTGTGCCAGGACCAACTTCCTGGTGTGAACACACAATTGATACTGGAGACAGCTTGCCTGTCAAAAGTAAAATCTATAGGCAACCTGACCATGTCAGGGACTGCATAAAACAAGAGGTGCAGAAAATGCTTGATCTAGGATTGGTTGAACCTTCTGAAAGCCCATGGGCGAGTCCTGTGGTGCTTGTCCCAAAGCCTCACTCAAAAGATGGAAAAAGGGAGATGAGGTTTTGTGTAGACTACAGAGGTCTCAATCAGGTACCAAAAACTGATGCTCACCCTATACCCAGGGCAGATGAGCTCATAGATACACTGGCATCTGCCAAGTATCTAAGAACCTTTGATTTAACTGCAGGGTATTGGCAGATCAAATTGGCTGAGGATGCTAAACCTAAAACTGCATTTTTCAACTATAGGAGGGCACTACCAATTTACAGTGATGCCCTTTGGGTTGAAAAATGCACCTGCCACTTTTCAGAGGTTGGTGAACACAGTCCTGCAAGGGTTGGAGGCTTTTAGTGCAGCATATCTAGATGATATAGCTGTCTTTAGCTCCACCTGGGATGAGCACCTGGTCCACCTTTGGAAAGTTTTGGAGGCCCTGCAAAAGGCAGGCCTCACTATCAAGGCCTCAAAGTGCCAGATAGGGCAGGGAAAGGTGGTTTATCTGGGACACCTGGTAGGTGGAGAACAGATTGCACCACTACAGGGGAAAATCCAGACAATCATGGATTGGGGTCCCCCTACAACACAGACCCAGGTGAGAGCCTTCTTAGGCCTCACTTGGTATTCCAGGAGATTCATTAAAAACTATGGCTCCATGGGGGCGTGGAATGGCTGCCGGGCAAGATGGTCAACACTCTGTGAGGCTCTGCCGGGCCGCAGGCCGCAGGCCGTTTATCCTTTAATTACCCCTAAAGGGCAACGCTGATGGTGGCGGACCAGGGTGTGGACCCGTGAGGACCTTGCCGCCACGTTGGATACGGCAGTGGTCCGTGACCGGGACTGGCGCCAGAGATCCTCGCTCACAGGTGGAGGCCTGGCTGCGAGGCGCGCTGCTGAAACGCCCGCGCGCTCCGGTGGTTGGAGCACCCACGGAGTCCCGCTCCCGGTAATTTTTCAGTGCCGGGAGCGGGTGAATACTTTGGGGGCTTTCTCGGCGGCTGGATCGGGCTGTGGCCCTTGCAGCCTCCACGGCTCTTGTGGTCCTTGTGACCTTCGCGCCCCCGCGGCCTGGTGGCGCGGGTGAGCACAGGTGGAGCTGAGCTGGAGTTGGCAGTGGATTGACGCCGCGAAGAGGCCGGGTCGACTTGGAGGCCCGGGGGATCTCTGCTGGACGCTGGTGCCTGCCGCTGGTGCGCAGGCGGGCGGAGGTGCCTGGAGGATTGACACTGGACAGCGCCTTGGATTGCCTGGCAGACCTGAGCCGGCTGGCATGTGCGGGGCTGCTTGAGAGTGGCTGGACAGACGTGGCGGCCGGGCGCTGGAGAGCAGGAGATGAACCGATCCGGGTGGGTTGTGGCCAGATTGGCGGTGGCCGATTAGAGGCCCGGAGCTAGAGGGGTCCCTCGCGCTGACGCGCTGGTCCTTGCCTGGGGCCCTGACCCTGTTCCGCGTAAGGAGGACTCACTGTGCTGGAGTTGGTGCTGGCGGTGGCTTACAGTGGGGGCTGGCACGGATTGGCCTGCCGTGCGGAGTGCCTTGGCACTCGTCTGCCACCCTGTGTGTCGTCTGACAGGCCGGTGAGGCGAGATCTGAGTGGCTGCGAAGAGGCTGCTTGATGGTGGACGTCCCTAGACCTGGATACCATTTATCCTTTCTTTGTGTGGAGGAGTCAGTTATGGACTGAGCTGGAATCATGGGCAAGGCTGATCAGCGTCAAGCAAAGCTCACCTTCAACGGGGGAAAAAGAGAAACGCGGCTCCTGCTTCTCAGCCCTGTGGTGACGGAGTCGTAGAGGGAAGCTCGGAGGAGTCGGTGAGGTCTATGTTTTTAGAGCTCAGGTTGGCATCGACGCGAAGCTGGATCATGTGACTGAACAACTTGACTGCATCAAAGCCCGTGTGGACGATCACAATTCCAAATTTGAGGTTCTGGAGTCGTGTACGTCGGAGATGGAGAATGCACGTCGGGGGGATAGAGACCAGATCGTGCAAATAGAGCGTATTTTGGAGGTGATACGGAATAAAAATGAGGACTTGGAGGCGCAGTCGCGCCGCAACAATATTCGCATTGTTGGCCTGCCGGAGGCCACCGATATCGGCCACATGGAGGACTTTGTGGAGAGCATGCTGTCGGATCTGTTTGCGGGCGAGCTCTCCCGGATACCGGTGGACGAAAGGGCACATAGGTCCTTGGGGCCTCGGCCTCCGCCGGGTACTCCTCCGCGCCCAATTATAGTGTGCCTATTGAACTATCGAGATACTGTCCTTTGCTTGGCGAGGGAGAGGAAGCCGCTGGTGTACAAAAACTCGGAACTCAGCTTCTTCCCTGATTATACCCCAGGCGTGCAGGCGTTGCACGCACCTTGTTGCCGACCAAGCGATTGCTGAATCAGGCTGGCGTCAGATTTGCCTTGCTGTACCCTGCTAAGTTAAGGGTGCGGCATGAGGGAAAGGTACTGTACTTCACGGACACAAAGCAAGCAGCCAAATTTGCTCGACGCTTGCCTAGGCGGCCGGAAACTGCGGGGCCGGAAGGCTCTGGATCTGAGAGAGCTGCCTTGAGTGACAATGACTAGTTGGCTCGCTGCTGGGCTGGTGGTGCTGGCTGAAGCTGATGAGGTGTGAGGATCCGTTTCCGCGCATGGGTTCACCCGAAGTTCATCTTTGCTGTTCGGCCCTTGTGCCCCTCTCCTCTAGTACATACTGGGTGGAGAGCTGATAGGCCAGCTATCGTCCCTAGGATGAGTCCTGATGGTTGTGCTTATGTTTTACAGGGGTGGGTTTTGGGTTTGGGAGGGTGGGTTTCTGAAATGGCCCAATTGGGGGGTCTGAGTGGGAGGGGAAGGGAGTGGGCTCTGTTGGGTTGTGTGTATTCTGTCCTCTATGTTACTCTTGCTGTTTTCTTTCAAGCTCTTGGCAGGTGGGGCTGTGCTTTCTGGCGGTGTGAAGTATGCATGTGGGGGAGAGATGGGGACTGATAGTGTGACTGCGGTTCGATGTTTGACGTGGAATGTGCGTGGGCTCAACGACAGGCAGAAGGCGCGGCTGGTGGCAGCGTATATTAAACAGCACGGAATCTATATTTGTATGCTGCAGGAGACCCATTTGGTAGCGTCTACGCTGGGCAGATTGAGAGCAGGGTGGGTTGGCTAGACTCAATGCTCGACATACTCGAGTTACGCTCGCGTAGTGGCAATCTTGTTACGCAAGGGCTTGCAGTGGTGTACCTGTAAGGTGATTGTTGACCCAAACTGCAGATATGTCTTGCTGAGTGGTACGTTGTCAGACAGAGCCTGCCGGCTTGTTGCTGTCTACGGGCCGAATGTGGATGACCCAGAGTTTTTCCAAGAGCTGTGGCGTTTGGTGGAATCCTAGGGTGCCGGTGCAGTGATTTGGGGCGGCGATTTTAATGTGATCCTGGATTCTAGGTTGGATCGCGAGAGTGTGGCCAGAGTGCAGCATGTTGCAGCAGCGAAGTTACTGGCGGCGGTAATGCAGAGTGGTGCTTTAGTAGATCTGTGGAGGCAGAAGCACGGAGATGCTAGAGAGGGTACGTGTGTGAATTACGTCCACAGTAGCTGGTCCCGTATTGATCGCTAGTTGGGTGCAAGAGACGTGGAGGTCTGGACGAGATCGGTAGATCATCTCCCTGGCACTTTGTCTGACCACTCGCCGGTTAGGTTAGTGTTGGAGGTACCCAGCGAGTTGGGCCGGTCGTTTATGTGGAGGTTGCCTTGTGGGGCACTCTGCGACGCGGCTTTTTGGGCGGAGGTGCGCAAGGATATTGTGCTGTTTTTTTTGCTGAAAACCGGGGTTCGGTGAGGTCGGCGGGTACATTATGGGAGGCATTTAAGGTGGTCATTAGGGGAATATGCCTCTCGAAACAGCATGGAACATTGAGGACCCTGCGGCGGGAGATGGCTGATCTGGAGGGGAGAATTGCGGAGTTGGAGCGACGTCTGGCTGAGAGTTGGTCGGGCGAGGTGCTGGCGGAGATCCGGCGAGAGGTGTCCTTGTATGAGGAGGCCTCCCTTAGAGAAGTCTGTTTTATGAGGAGGCACGCCCGGGCTCGCCGTTATGGTGAGGGGGAGAGAGCTGGGCGCACATTTGCTGATATGCTGCGCTGGCCCTGGGCCAGTAACTATATCACTGAGGTTGTGGGGACTGAGGATGAGAGTGTGACTGGGACGAATGGCGTAATGCAAGTTTTTACGGAGTATTTTGCGCAGCTGTATGCTGCTAGGGAGGGCCTGGACGCGGCGGCTGCGCAGGCGCATTTTGCGGACATTGCATTAGTGTGGTTTGACGAGGCACACAGGTCGTACTTGGATGTTACATTTTCCGTGGAGGAGGTGACTGCGGCGATCTGCAGCCTGCCTGGTGATAAGTCTCCTGGTACTGATGGTTTGACTCCCGCGTTTTATAAGGAATATGCGGATATTCTTGCCCCTCACCTCTTGGAGGTATACGCGGAGTCCTTGGAGACTGGGATCCTTCCTGCTTCGCTCCGGGAGGCTCTGATAGTCACAATTCTTAAACCCGGGAAGGATCCGGCTCGATGCGACTCGTATCGCCCACTCTCTATGATCAATATTGACAACAAAATCCTGGCTAAAATGATCGCGGCACGTTTGCAGCCGCTTCTTCCCAGACTGGTGCACCCGTATCAGTCAGGATTTGTACCCGGGAGGTCCACATGTCACAACTTGCGCACATTCTTTGAGGTTGCAGGCTCAATGGAGGTGGAAGACAGGACGGCGGCGGTGTTTCTAGATGCCACCAAAGCTTTTGATTCTCTAGCATGGGAGTATATGTTCGCGCTTTTGGCCCGGGAAGGTCTCAGCGCACGCTTTGTGCAGTTGATTAGATTATTGTACACTCTGCCCACTGCTCGGTTGCGTCTAAACGGGTGCGTGTCGGCCCCATTTCCTGTTGCTCGCGGTACGCGTCAGGGCTGCCCATTGTCCCCGCTACTTTTTGCGGCGGCGATGGAGCCCCTGGTGGCGGGGTTTCGACAGAAGCATAACGATAGGGGCTTGCAGTTTCGACAGAGGCCCGTCTTGGTGTCTATGTATGCTGATGATATTGCGCTATATGTGTGGAATTACGATCGAAACTTGGACATCTTATTGGACGAGATTGTGCACTTTGGCACCTTCTCCGGCATCACGATCAACTGGTCGAAGTAGGTGGTCTTACCTTTGACTCCGAGTGTGGCGAAGTTCGATTCGCGGACCATGGCTTGGGCGGAGGGACCGGTGCGTTATCTGGGGGTCCAGTTGAGCTGTGATGTTGACACCCTTTGGCTGGCTAATTACGGTGCTGCAATGTCGTGGCTGGAGGAGAAGATTGAGGCTTGGCGCGTCTTACCATTATCATTAATTGGGTGTATTGCTATTGTGAAGATGGTGGTTCTTCCTAAATTCCTGGACCTCTTTGTTAACCTCCCACTTCCGCTCACGAGGGTTTTCCTGCGACGCCTGCGCTCTGCACTGATCTGCTTGGTATGGGTGGGTCGCCAGCCTCGCATTTCTTAGGAGAGGCTGACGCTGCCATTCGAGTTTGGTGGGCTCGCTGCTCCAGATTTGGAGTAATACTATAACTGAGCGCTGTAGGAAAGTACCATCTTGCCTGGCATGTTACCCAAATTTTTCACTGGATATATGTTGTTTTAGTTGTATGTGTCACTGGGACCCTGGTAACCCAGGGCCCCAGTGCTCATAAGTGTGCCTGAATGTGTTACCTGTGTAGTGACTAACTGTCTCACTGAGGCTCTGCTAATCAGAACCTCAGTGGTTATGCTCTCTCATTTCTTTCCAAATTGTCACTAGCAGGCTAGTGACCATTTTACCAATTTACATTGGCTTACTGGAACACCCTTATAATTCCCTAGTATATGGTACTGAGGTACCCAGGGTATTGGGGTTCCAGGAGATCCCTATGGGCTGCAGCATTTCTTTTGCCACCCATAGGGAGCTCTGACAATTCTTACACAGGCCTGCCACTGCAGCCTGAGTGAAATAACGTCCACGTTATTTCACAGCCATTTTACACTGCACTTAAGTAACTTATAAGTCACCTATATGTCTAACCTTTACCTGGTAAAGGTTAGGTGCAAAGTTACTTAGTGTGAGGGCACCCTGGCACTAGCCAAGGTGCCCCCACATTGTTCAGAGCCAATTCCCTGAACTTTGTGAGTGCGGGGACACCATTACACGCGTGCACTACATATAGGTCACTACCTATATGTAGCTTCACAATGGTAACTCCGAATATGGCCATGTAACATGTCTATGATCATGGAATTGCCCCCTCTATGCCATCCTGGCATAGTTGGCACAATCCCATGATCCCAGTGGTCTGTAGCACAGACCCTGGTACTGCCAAACTGCCCTTCCTGGGGTTTCACTGCAGCTGCTGCTGCTGCCAACCCCTCAGACAGGCATCTGCCCTCCTGGGGTCCAGCCAGGCCTGGCCCAGGATGGCAGAACAAAGAACTTCCTCTGAGAGAGGGTGTGACACCCTCTCCCTTTGGAAAATGGTGTGAAGGCAGGGGAGGAGTAGCCTCCCCCAGCCTCTGGAAATGCTTTGTTGGGCACAGATGTGCCCAATTCTGCATAAGCCAGTCTACACTGGTTCAGGGGACCCCTTAGCCCTGCTCTGGCGCGAAACTGGACAAAGGAAAGGGGAGTGACCACTCCCCTGACCTGCACCTCCCCTGGGAGGTGTCCAGAGCTCCTCCAGTGTGCTCCAGACCTCTGCCATCTTGGAAACAGAGGTGCTGCTGGCACACTGGACTGCTCTGAGTGGCCAGTGCCACCAGGTGACGTCAGAGACTCCTTGTGATAGGCTCCTTCAGGTGTTGCTAGCCTATCCTCTCTCCTAGGTAGCCAAACCCTCTTTTCTGGCTATTTAGGGTCTCTGTCTCTGGGGAAACTTTAGATAACGAATGCAAGAGCTCAGCCGAGTTCCTCTTCATCTCTCTCTTCACCTACTGCCAAGGAATCGACTGCTGACCGCGCTGGAAGCCTGCAAAACTGCAACATAGTAGCAAAGACGACTACTGCAACTCTGTAACGCTGATCCTGCCGCCTTCTCGACTGTTTTCCTGGTGGTGCATGCTGTGGGGGTAGTCTGCCTCCTCTCTGCACTAGAAGCTCTGAAGAATTCTCCTGTGGGTCGACGGAATCTTCCCCCTGCAACCGCAGGCACCAAAAAGCTGCATTACCGGTCCCTTGGGTCTCCTCTAAGCACGACGAGCGAGGTCCCTCGAATCCAACAACTCTGTCCAAGTGGCCCCCACAGTCCAGTTACTCTTCAGTCCAAGTTTGGTGGAGGTAAGTCCTTGCCTCACCTCGCTAGACTGCATTGCTGGGAACCGCGACTTTTGCAGCTACTCCGGCCTCCGTGCACTTCCGGCGGAAATCCTTTGTGCACAGTCCAGCCTGGGTCCACGGCACTCTAACCTGCATTGCACGACCTCCTAAGTTGTTCTCCGGCGACGTGGGACTTCTTTGTGCGACTTCGGGTGAGCACCGTTTCATGCATCCTTGTAGTGCCTGTTTCTGGCACTTTTCCGGTTGCTACCTGCTGCTGAGAGGGCTCCTTGTCTTGCTTGACGTCCCCTCTCTCTTCTGGTCCAATTTGCGACCTCCTGGTCCCTCCAGGGCCACAGCAGCATCCAAAAACGCTAACCGCACGATTTGCAGCTAGCAAGGCTTGTTGGCATTGTTTCGGCGGGAAAATACTTCTGCACGACTCTACAAAGCGAGCCGGATCTGTCCTCCAAAGGGGAAGTCTCTAGCTCTTTGCGTTCCTGCAGAAACCACAGCTTCTTCTGTCCAGTAGAAGCTTCTTTGCACCCGCAGCTGGCATTTCCTGGGCATCTGCCCATCTCCGACTTGCTTGTGACTTTTGGACTTGGTCCCCTTGTTCCACAGGTACCCTAGATTGGAAATCCACAGTTGTTGCATTGTTGGTTTGTGTCTTTCCTGCATTATTCCTCTAACACAACTTCTTTGTCCTTAGGGGAACTTTAGTGCACTTTGCACTCACTTTTCAGGGTCTTGGGGAGGGTTATTTTTCTAACTCTCACTATTTTCTAATAGTCCTAGCGACCCTCTACAAGGTCACATAGGTTTGGGGTCCATTCGTGGTTCGCATTCCACTTTTGGAGTATATGGTTTGTGTTGCCCCTATCCCTATGTTTCCCCATTGCATCCTATTGTAACTATACATTGTTTGCACTGTTTTCTAAGACTATACTGCATATTTTTGCTATTGTGTATATATATCTTGTGTATATTTCCTATCCTCTCACTGAGGGTACACTCTAAGATACTTTGGCATATTGTCATAAAAATAAAGTACCTTTATTTTTAGTATAACTGTGTATTGTGTTTTCTTATGATATTGTGCATATGACACTAAGTGGTACTGTAGTAGCTTCACCCGTCTCCTAGTTCAGCCTAAGCTGCTCTGCTAAGCTACCATTATCTATCAGCCTAAGCTGCTAGATACCCTATACACTAATAAGGGATAACTGGGCCTGGTGCAAGGTGCAAGTACCCCTAGGTACTCACTACAAGCCAGTCCAGCCTCCTACATGCGCAAGCGCACTTTGCATACTACTGGTTGTGACCGATTCGATATTTGCCACATCTGGCACCCGAAAGTGATGCAGTGTGGCCGGATGGGTTGTTGCGCGTGCTCGGGGGCCGGGCTCGCTCTCGACCTAAGGGAGTCGACACAGTGGCATGTACGGCGAGAGCGTGGGGGATGCTGATGCAGCGTTCTGGTGTTAACGCACAGTTTGCTCCTTCGTTACCCGTTATGGCAGTCGCCGATGCTCAGATGTTCCGGGACGGCGGTGTGCGCGGATTTCTTCGGGATGCAGGCTTAATGGAGCTGGGAGACAGGTTTGTGGATGGTCGCCTGATTAACCTCTTGGAGGTACTCGATGACAGTGGCGTAACAGCGTTGCAGCGAATGTACGCTCTCAGGGTTAGCGCTATGCTGCAGCTCGGTTCCCAGGCTTACCCTCGGTACCCTCAGAATTCCGTGCTTTGGAGGTGCTGTGCTGCACGCGGTCGCCGCGTAAGCTAGTTACAAAACTGTATAATTGCATTCAGGAGCAGAGAGGCGGCCCTGGGGAGTCTTCCAGGGTCCGGTGGGAAAGGGACGTGGGTGAACCTATCACAGAGGCAATGTGGCGAGGCTGCTGCGCCCACATGAGAGTACTGTCCCTGAATTATAGGCTGCGGCTGCTGCATTTTAAGTTCTTGAATAGTTTATATCATACACCTAGCGGGCTTCATTCCATGGGTCTGCGCGCAGATGCGTGCTGTGAGAGTTGTCGTGCACCGGACGCGGGTTTCCTGCACCTGGCGTGGGAATGTGCGGAAGCTCAAGCTTTCTGGGTGGAGGTTTTGCGTGCAATTGCTGAGGAAACTGGCTCTAAAATACCCATCTCCCCCAGGGTTGCGCTGCTTGGGTGTGTGAACGAGATTAACGGGCCCCATAGGTGGCTGGTTGGCTTACTTTTGTTACTGGCCAAGCGCAGAGTCGCCATGTGCTGGGGCAGGGGGTGGGCGCTGCGTGGGTCTGAATGGCTGCGGGACGCAGCCTTTTGTCAAGATCAGTTGATGATTTTTTGGGAGCTTATGCCTGAAGGCTCCCGGCCGAAGGATATCTGGGCTCCACTGCGTGAGTACCTGCCGTCCAGGAACGAGCAGGCGGAATGATGTGTGATTGCCCGCGTCCTGGTGCTTTCCCCTGCTCCCCCTGACTGGGTTAAGGATTGTGTATAGCTGAGGTCGGCTGGTGTAGCCTGACTTGCGCGCTTTACCTGCCCTTTTTTGTCTATCTTCTAGTTGCTTTACCCCTCTCTTGTTGATATATTGGCTTTGATATTTGATACGACAATCCCTCCTGGACTGGATATGTGGACTGTGTCGGCCGGAAGTCCGGTGAGCTGAGCCGGTGATGAGGCTCCAGATCTTAACGCACATTGCGAGAAACGCTTGGAGTATCGCCGAGCAGGATAAACCCTGAAGCTGAGGAGGGTTGTAGTATGTACAGTCTGTTGCTACAAAAGGGGGGCAGTTTGTGCTGTTGTCTGTTCTGTATTCATGCATTAATCAATAAAAAAAAGAAAAAAGAAAAAACAACTATGGCTCCATAGCAGCCCCTCTTAATGATCTCACAAGTAAGAAGATGCCTAAAAAGGTATTGTGGACTGCTAGCTGTCAGAAAGCTTTTGAGGAGCTAGAACAGGCCATGTGCTCTGCATCTGTCCTAAAAAGCCCATGTTACTCCAAGAAATTAATTGTTCAAACTGATGCATATGAATTAGGGGTAGGGGCAGTCTTATCACAACTGAATTCTGAGGGCCAGGATCAACCTGTTGCTTTTATTAGTAGGAGGTTGACCCCTAGAGAAAAGCGTTGGTCTGCCATAGAGAGGGAGGCCTTTGCTGTGTTCTGGGCTCTGAAAAAGTTGAGGCCATACCTGTTTGGCACTCAAGTCAAGTCACACAAGCTTTATTCGTTCTAATTAAACCATCAAAGCAATAACTTACAACAATAAAACCATGATCTATAAATAATAAATATATAATAACAAGATTAAAAAATAAATAATGAGGATGAGATAAAAATTAAATGAGAGATCTGCGAGTGTACAAAAGAGAAAAGGTAGATATAAATCTTCACATGTGTCTCCCATCCTATATATGAGGGGGAAACGCCAGAATTCCTTATTATTGGCTGCCTTTACCTTCCTCATCAATAATTTTATAAAAATTTCAATGAGTAAAACTATTGAATTAAATAAATTAGAATCTGGGTTCAATTAATAACAAATCACTGTGATCTTTTAAAAAATGTGTACGTATGTGCCAGGCGGACGCAAGGAACTTGCTGACCGCACAAGTTAGGAAAGAGGAGCAATCTCTCAACATCAACCTTAGGGCATCTTTGCACGTTCTCAACCCCATATTCCTGCAAGTGGGACGGAGCCATTTCCGCTGGACAGTGCCATAGGCAGGACAAATAAACATAAAGTGCACTACAGTTTCCGCAGAACCATTACAGCTTGGGCATTGATCAGATAGCGGGGTGGAGCACCATGAACTGGAGAAGGACTTCAGAGGGAGGCATCCATACCTGAACCGAACATACAAACTTTTACTTAGTTGATCAGTAATTAAATCCAAGAAGGGTTCAAAGTGGGGAAACCACTTGTAATCGAGAAATTGAGACGTCAGCCTACCATGTGAAGTACATAACAGATATTTTTCCCTAACATGGGACCAATAAACTGATTTTAAATGGTCCTTGTGAACCCTCCTTAGATTATTAGGCTGGCTCCAGAAATCACTGAGTCCCAAGGTATGGAACCATTCCGAAATATACTTGAACCAAGGGATAGAAAGTACGTTTGGTCTATCCAATAAGTCTTGCAAAGACTCCTTGTATATATCTAATTCAGGGGTAGTCCAGATGCGAACCCAAAAGGTTAAAGGCCTTAAAGCTATTACATCAGAAATGTGGGAGAACCCTAGGTCCAAAAAAACTGGAACCAAGGGCGTGCTACGAGGACATGCCAAGAGCGATCTTACAAAATTATTTTCCCCCACAGATAACTTGCTAGTTTTGGAACAACCCCAGACCTCAGTGCCATAGACCGCGGCACTCTGAGCCTTGGGTAGATAAATTTTAATAGCTGGGGAAACAACTTTCACAGTATTAGACATTTGGAAACGCAAAATTGCCCCTGACCTGTGTGCTAAGAGAGCTAGGCTTTTTCCTACCTGGGCCTGCCAGTTCATATCGTTGCTGATTCTCCCCCCTAAATAATCAATAGAGCATACCTTGCTCAAGGGAACCTCGTTATATAAGATGTTACATCGTTTTGTGCAACCAAGACCGAAGATCATCAATTTTGTTTTACTAGAATTAAGTTCCAATCCATGGTCTGCACAAAACACACTGAACCTATCCAGGAGGACCTGAAGGCCCATATAGGTGTTTTAGAGATCAAGAGGGAGTCATCAGCAAATAAAAGAATTGGAACGTTTGAATTGTTCAATGAAGGGGGATCGTTTTGACAATCTGTTACAACTTGCACCACTTCATTAATAAACAGCGAAAAAAGAGTGGGTGCCAGGACACAGCCCTGGCGTACCCCCCGCCTGATATTAATGCGATCAGTAAGTTCCCTCTGACTGCCCTATCTTACTCGAGCACAGGTGTTCTTGTGCAATCTTTGAATTAGGTACACCAAATTCACTGGGACGCCAATTTTCTTTAGGACTTCCCACAATTTCTGTCTTGGAACAAGATCGAAAGCGGACTTTAGGTCAACAAAAGCAACATACAAGTTTTGTTTGGCCAAAGTGACGTATTTCCAGAGTAACAGGAAGAATCTAAAAACTTGGTCCATAGTGCTAATTCTTGAATGAAAGCCAGCCTGGAGGGGAGATAGGACCTGATTGGCTTGGACCCAGTCCATTAGCCTGTATAGGACTTGCTTAGAGAAAATCTTTTGAAGATTATCAATGAGGCTAATTGGGCGGTAATTGACGGGCAGTCCCACATCTCCTTTTTTATAAATAGGGATAATTTCGGCCCGAGCCACGAGTCCGGAATGGGGCCACCTGCTGCGATGGCGTTTGATAAAGTATTAATATACCACGCCCAAATATCTTATCAGGACCAGGAGCCTTAGCGGGTTTCATAGAACTAATAGCTGCTGTGGTTTCACCAATTGTAAAAACAATGTCCTCCATAGGGCCTTCGATGAAAGGTCTGTGTTCGATACCTCTATGGTCCTCATGGTCCTGATGCATGGATGAAACATAAATCTCGGAAAAATGAGCCACCCATCTTTCAGGCTGGATATGAAGATTTGGAGTAGCATTAACATCTCTATGCCTGTAGGTCAACAACCTCCAAAAGGAGCCCTCATCTCGATTTTCGACTGCCTCCAGCAGCTTCTGCCAGATCTCATATTCCCAATTTTTCTTCGCTAGATCCAGGGCCTTAGTGTAGCTAAATCTAGCGGCCCTGATCTCCTCCTGTGAGTGCTTGTGGAGGGCCAATTTAAGATTGAGCCTAGCAAGGTCGCAATCTTTGCTGAACCATTCTCTGGATCGGATAGTATCAGAAGTATGCTTAACAGTGGTTTCTTTATAAAAATAATTCTGTAGAATGTTTATCAATTCAGCATGGATTTTCAGGATTGGAAGACTATCGACCTCTTGCTATTCAAGACCGGAGAACAGCTGTAGAAAGAAGGAATACATTTGTTTGACCAAGAGTGGGTTGGATGTAACCTTTGGCCAACTAACACGAGTTTGCCTGGAGTTCAGAGAAGGAATCGGAACATCAGTGGTCTCTAGGTGTTGTGTTCTCCCAAATGCTTTGTTGGATAAAGTAAGACATAGGGGGTGGTGATCGCTATCATGGCGGGGTTCCACCTTCATGTCCAGAGTGTTTGACCAAAGCCTGATGTCGACAAAAAAATAATCAATAGTACTGGAAGAACACCCCTGCTTAAAAGTGGGGGCACGATTTGGATCAGATCTAGTCCGACCATTGCATTCCCTGAGTCCACACCGTAGGCAAAGGGAGGCCATCTGTGTAGCAACACAAGAACCAATGCTAAGAAAATCGTCCTTCACTTGGGGAATACCCCAAGATTCATCTTCTTCAGTTGTTAAATTACCTACAAGGTTCTTGGATACAAAGGAACAGTTTATGTCGCCCCCTATCACCAGATGGTTAGAAGGATGCAAAAGTTCCATATGCTCAGCTAGCTGAGCGAGTACCCTTGATTCCATACTGGGGGGGACGGACCTCGCGTACACATTGACCAAGGTCACTGTAAAACCAGGCTGAAATGTGAGTCTAACACCCAATAACTCTAACGAATTAAGGGATAGTGCAGAATGGTCGCATTGCAGTTTCTTATTCACTAAAATCATGAGCCCACCCATAGGCCTACCAAAGCCTCCAGAGGCAGGCTGAGCTGCGACAAAATAAGTTATGAACCCCTCAACATATATTATCTCTTCTGCCCAGGTTTCCTGAAAGAGGCATAAATCTTGCTTAGAGATCAGGTTGACCCATCCAGGATCTCCCATCTTTTTCCTTATTCCAGCCACATTCCAAGACATAATGTTAAGTACAGAGGGCACAGATGTGGGCCTAACTCTCGGGGGTACGGTGGGATTCAGAGCCCTTGGTCGTTTGTCTCTGTGAGTCGTAGCAACTGTAATGGGGAACACTGAGGGAGGAACATCATTTAGTCAGTCTAAATCAGATAACCGGGGGAGCGGATCTTGGTCAAAGCTGGTCGATTACTATTGAGTGGACCCTGGACCCTTTCCACAAGAACATTAGATGGTCTATCAATCCCTCGTGTCTCCCCCACGGAGACTACATGCAGAGGCCAATTCCGATGTCTCTGCCAGATTTCTGAGAACAAGTCCGTAGGTTAAAAGCCATAAGGTTATCGACCATAGGAGTCTCTGATGTCACCTGCTGGCACTGGCCACTCAGAGCAGTCCAGTGTGCCAGCGGCACCTCTGTTTCCAAGATGGCAGAGGTCTGGAGCACACTGGAGGAGCTCTGGGCACCTCCCAGGGGAGGTGCAGGTCAGGGGGGTGGTCACTCCCCTTTCCTTTGTCCAGTTTCGCGCCAGAGCAGGGCTGGGGGATCCCTGAACCGGTGTAGACTGGCTTATGCAGAGATGGGCACCATCTGTGCCCATGAAAGCATTTCCAGAGGCTGGGGGAGGCTACTCCTCCCCAGCCCTGACACCTTTTTCCAAAGGGAGAGGGTGTAACACCCTCTCTCTGAGGAAGTCCTTTGTTCTGCCTTCCTGGGCCAAGCCTGGCTGGACCCCAGGAGGGCAGAAACCTGTCTGAGGGGTTGGCAGCAGCAGCAGCAGCAGTAAAACCCCGGGAAAGGTAGTTTGGCAGTACCCGGGTCTGAGCTAGAGGCTCAGGGGATCATGGAATTGTGACAATTCCATGATCTTAGACATGTTACATGGCCATGTTCGGAGTTACCATTGTGACGCTGTACATATGTCGTGACATATGTATAGTGCACGCGTGTAATGGTGTCCCCGCACTCACAAAGTCCGGGGAATTTGCCCTGAACAATGTGGGAGCACCTTAGCTAGTGCCAGGGTGCCCACACACTAAGTAACTTAGCACCCAACCTTTACCAGGTAAAGGTTAGACATATAGGTGACTTATAAGTTACTTAAGTGCAGTGGGAAATGGCTGTGAAATAATGTGGACGTTATTTCACTCAGGCTGCACTGGCAGGCCTGTGTAAGAATTGTCAGATCTCCCTATGGGTGGCACAAGAAATGCTGCAGCCCATAGGGATCTCCTGGAACCCCAATACCCTGGGTACCTCAGTACCATATACTAGGGAATTATAAGGGTGTTCCAGTATGCCAATGTAAATTGGTGAAATTGGTCACTAGCCTGTTAGTGACGATTTGGAAAGAAATGAGAGAGCATAACCACTGAGGTTCTGGATAGCAGAGCCTCAGTGAGACAGTTAGTCATAACACAGGTAACACATACAGGGCACACTTATGAGCACTGGGGCCCTAGCTGGCAGGGTCCCAGTGACACATACAACTAAAACAACATATATACAGTGAAATATGGGGATAACATGCCAGGCAAGATGGTACTTTCCTACACAACCTCCCCCCCCCCCCAAACGAAGGACAATAAGACTAGCCATGACCTGATGAGTCTTCATTGTCTAAGTGGAAATATCTGGAGAGTCCATCTGCATTGGAGTGGGTACTCCCAGGTCTATGTTCCACTGTATAGTCCATTCCCTGTAGGGATATGGACCACCTCAACAATTTAGGGTTTTCACCTTTCATTTGTTTTAGCCAAAGTAGAGGTTTGTGGTCTGTCTGAACAATGAACTGAGTGCCAAACAGGTATTCCCTCAACTTCTTCAGTGCCCAGACCACAGCAAAGGCCTCCCTCTCTATGGCAGACCAACGCTTTTCTCTAGGGGTCAACCTCCTGCTGATAAAAGCAACAGGTTGATCCTGGCCTCAGAATTAAGTTGCGATAAGACTGCCCCTACCCCTAATTCAGATGCATCAGTTTGGACAATTAAGTTTTTGGAGTAACAGGGGCGTTTCAGGACAGGTGCAGAGCACATGGCCTGCTTCAGCTCCTCAAAAGCCTTCTGACAGTTTGCTGTCCATAATACCTTTTTAGGCATTTTCTTAGATGTAAGGTCATTAAGAGGGGCTGCAATGGAGCCATAGTTCTTTATGAACCTCCTGTAGTACCCAGTGAGGCCTAAAAAGGCTCTCACCTGAGTCTGAGTTGTAGGGGGAACCCAATCTATAATAGTTTGGATTTTCCCCTGAAGTGGTGCAATCTGTTCCCCACCTACCAGGTGTCCCAGATAAACCACTTTCCCCTGCCCTATCTGGCACTTTGAAGCCTTGATAGTGAGGCCTGCCTTTTGCAGGGCCTCTAAAACTTTCCATAGGTGAACCAGGTGACCATCCCAGCTGGAGCTAAAGACAGCTATATCATCTAGATATGCTGCACTAAAAGCTTCCAGCCCTTGCAGGACTGTATTCACCAACCTCTGAAAAGTGGCAGGTGCATTTTTCAACCCAAAAGGCATTACTGTGAATTGGTAGTGCCCTCCAATGGTTGAAAATTCAGTTTTTGCTTTTGCATCCTCTGATAACTTGATCTGCCAATACCCTGCAGTCAAATCAAAGGTGCTTAGATACTTGGCAGATCCCAGTGTATCTATTAGCTCATCTGCCCTGGGTATAGGGTGAGCATCAGTTTTGGTTACTTGGTTGAGACCTCTATAGTCTACAAAAAACCTAATTTCCTTCTTTCCATCTTTGGAATGAGGTTTTGGTACAAGAACCACAGGAGAGGCCCATGGACTTTCAGAGTACTCAACCACTCCTAGTTCAAGCATTTTCTGAACCTCTTGTTTTATGCAGTCTCTGACATGGTCAGGCTGCCTATAGATCTTACTTTTGACAGGCAAGCTGTCTCCAGTATCTATAGTGTGCTCACACCAAGAATTGGTGCCTGGCACAGTAGAAAAGAGTTCAGAAAACTGACCCAGGAGATTTATGCAGTGGTCTTTCTGCTCAGCAGTAAGACAATCTGCTAGAACTACCCCTTCCACCAGAGCATCTTGTTCTGTGGAAGAGAAGAGATCAGGGAGAGGGTCACTCTCTTCTTCCTGTCCCTCGTCTGTTGCCATGAGCAGGGTGAGATAAGCCCTGTCATAGTAGGGTTTCAGGCGATTGACATGGAGCACCCAAGGGGACTCCTGGCAGTGCCAAAGTCAACTAAGTAGGTGACTTCACCCTTTTTCTCAACAATAATGTGGGGTCCACTCCATTTGTCTTGGAGTGCTCTTGGGGCCACAGGCTCCAAGACCCACACTTTCTGCCCTGGTTGGTACTGAACCAGAACAGCCTTCTGGTCATGCCATTGCTTTTGGAGCTCTTGGCTGGCCTGAAGGTTTTTACTGGCCTTTTTCATGTACTCAGCCATCCTAGATCTTAGGCCAAGTACATAGTCCACTATGTCTTGCTTAGGAGCTTTTAAAGGTTGTTCCCAACCCTCCTTTACAAGTGTTAGAGGACCTCTTACAGGGTGTCCAAATAGGAGTTCAAAGGGGCTGAAGCCCACTCCTTTTTGGGGTACCTCCCTGTAAGCAAAAAGGAGGCAAGGTTACAGGACATCCCATCTCCTGCGGAGTTTGTCAGGGAGTCCCATTATCATTCCTTTGAGAGTTTTATTAAACCTCTCAACCAGTCCATTTGTTTGTGGATGATAGGGTGTAGTGAACTTGTATGTCACACCACATTCCTTCCACATGGTCTTTAAGTAAGCAGACATGAAATTGCTTCCCCTGTCTGATACCACCTCTTTTGGGAAGCCTACCCTGGAAAAGATTCCCAGGAGGGCCTTTGCCACTGCAGGAGCTGTAGTGGTCCTTAGAGGAATTGCTTCAGGATATCTGGTGGCATGGTCCACTACCACCACAATAAACCTATTGCCTGAAGCAGTAGGAGGGTCAAGGGGGCCAACTATGTCAACCCCTACCCTTTCAAAGGGAACCCCAACCACAGGCAGTGGAATAAGGGGTGCCTTTGGAGTGCCACCTGTTTTGCCACTGGCTTGACAGGTTTCATAGGACTTACAAAATTCCTTTGTGTCCTCTGAAATTCTAGGCCAATGAAACAAGGGGACAAGCCTGTCCCAAGTTTTCATTTGCCCAAAATGTCCAGCTAAGGGAATGTCGTGGGCTAGAGTTAGTAGGAACCCTCTGTATTGCTGAGGAATCACCAATCTCCTGGCAGCTCCAGGTTTTGGATCCCTTGCTTCAGTATACAAAAGGTTGTCCTCCCAGTAAACTCTGTGAGAGTCACTGACATCCCCATTTGCTTGTTTGACAGCTTGCTGTCTTAGACCCTCTAGTGTGGGACAGGTATGCTGTGCCACACTCAGTTCCTCCCTGGCAGGCCCCCCTTCACCCAAAAGCTCAGCAGTGTCTGCTTCCAGCTCCTCTGGTATAGGTTCTGCACAGGGTGGAAATTCTTCTTCCTCAGAAGTAGAATCCACTGTAGAGGGAGGGATAGTAGGTAGTGTTTTACCTTTACTAACCCTAGCTTTAGGGAGCACTTGGTCCATTCTTCCAGGATCCAAGTCACCCTGTCCTTTTTGCTTTTTGGCCTGAGCCCTGGTTAAAGCAAAAATATGCCCTGGAATGCCCAGCATTGCTGCATGAGCCTCCAACTCCACTTCTGCCCAAGCTGATGTCTCTAAATCGTTCCCTAGTAGACAGTCTACAGGTAAATCTGAGGCAACCACAACTTTCTTTGGACCAGTAACCCCCCCCCCCCCAGTTGAGATTCACAACAGCCATGGGGTGGCTAAGAGTGTTGTTATGAGCATCAGTTACTTGGTACTGGTGACCAAGTAGGTGTTGTTCAGGGTGGACCAGTTTCTCTATTACCATGGTAACACTGGCACCTGTGTCCCTGTAGGCCTGAACCTGTCAGGTACTGCGCTGGACTTCTCACCTCTGGATTTGGGATTGGCGAATACACCAAGTCTTCTACAAGTCCTGGATACTCCCAAATAAGGGCGACCCCTTCTAGTAGCCACGGTGCCACTTGACAGGCTACGCCAAAGCAGACCGTACCATCCAGAAGGAGTCCCAGAGGGAAAAAAAACCAACACTGGGGAAAAAACCTCTAACAGGAACTCCTGAAGGAAAACAAGAAAAAACAGGACTTGACAACAGGAAACAAAAATAGGCAGTATCCAGGGTAAAAGGCAGGAAAAAAGGAACAGGTAAAAATCTCCCAAGGCAAAAGCAGGAACAAAGAACAGGCAAAAATCTCCCAAGGCAAAAGCAGGAACAAGGAACAGGCAAAAATCTCCCAAGGCAAAAAAGCAGGAACAAAGAACAGGAGCGAACAGCACAACCAGAAGGAAGTGTTTGCAACGCAAGGAGGAACAAGACTGACTGACTTATATACTGAGAAAAAGGAAGTGACATCACAGGAAAGGGAAGTAACACCATCTTGGATTGGGAAAAGCCCATGGACCAGTAAAGGAAAAAGGAAGTAGTATAAAAGAAAAACAGAGCATGCTGGGACAAAAACACGAAGAAGACAAGATGGACACAACATGGATAGAGACAGACAAAAGGACCAACAAAAAAACCACCACCAACAACAAAAGAAGAAAAAAGGCTACAAGTAAGTGTAGCGCGTCCAGAAGCTAAATATATGCTTCCCAGAAAGCATAGTCAAAAAACGCGGGGAACGGCGCTCCGAATATCGGTAGCGTGTTCCACCCATGAGGACAGAAAGAGACGCCGCGTCAGAGCGCGGCGTTACAGTAGGTCGCCTCCCGAGGCACCAGGTTTGTCAGGATGATTGTCAAAAAACAGGCAAACCAAACGGGGAGCATGGACGGAGGAAGCATCCTCCCAAGAACAGTCACTGAGGGGGTATCCTTTCCAATAGACCAAAAACTGTAGCTTGCGTCGAAAAATTCTGGAATCACAGATCTCCTGGACTTCATACTCAGGCTGTCCGTTGATAGACAGAGGAGGTGGACATGTGAACTGACGATGGTAAGGATCAGGAACAAAGGGTTTTAACTGGGACGCATGGAAAACAGGATGAACCCTCCAGGTATGAGGTAAGCGGAGACGCACAACAACAGGATTCAGCATGTGCGAAATTCGAAAGGGTCCATAAAAACGTGGTTTGAACTTATTGGTGTAAAACCGGGATGGTAGAAATCTGGAAGAAAGCCATACCTTGTGGCCCACTTGATACAAAGGTGCGGCTTGCCGATAACGATCCGCCTTTCGCTTCATAGCTTGTTTCGAAGCTAGGAGAGTTGTGTGAAGTAGGCCCTGGATTCGACAGATCTGTCGTGAAAAAGAACTGACTGCAGGCACAGAAGAGGATGTTCGAGAAACAGTGGTGAAAGTCCTCGGATGAAATCCATAAGTACAATAAAAGGGTGTGGTCTTGGTCGCACTATGTATTGTGTTGTTATAGGAGAACTCGGCAAGAGCAAGATATTCCGACCAATTGCTTTGTGTGGCATTACAGTAACATCTCAGATACTGCTGAAGTTCTTGATTCACTCGTTCAGTTTGCCCATTCGTTTGTGGATGGAAACCCGAGGATAAAGAAATCTCAATGTTAAAGAAGGCACAGAAGGCTCTCCAGAAACGTGATACATATTGAGGCCCTCTGTCCGAAATAACCTCTTGAGGAAGACCATGGAGGCGAAAAAATCCCGTAGAAAAATGTGACTCATTTCTGGGGCCGTTGGTAGTTTCTTCAAGGCTGAAAAATGGGTCATCTTGGTGAATGAATCTACGGTCACCATGATTACTTGGTTACCAGAGGAGGTAGGTAGAGAGCATATGAAATCCGTGGATAGAGTACACCAAGGAGCGGAAGGACCCGGTAAAGGTCTTAATAAACCTGCCACCTTAGTTCGGGGTGTCTTAGTCTGGGCACAGACTGGGCATGCTGACACATAGGTTTCAGTGTCTGTCTTTAGCGAAGGCCACCAAAAAGATCGCTGAAGCAGCTCCTGGGTCTTCCTGATACCCCGATGACCGGCTATAGGAGAATCATGGCACGTTTTCAGGGCTTCTGTCTGCACTTTCTTGGTAGGGAGGAAAAGAGCATGTTGATGATAGAAGTAGTTGTCCTTCTTCTGCAAAAAAGGAGTCACTTTATCCCATTCTGAAGCAGACAGAAACTGGTACTCAGATTGAATGCGTTCTTGAAAAGATTGAGTAGCTCCGATGATCCTGCTAGCCTCAATAAAATGTGGAGAGGAGTTCTGGGCTATGTCAGGATATCTGCGGGATAAGGCATCTGCCACTAAATTCTGGGAACCAGGTATGTACGTGATCACAAAATCGTACTGGCTAAAGAAGAAAGCCCATCGAGCCTGACGTCTGTTGCGACACTGAAAGCTCCGAAGATACTGGAGATTACGGTGATCAGTCCTAGCTTCCAAAGGCTCTCTGGAACCCATCAGGAAATGCCTCCATTCCTTACAAGCTACTTTGAGAGCTACTAGTTCACGTTCCAGTACAGAATAATTTTGTTCAGCCTCTGATAGAAAAGGAGACAGATAAAAGATAGGATGTTCCAATTCATCATTGTCTTGCTTCTGCAGCAGAACTGCTCCAATAGCTCTGTCTGAGGCATCAGTCTCAACGATACATTTTTTGGTATTGTCAGGATGACGCAACACGGGTGCTTGGGTAAAGGCTGTCTTTAATTCTTGAAACGCGCGTTCAGCCTCCTTGGTCCAAATGAAACCCTTCTTCAGGTTCTCTTTCTTAATTTTTTGTGTTATGAAACTTTGTAGGTGGGCAAAGTTATGAATAAACTGACGATAGAAGTTTGATAACCCAAGAAAACATTGCGTTTCTTTAATGGACGTTGGAGAAGGCCAATCTAATATGGCACTGACCTTGTCAGGATCCATGGATATTCCGTGTTGATTAATACAAAACCCGAGATACCTTACTTCAGATTTATGGAACTCACACTTCTCAGGTTTACAAAACAATTGGTTCTTCTTGAGTCTTTCCAGGACTTGCAGGAAATGATCTACATGGTGCTCGGGATCACGGGAATATATCAAGATATCATCCAAATAAATGATTACATATTGATTGAGTACATCAGAGAACACTGAATCCATAAATCGTTGAAAAACAGAAGGGGCATTGGTCAGTCCAAAGGGCATAACACGATACTCATAGTACCCAAAAGGGGTATGGAACGCAGTCTTCCATTCATCTCCTTCCTTGATCCGAAGGAGATGATAGGCACCCCGTAAGTCTAATTTAGTAAATATCTTGGCTCCTTGAATGGCATCCAATATATCTCTGATTAAAGGCAGTGGATATTGATCCTTAATCGTTATTCTGTTGAGCTCACGAAAGTCCACACAAGGACGCAGATCCTTAGTCTTCTTTGGGACGAAGAAGAGAGGAGCCCCAGCGGGGGATGTGGAAGGAGCAATCAAACCATCGTGTAAGTTGTCGTCTAAATATTCCCTTAGCACCTTCTTTTCTTGGTCTGTCAGAGAATACATTCGACCGAAGGGGACGACTTCATCAGGAATCAAAGGAATAGCACAGTCATAACTGCGATGAGGTGGCAAAATAGGATTACTAGGTTTCTGAAAAATCCTGATATATTCCTGATAACAATCTGGAACCCCCTGGATAATATTGATAGAGTTAGTGTTATCCTTAGTTGACTGACAGGACCTTTTAGGAGTCCAATAAGAAGTAGTGGAATAACAATTCTGTTGACAAAATGAAGACGTTAGGGATATAGTTTGTGTTTCCCAATTGATATAGGGGTTGTGTCGGGCTAACCAAGGAATTCCCAAAATCATGATGTGATTTGGTGAGGCTATGAGATCAAAGGCAACGTGTTCTTGATGCCCCCCAAATGTCAAACAAAGAGTAGGAGTTGAGGCCACCCTAGGTCCTGAGGTTAACGGAGAGCCATCCACTGTGTGAACCTGCTCAGGAGTTTCTTTAGGAATGCGGGAAATTCCTTTACTCGTAGCCCAGGTCTCATCCAGATAGAGTCCACTGGCTCCACAGTCAAGGAGAGCCAGAAGATGTTCTTCTTGATCTTGTGAACTTTGTACCTTGACCGAGAGGATAAACAGGGTGAACATGCTTTCTTTGGAGGAACATATTGATGGTACTTCAGCTCCTCCCGTCTCCTTCCTCCTTACAGGGGACGGGAGCTGGCGTTTCCCGCAGGCCTTGAGGGACGTACCGGACAACTACGGATCAGGTGGCCAGCCTTACCACAGTATAGGCAAAGTCCCCTCCGTCGTCGTTCCTCCCTTTCTGACTCCGTCAATGGCCCACGAACCAGATCTATCTGCATGGGCTCTTCATGGGGAGGTGGAGAGGCTTCAGATGGACTATCTTCCGTTCGCCGACTGCTAACACGGAAGGTACCGGACTGGTATGGAGCTCTAGTTCTACGTCTTTCCATCTTGCGCTCTCGAAGTCTATACTCGATGTTCATAGATTGATCCATTAATTCTTTCAAAGAACAAGCTGGAGAAGAGTGTACAAGCTCATCTTTAATTTCTTCACGCAGGCCTCGGCGGAAAAGGGTTACGAAGGTGCGTTCTACCCAGGAGGTTTCAGCTGCCAGCTGTTTGAAGCGGGTTATATACTGCAGTACATCCTGATTACCCTGCTGAATGTCACATAAGGCTTCTTCAGCTGCTGCTTCTACCCCAGGTATCTCAAAATTTTGTTTGAAAACAGTCAGGAAAGCGGAATAGTTAGCCAGGACTGGGTCATCTGCAGAAACCAGAGGAGTCGCACAAGCAAGCGCTGGACCAGACAAGGCGCTGATCAGATAGCCCACCTTAGCCTTATCCGAAGAAAACTGGAGTGGACGAAAAGCAAAGAAAACCGCCAGGGCATCCAAAAATTCCTTCATCTTTAAAGGATCTCCGGAATATCGAGGAATAGTAGCAGATACGGGTGGTATGTCCATTGATCGGGAAGACAAGACCTGTAGTAGCGCAGTGTTCTCTGCCCGTAACTGTTGTAACTCTTGGGCTTGTTGTTGGACAGTCTGTAACATGGCTTGAGCATTTTCTGACGCCTCTCCCTGTGGATCTTCCATGGCGCTTTCGCAACGCAGAATCTTTTGGCGTTGGAATCTGTGACGTACTGCGCTGGACTTCTCACCTCTGGATTTCGGATTGGCGAATACACCAAGTCTTCTACAAGTCCTGGATACTCCCAAATAAGGGTGACCTCTTCTAGTAGCCACGGTGCCGCTTGACAGGCTACGCCAAAGCAGACCGTACCCTCCAGAAGGAGTCCCAGAGGGAAAAAACCCCAACACTGGGGAAAAAACCTCTAACAGGAACTCCTGAAGGAAAACAAGAAAAAACAGGACTTGACAACAGGAAACAAAAATAGGCAGTATCCAGGGTAAAAGGCAGGAAAAAAGGAACAGGTAAAAATCTCCCAAGGCAAAAGCAGGAACAAAGAACAGGCAAAAATCTCCCAAGGCAAAAGCAGGAACAGGCAAAAATCTCCCAAGGCAAAAAAGCAGGAACAAAGAACAGGAGCGAACAGCACAACCAGAAGGAAGTGTTTGCAACGCAAGGAGGAACAAGTCTGACTGACTTATATACTGAGAAAAGGGAAGTGACATCACAGGAAAGGGAAGTAACACCATCTTGGATTGGGAAAAGCCCATAGACCAGTATAGGAAAAAGGAAGTAGTATAAAAGAAAAACAGAGCATGCTGGGACAAAAACACGAAGAAGACAAGATGGACACAACATGGATAGAGACAGGCAAAAGGACCAACAAAAAACCCACCACCAACAACAAAAGAAGAAAAAAGGCTACAAGTAAGTGTAGCGTGTCCGGAAGCGAAATATATGCTTCCCAGAAAGCATAGTCAAAAAAAGCGGGGAACGGCGCTCCGAATATCGGTAGCGCGTTCCACCCGTGAGGACAGAAAGAGACTCTGCGTCAAAGCGCGGCGTTACAGAACCTCAACACCTTTTACTAGGGGAAGTTGCTTGTACTTATCCATATTAAGGGGACAAGCAACCAAGGTGGCTAAATCAATAGCCCCCTCAGAGACTAACACAGCCTCTGTGGTCTCCCTAACAAGACCAACCCCAAATAAGTTACCAAAAGTGAGCCCAGCTACTCCCTTGGATTGGCAATTAGTAGGTTTGGTCCCACCACCACTGCTATTACTAGGGGCACTAGGTGTAGTAGCAGGGGTTGTAGTGGTAGGAGGCTAGGTGCTTTTCTTTGGACAACTGGGATCTGTTGTCCAATGGCCTTTTATTTTACATAAATAGCACCATGGTTTCTTTTCTTTGTTTTGATTTGAAGAGGATTTGGGCCCACCACCCCCACCAGAGTGTTTTTGTGGGCCTGATGAAGACTCATTTTTAGATTTGTCCCCACCCTTGTCAGAAGACTTACCATCCTTCTTCTTGCCATCCTTGTCACTCCCTGTATGAACTTTTCTGTTCACCCTTGTTCTGACCCATTTGTCTGCCTTCTTTCCCAATTCTTGGGGAGAGGTCAGATCAGAGTCTACCAGGTACTGGTGTAACAAATCAGACACACAATTATTAAGAATATGCTCTCTCAGGATTAAGTTATACAGGCTTTCATAGTCAGAAACTTTACTGCCATAACCACCCCTCCAAGGCCTTCACTGAATGGTCAACAAAGTCTACCCAGTCTTGTGAAGACTCCTTTTTGGTTTCTCTGAACTTCATCCTGTACTGTTCAGTGGTTAAGCCATAACCATCTAGGAGTGCATTCTTAAGAACTGTAAAATTATTGGCATCACTTTCTTTAACAGTAAGGAGCCTATCCCTACCCTTTCCACTGAAAGATAGCCATAGGATAGCAGCCCACTGCCTTTGAGGGACCTCCTGTACAACACAGGCCCTCTCAAGTGCAGCAAACCACTTGTTAATGTCATCCCCCTCCTTGTAAGGGGGAACTATCTTGTGCAGATTCCTAGAATCATGCTCTTTTGCAGGATGACTATTTGGAATACTGCTGCTGCCACCATGGGGTCTTAAACCCAACCTCTGCCTTTCTTTTTCTAAGTCAAATGCTTGTCTATCTAAATCCAGCTGTTGCTTCTTGAGCTTCAGCCTGGATTCTTCCACTCTCAATTTATTGATCTCCCTTTCTAACATTCTGTCTTCAGGGAGGGTGGGTTGGGCATGCCTTGACACAGAAGAATGGTGAGATGAACAGAGGGAGACCTGTCCCTAACAGATGGCACTCTAACATTCTGGCCTACAGAAGTAACACTCCTACTGTGATGAGAAGTAACACTCTTACTGTGATGTGAAGTCACATTAGTACCAGCAATGCTAGGTGGCCTGCTAATGGGCAGGTTGGGAAGGTTCCCTCCCAAATCTTTCACTGGGGGTGCCCCAGAATCAGAGTAGGAACCATCAGCTAATTTCTCACCTGAAGTGCCAACTAAGGTCTTATCTTGTTCAATGAGCATATTAACTAACAGTTGTCTTGAGGGATTCTTCCCTACCCCTAAACCTCTCTCTAAGCAGAGACTCCTTGCTTCCTTTCAGCTAAGGTTGTCATAAGCTATGCTGGCCAGATCAAGAGTTTGGCCTGTACCAGACATGATAGAGAAGAGTTTAAGGGACAGAAAAGGAAAGAAAAAGTTTCAGAACTTTTTAAAGAACAGAAAAAAAACTTTTTAAAACTTTTAAAGAACTTTTTGAAAGTTTAGAGGTACTTTTCAGCACTTAGAGAAAAAGTAAGAGAAGAAAAGCAAAACTTTTTGGTTAGGTGTACATACACTGAACTTGTTTTGTATATTTTTCTCTTATGAAAAGTACAATATGACAAAGTGGTAAGTAGTTGCAAGTACTTATCCCACCGCTGCACAACCAATGTAGGAGGCTGGATTGGCTTGTAGTGGGTACCAAGAGGTACTTACACCTTGCACCAGGCCCAGGTATCGCTTATTAGTGTAGAGGGGTATCTAGCAGCTTAGGCTGATAGAAAAGGTAGCTTAGCAGAGCAGCTTAGGCTGAACTAGGAGACGAGTGAAGCTCCTACAGTACCACAAGTGTCATATGCACAATATCATAAGAAAACACAATACACAGAAATACTAAAAATAAAGGTAGTTTATTTTTATGACAATATGCCAAAAGTATCTCAGTGAGTATATATGTACACAATACCAAAATATGCAGTAATAGCAATAGAAAACAGTGCAAACAATGTATAGTCACAATAGAATGCAATGGGGGCACATAGGGATAGGGGCAACACAAACCATATACTCTAGAAGTGGAATGCGAATCACGAATGGACCTCAAACCTATGTGACCTTGTAGAGGGTCGCTGGGACTGTAAGAAAACAGTGAGGGTTAGAAAAATAGCCCACCCCAAGACCCTGAAAAGTGGGTGCAAATTGCACCTAAGTTCCCCAAAGAGCACAGAAGTCGTGATAGGGGAATTCTGCAAGGAAGACCAACACCAGCAATGCAACAATGATGGATTTCCTGACAAGAGTACCTGTGGAACAAGGGGACCAAGTCCAAAAGTCACGATCAAGTCGGGAGTGGGCAGATGCCCAGGAAATGCCAGCTGTGGGTGCAAATAAGCTGCCACCGGATGGTAGAAGCTGTGGATTCTGCAAGAACGACAAGGGCTAGAAACTTCCCCTTTGGAGGATGGATGTCCCACGTCGTGAAGAGTCGTGCAGAGGTGTTTCCGTGCAGAAAGACCGCAAACAAGCCTTGCTAGCTTCAAGGGTCACGGTTAGGGTTTTTGGATGCTGCTGTAGCCCAGGAGGGACCAGGATGTCGCCAATTGCGTGAGGAGACAGAGGGGGCGTCCAGCAAGACAAAGAGTCCACTCAGAAGCAAGCAGCACCCGCAGAAGTGCCGGAACAGGCACTACAAAGTGGAGTGAACCAGAGCTCACCCGAAGTCACAAAAGAGGGTCCCACGACACCGGAGGACAACTCAGGAGGTCGTGCACTACAGGTTAAAGCGCCGGGGACACAGGCTTGGCTGTGCACAAAGGAAATCCTGGAAGAGTGCACAGGAGCCGGAGTAGCTGCAAAACACGTAGTTCCCAGCAATGCAGTCTAGCGTTGGGAGGCAAGGACTTACCTCCACCAAACTTGGACTGAAGAGTCACTGGACTGTGGGAGTCACTTGGACAGAGTTGCTGAGTTCAAGGGACCTTGCTCGTCGTGCTGAGAGGAAACCCAGAGGACCAGTGATGCAGTTCTTTGGTGCCTGTGGTTGCAGGGGGAAGATTACGTCGACCCACAGGAGATTTCTTCGGAGCTTCTAGTGCAGAGAGGAGGCAGACTACCCCCACAGCATGCACCACCAGGAAAACAGTCGAGAAGGCAGCAGGATCAGCGTTACAAGGTCGCAGTAGTCGTCTTTGCTACTTTGTTGCAGTTTTGCAGGCTTCCAGCGCGGTCAGCAGTCGATTCCTTGGCAGAAGGTGAAGAGAGAGATGCAGAGGAACTCTGATGAGCTCTTGCATTCGTTATCTAAATAATTCCCCAAAGCAGAGACCCTAAATAGCCAGAAAAGGAGGTTTGGCTACTTAGGAGAGAGGATAGGCTAGCAACACCTGAAGGAGCCTATCAGAAGGAGTCTCTGACGTCACCTGCTGGCACTGGCCACTCAGAGCAGTCCAGTGTGCCAGCAGCACCTCTGTTTCCAAGATGGCAGAGGTCTGGAGCACACTGGAGGAGCTCTGGGCACCTCCCAGGGGAGGTGCAGGTCAGGGGAGTGGTCACTCCCCTTTCCTTTGTCCAGTTTCGCGCCAGAGCAGGGCTGGGGGATCCCTGAACCGGTGTAGACTGGCTTATGCAGAGATGGGCACCATCTGTGCCCATCAAAGCATTTCCAGAGGCTGGGGGAGGCTACTCCTCCCCAGCCCTGACACCTTTTTCCAAAGGGAGAGGGTGTAACACCCTCTCTCTGAGGAAGTCCTTTGTTCTGCCTTCCTGGGCCAAGCCTGGCTGGACCCCAGGAGGGCAGAAACCTGTCTGAGGGGTTGGCAGCAGCAGCAGCAGCAGTAAAACCCCGGGAAAGGTAGTTTGGCAGTACCCGGGTCTGAGCTAGAGGCTCGGGGGATCATGGAATTGTGACAATTCCATGATCTTAGACATGTTACATGGCCATGTTCGGAGTTACCATTGTGACGCTATACATATGTCGTGACATATGTATAGTGCACGCGTGTAATGGTGTCCCCGCACTCACAAAGTCCGGGGAATTTGCCCTGAACAATGTGGGAGCACCTTAGCTAGTGCCAGGGTGCCCACACACTAAGTAACTTAGCACCCAACCTTTACCAGGTAAAGGTTAGACATATAGGTGACTTATAAGTTACTTAAGTGCAGTGGGAAATGGCTGTGAAATAATGTGGACGTTATTTCACTCAGGCTGCACTGGCAGGCCTGTGTAAGAATTGTCAGATCTCCCTATGGGTGGCACAAGAAATGCTGCAGCCCATAGGGATCTCCTGGAACCCCAATACCCTGGGTACCTCAGTACCATATACTAGGGAATTATAAGGGTGTTCCAGTATGCCAATGTAAATTGGTGAAATTGGTCACTAGCCTGTTAGTGACGATTTGGAAAGAAATGAGAGAGCATAACCACTGAGGTTCTGGATAGCAGAGCCTCAGTGAGACAGTTAGTCATAACACAGGTAACACATACAGGGCACACTTATGAGCACTGGGGCCCTAGCTGGCAGGGTCCCAGTGACACATACAACTAAAACAACATATATACAGTGAAATATGGGGATAACATGCCAGGCAAGATGGTACTTTCCTACACAACCTCCCCCCCCCCCAAACGAAGGACAATAAGACTAGCCATGACCTGATGAGTCTTCATTGTCTAAGTGGAAATATCTGGAGAGTCCATCTGCATTGGAGTGGGTACTCCCAGGTCTATGTTCCACTGTATAGTCCATTCCCTGTAGGGATATGGACCACCTCAACAATTTAGGGTTTTCACCTTTCATTTGTTTTAGCCAAAGTAGAGGTTTGTGGTCTGTCTGAACAATGAACTGAGTGCCAAACAGGTATTCCCTCAACTTCTTCAGTGCCCAGACCACAGCAAAGGCCTCCCTCTCTATGGCAGACCAACGCTTTTCTCTAGGGGTCAACCTCCTGCTGATAAAAGCAACAGGTTGATCCTGGCCCTCAGAATTAAGTTGCGATAAGACTGCCCCTACCCCTAATTCAGATGCATCAGTTTGGACAATTAAGTTTTTGGAGTAAGAGGGGCGTTTCAGGACAGGTGCAGAGCACATGGCCTGCTTCAGCTCCTCAAAAGCCTTCTGACAGTTTGCTGTCCATAATACCTTTTTAGGCATTTTCTTAGATGTAAGGTCATTAAGAGGGGCTGCAATGGAGCCATAGTTCTTTATGAACCTCCTGTAGTACCCAGTGAGGCCTAAAAGGGCTCTCACCTGAGTCTGAGTTGTAGGGGGAACCCAATCTATAATAGTTTGGATTTTCCCCTGAAGTGGTGCAATCTGTTCCCCACCTACCAGGTGGCCCAGATAAACCACTTTCCCCTGCCCTATTTGGCACTTTGAAGCATTGATAGTGAGGCCTGACTTTTGCAGGGCCTCCAAAACTTTCCATAGGTGGACCAGGTGCTCATCCCAGGTGGAGCTAAAGACAGCTATATCATCTAGATATGCTCCACTAAAAGCTTCCAAACCTTGCAGGACTGTGTTTACCACCCTTTGAAAAGTGGCAGGTGCATTTTTCAAACCAAAGGACATCACAGTGAACTGATAGTGCCCTCCAATGGTGGAAAATGCAGTTTTAGGTTTAGCATCTCCTGATAGTTTAAATCTGCCAATACCCTGCAGTTAAATCAAAAGTGCTTAGATACTTGGCAGAATCCAGTGTATCTCTTAGCTCATCTGCCCTGGGTATAGGGTAACCATCAACCTTAATTACTTGATTGAGACCTCTGTAGTCAACACAAAACCTCATTTCTCTTTTACCATCTTTACTGTGAGGTTTTGGGACAAGCACCACTGGGCTAGCCCATGGGCTTTCTGAAGGCTCAATCACTCCTAAGTCCATCATTTTCTATACCTCTTGTTTTATGCAATCCCTGACATGGTCAGGCTGCCTATAAATCTTGCTTTTGACAGGTAAACTGTCTCCAGTGTTGATTGTGTGCTCACACCAGGTAGTTGTACCTGGTATGAGTGAGAAGAGTTCAGAAATTTGGCTTAGGAGATTTACACAGTTGTCTTTCTGCTCAGCAATAGGGCAGCTGCAAGCACCACTCCCTCCACTAAGCCATCAGTTTCAGTGGCAGAAAAGAGAAGAGATCAGAGAGAGGGTCACTCTCTTTTTCCTGTACCTCATCAGTTGCCATGAGCAGGGTTATGTCAGCCCTGTCATAGTAGGGTTTTAGGCGATTGACATGGAGTACCCTAAGGGGACTCCTGGCAGTGCCCAGGTCTACCAAGTAGGTAACCTCACCCTTTTTCTCAACAATGAGATGGGGTCCACTCCATTTGTCTTGGAGTGCTCTTGGGGCCACAGGCTCTAATACCCACACCTTCTGTCCTAGGTGGTAGTGGGTCAGGACAGCCTTCTAGTCATGCCATTGCTTTTGCAGCTCTTGGCTGACCTGAAGGTTTTTACTGGCCTTTTTCATATACTCAGCTATTCTTGATCTTAGGCCAAGTACATAGTCCACAATGTGTTGTTTAGGAGCTTTTAAAGGTTGTTCCCAACCCTCCTTCACAAGTGCAAGGGGACCTCTTACAGGGTGCCCAAAGAGGGGCTCTGTAAGCAAAAAGGAGGCATGGCAACAGGACATTCCATCTCCTTCTGAGTTCTTCAGGGACTCCTCTAATCATACATTTGAGAGTTTTATTAAACCTTTCAACCAGACCATTTGTTTGTGGGTGATAAGGAGTAGTGAACTTGTAAGTTACTCCACACTCCTTCCACATAGCTTTGAGGTATGCAGACATGAAGTTACTACCTCTGTCGGACACCACTTCCTTAGGGGAACCCACCCTGGAAAAGATTCCCAGGAGGGCCTTTGTTACTGCAGGAGCTGTAGTGGTCCTTAAGGGGATTGCTTCAGAATACCTAGTGGCATGGTCCACTACCAGAAGGATAAACCTATTGTCTGAAGCTGTTGGAGGGTCAAAGCGGCCAACTATGTCAACCCCTGCCCTTTCAAAGGGCACCCCAACCACAGGAAGTGGAATTAAAGGGGCCTTAAGTGTGCCACCAGTCTTGCCACTGGCTTGACAGGTCACATAAGAGCGACAAAACTCTTTAGTGTCCTCTGACATATGGGGCCAGTGAAACAGTGGAACAAGTCTGTCCCAAGTTTTACTCTGGGCCAAATGCCCAGCCAAAGGAATGTCATGTGCCAAGGTTAGAAGAAATTCCCTACATTGCAAAGGGATAATCAATGTCCTGGCAGCTCCAGGTTTAGGGTCCCTTGACTTGGTATAAAGGAGGTTGTCTTCCCAATACACCTTATAGCTTTCAGTGACATCCCCATTCTGCTGTTTGACAGCTGGCTGTCCCAAACCCTCTAATGTGGGACAGGTCTGCTGTGCCACACTCAGCTCTTCCCTAGCTGCCCCCCCTGCACCCAAAAGCTCAGCAGTGTCTGCTGCCAGCTCCTCTTGTGTAAGTTCTGCACAGGGAGAGGATTCCTCTTCCTCAAAAGGGGAATCTTCTGGAGAGGGAGGGATAGTGGGCAAGGATTTACCCTTACTACCCCTAGCTTTTGGGAGCACTTGGTCAATTGTTCCAGGATCCAAGTTTCCCTGTCCTTTTCACTTTATGGCCTGAGCCCTTGTCAAATCAAAAATATGCCCAGGAATGCCCAGCATTGCTGCATGAGCCTCCAACTCCACTTCAGCCAAAGCTGATGTCTCTAAATCAGTGCCTAGTAAGCAATCTACAGGTAATTCAGTGGCTACCACAACTTTCTTTGGACCAGTAGCCCCCCCCGCAATCCCAGTTGAGATTCACAACAGTCATGGGGTGGATAAGTGTGTTATTGTGAGCATCAGTCACTTGGTACTGCTGACCAAGTAGGTGTTGATTAGGGTGGACCAGTTTCTCAATCACCATAGTGACACTGGCACCTGAATCCCTGTAGACCTCAACCTCAACACCATTTATTAGGGGAAGTTGCTTATACTTACCCCAGCAAGGGACAAGCAACCAAGGTGGCAAAGACAGTGCCATCATCAGAGACTAAAACAGCCTCTTTGGTCTCCCTAACAAGACCAACCCCAACTACACTCCCAATGGTGAGCCCAGCTACACCCTTAGTTTGGCTATTTGTAGTAGACTTCCCACTACCACTGGTATTACTAGGGGCACTAGAGGTTGCAGTTAGGGTTGCGTCAGTGGGAGCCTTTGTGTTTTTCTTTGGACAAGTGGAATCACTTGTCCAATGGCCTTTACTCTCACATAAATAACACCAAGGCTTCTTTTGATTGTGGGAAGAGGATTTTGACCCACCACCCCCAGAGGATTTTTGTGGGCCTGATGAAGACTCAGAATGTTTTTTATCTTTGTCCCCACCCTTGTCAGAAGACTTACCATCCTTCTTCTTGCCATCCTTGTCACCCCCTGTATGAACTTTTCTGTTCACTCTTGTTCTGACCCATTTGCATGCCTTCTTTCCCAATTCTTGGGGAGAGGTCAGATCTGAGTCTACCAAGCACTGGTGCAACAAATCAGACACACAATTGTTCAAAATATGTTCTTTCAGGATTAGATTACACAGGCTTTCATAGTCAGTCGCCTTACTGCCATGTAACCAACCCTCCAAGGTCTTCACTGAACAGTCTACAAAGTCTGTCCAGTCTTGAGAGGACTCTTTTCTGGTGTCTCTGAACTTAATCCTGTATAGTTCAGTGGTTAAGCCAAATCCATCCAAGAGTGCATCTTTCAAAACTTTGTAATTATTAGCATCACTTTCTCTGACAGTAAGGAGCCTATCCCTACCCTTACGAGTGAAAGATAGCCACAAGATAGCAGCCCACTACCTTTGAGGGACCAACTATACCATACAAGCCCTCTCAAGCGCAGCAAACCACTTGTTAATGTCATCCCCCCCGTGAGAGGGGACTATCTTCTGCAGGTTTCTGAAATCTAGTTCTGTCACAGGATTGCTATCAAAAACACTGCTGCTGCCACCATGGGGAACTAACCCCAACCTCGGGATTTCCCTCTCTACATCTAGAGATTCCCTGTCTAAGGCCAGCTTCTGCTGTCTTAGCTTCAGCCTGGCCTCTTCCAAACTCAGCTTTCTGAGTTCCCTTTCCATAGTGTTATCCTCAGGGTGGGTGGCTTGGGAATTCTGAGACACAGAAGAAATGTGGTAATTGGCAGAGTGTGACCTGTCTCTAACTGGCTGGACTCTAGTAACCTGGCCTTTAGGATTGAAAGGTGCCCTACTAGTGTGTGACCCCCTCCCACTACCAGTGTCACTAGATGGCCTGTTAGCTGGCAGATCTTTCGATGGACCCTCCCCAGCTTCCTCAGGGGACTCCTCTGAGTCTGGCTGGGTACCCCCCTCCTCTACCTCCTGATCCTGGGATGGGCCAGACTGGTTCTGGTCACTTTCTAGGAGAAGGCTGCAAAGAAGATCTTTTGTAGGATTCTTACCAATGCTTAAACCTCTTTCAATGCAGAGACCCCTCAAACTTTTAAAGTTTAATCTATCATAGGTTGCCTGGACACCTGTGGGTGTAAGTTCTACTGAAGACATGACTGTTAGAAAGGGTTTAGGACAGTGAGAAAAACGTTTAGAAACTTTTAAAGAAAAGAGAAAAAAATGCAAACTTTTGAAAACTTTTGAAAACTTTTCAGAAACTTTTTAGAAAGTTTAAAGAAAGAAAGTTAAACTGTTTAGGTTAACTGTGTATATTCTGAAGTATTTGGTATATGTTTTTCCTATGAAAAGCACCAATGATAAAGTGGTAAAGCAGTTACAAGTACTTATCCCACCGCTGCACCACCAATGTAGGAGGCTGGCCTGGCTTATAGTGGGTACCTGATGGTACTTACACCTTGTGGCAGGTCCAGTTATCCCTTATTAGTAGATAAGTAGTGTTCTAGCAGCTTAGGGTGATTGGGGTAGCTATAGCAGAGCAGCTTAGGGTGAACTAGGAGACATGCAAAGCTCCTACTATACCACTTATATCATATAGCACTTTGGTGGTCATTACAACCCTGGCGGTCGGTGTTAAAGCGGCGGTAAGACCACCAAGAGGCCGGCTGTAAAAAAATTGCAATTACGACTGTGGCGGAAACAGCCATCAAAGACAGCCACTTTAACACTCTGACTGCCACGGCCGTACAAACAAACAGCGCAGCGGTCACTGCCAACAGACAGGCGGAGGACAAAGTACTGCCCACAGTATCACAAACTACCAATCCGCCACCTTTTCCGGGGTGGATTCACCGTGGATAAAAACACGGCGGAAACAGGAACACGCTCACCTCTACACACCCCACGAGGAACTAGGACACCATGGGGCCAGAACTCCAAATTTTCCCTGTGATAGTCTTCCTGCTCCTCTAACAGAAGCACGAACGCCGGCGGCGAAGACCACAGTGAGTACTGCACCTATGACACAGGGGAGGGGGGAGGGAAAAAACAGGGACACACACACACGCAATACCCCACCCCCACCCTCACCCACTACAACACACACACTAATACATATTTATACATGATAGTTACACCCCCCAACCCCCCCCGTAAGAATGCAAAGACAAAAGGAAATGAGTGTAACCATAGAAATATATTAAAAGCAAGTATGCAAAAAAATATATATACACCATTAACAAAATATACACCAAGCAAAGTAGTCTAGGTAGTGCTCCAATTAAGTCCGTGGAACACTGGGCCCACACGGTAGGGGCGAGGCCCACACAAGATCCCCCACCATGACGGAGAGAACACTGCAGGGGCAACAGAGAGTAAGAAAACAGGCACCTCAGGGGGAGGGAAAGGGGTGGGACCTCAGCCGGTTGAGTGCACGGCGCCAAATCGACGAGGGGGCCACATGCCCACTGTTCAATCCTGGGGAGTGCAAAGCCACAGTCTCTCAAGTCTCTACAGTGGGTGGGTTGCCCACTGCCATATCCAGGGGAGTGCAAAGCCACAGTCTCTCAAGTCTCTACAGTGGGTGGTTTGCCCACTGCCATATCCTGGGGAGTGCAAAGCCACAGTCTCTCAAGTCTCTACAGTGGGTGGGTTGCCCACTGCCATATCCAGGGGAGTGCAAAGCCACAGTCTCTCAAGTCTCTACAGTGGGTGGGTTGCCCACTGCCATATCATGGGGAGTGCAAAGCCACAGTCTCTCAAGTCTTTCCAGTGGGTG